>NW_028182156.1:0-577000 GCF_964271855.1 Acomys minous
CCTGTGCGTAGGGAAGCTCAGTTTTAGTCACAGTAGCTCCCACAAGTGTCTCCTCAGTGTGTTCCCATTTCCTTAGAAACAGTGTATTTGCTGGGAGAAAAGTGCATTACTGTGCGCTTTCACCGTTCAGCAAATACATGTGTAGAAGCACAGCGCTAGCAGAAACGAACGTTTCTCGACGTTTTCTAACTCAGGGAACAAGTTGCACACTTCTGAGATGCATTTGGGCAACTTTGTCAGAAATGAGTTTTTTGCCTACAGAGACATGCCTATTTGCGCAGTAGTACAGAGTCTGAGTATGTAACTGGGCTGGATGAAATCAGCATTTCTCTTGCTTCACTGTGCGTAGGGAAGCTCAGTTTTACTCACAGTAGCTCCCACAAGTGTCCTCTCAGTGTGTTCCCATTTCCTTAGAAACAGTGTATTTGCTGGGAGAAAAGTGCATTACTGTGCGTTTTCACCGTTCAGCAAATACATGTGTAGAAGCACAGCGCTAGCAGAAACAACCGTTTCTCGACGTTTTCTAACTCAGGGAACGAACTGCACACTTCTGAGATGCATTTGGGCAACTTTGTCAGAAATGAGTTTTTTGCCTACAGAGACATGCCTTTTTGCTCAGTAGTACAGATTCTGAGTATGTAACTGGGCTTGATGAAATCCGCATTTCTCTTGTTCCCTGTGCGTAGGGAAGCTCAGTTTTAGTCACAGTAGCTCCCACAAGTGTCTCCTCAGTGTGTTCCCATTCCTTAGAAACAGTGTATTTGCTGCGAGAAAAGTGCATTACTGTGCGCTTTCACCGTTCAGCAAATACATGTGTAGAAGCACAGTGGTAGCAGAAACGAACGTTTCTCGACGTTTTCTAACTCAGGGAACAAGTTGCACACTTCTGAGATGCATTTGGGCAACTTTGTCAGAAATGAGTTTTTTGCCTACAGAGACATGCCTATTTGCGCAGTCGTACAGATTCTGAGTATGTAACTGGGCTTGATGAAATCAGCATTTCTCTTGCTTCCCTGTGCGTAGGGAAGCTCAGTTTTAGTCACAGTAGCTCCCACAAGTGTCTCCTCAGTGTGTTCCCATTTCCTTAGACACAGTGTATTTGCTGGGAGAAAAGTGCATTACTGTGCGCTTTCACCGTTCAGCAAAGACATGTGTAGAAGCACAGCGCTAGCAGAAACGAACGTTTCTCGACGTTTTCTAACTCAAGGAACAAGGTGCACACTTCTGAGATGCATTTGGGCAACTTTGTCAGAAATGAGTTTTTTGCCTACAGAGACATGCCTATTTGCGCAGTAGTACAGATTCTGAGTATGTAACTGGGCTTGATGAAATCAGCATTTCTCTTGTTCCCTGTGCGTAGGGAAGCTCAGTTTTAGTCACTGTAGCTCCCACAATTGTCTCCTCAGTGTGTTCCCATTTCGTTAGAAACTGTGTATTTGCTGCGAGAAAAGTGCATTACTGTGCGCTTTCACCGTTCAGCAAATACATGTGTAGAAGCACAGCGCTAGCAGAAACGAACGTTTCTCGACGTTTTCTAACTCAGGGAACAAGTTGCACACTTCTGAGATGCATTTGGGCAACTTTGTCAGAAATGAGTTTTTTGCCTACAGAGACATGCCTATTTTCGCCGTAGTACAGAGTCTGAGTATGTAACTGGGCTTGATGAAATCAGCATTTCTCTTGCTTCCCTGTGCGTAGGGAAGCTCAGTTTTAGTCACAGTAGCTCCCACAAGTGTCTCCTCAGTGTGTTCCCATTTCCTTAGAAACAGTGGATTTGCTGGGAGAAAAGTGCATTACTGTGCGCTTTCACCGTTCAGCAAATACATGTGTAGAAGCACAGCGCTAGCAGAAACGAACGTTTCTCGACATTTTCTAACTCAGGGAACAAGTTGCACACTTCTGAGATGCATTTGGGCAACTTTGTCAGAAATGAGTTTTTTGCCTACAGAGACATGCCTATTTGCGCAGTAGTACAGAGTCTGAGTATGTAACTGGGCTGGATGAAATCAGCATTTCTCTTGCTTCACTGTGCGTAGGGAAGCTCAGTTTTACTCACAAGAGCTCCCACAAGTGTCCTCTCAGTGTGTTCCCATTTCCTTAGAAACAGTGTATTTGCTGGGAGAAAAGTGCATTACTGTGCGTTTTCACCGTTCAGCAAATACATGTGTAGAAGCACAGCGCTAGCAGAAACAACCGTTTCTCGACGTTTTCTAACTCAGGGAACGAACTGCACACTTCTGAGATGCATTTGGGCAACTTTGTCAGAAATGAGTTTTTTGCCTACAGAGACATGCCTATTTGCTCAGTAGTACAGATTCTGAGTATGTAACTGGGCTTGATGAAATCAGCATTTCTCTTGTTCCCTGTGCGTAGGGAAGCTCAGTTTTAGTCACAGTAGCTCCCACAAGTGTCTCCTCAGTGTGTTCCCATTTCCTTAGAAACAGTGTATTTGCTGCGAGAAAAGTGCATTACTGTGCTCTTTCACCGTTCAGCAAATACATGTGTAGAAGCACAGCGCTAGCAGAAACGAACGTTTCTCGACGTTTTCAAACTCAGGGAACAAGTTGCACACTTCTGAGATGCATTTGGGCAACTTTGTCAGAAATGAGTTTTTTGCCTACAGAGACATGCCTATTTGCGCAGTAGTACAGATTCTGAGTATGTAACTGGGCTTGATGAAATCAGCATTTCTCTTGCTTCCCTGTGCGTAGGGAAGCTCAGTTTTAGTCACAGTAGCTCCCACAAGTGTCTCCTCAGTGTGTTCCCATTTCCTTAGACACAGTGTATTTGCTGGGAGAAAAGTACATTACTGTGCGCTTTCACCGTTCAGCAAATACATGTGTAGAAGCACAGCGCTAGCAGAAATGAACGTTTCTCGACGGTTTCTAACTCAAGGAACAAGTTGCACACTTCTGAGATGCATTTGGGCAACTTTGTCAGAAATGAGTTTTTTGCCTACAGAGACATGCCTATTTGCGCAGTCGTACAGATTCTGAGTATGTAACTGGGCTTGATGAAATCAGCATTTCTCTTGCTTCCCTGTGCGTAGGGAAGCTCAGTTTTAGTCACAGTAGCTCCCACAAGTGTCTCCTCAGTGTGTTCCCATTTCCTTAGAAACAGTGTATTTGCTGGGAGAAAAGTGCATTACTGTGCGCTTTCACCGTTCAGCAAATACATGTGTAGAAGCACAGCGCTAGCAGAAACGAACGTTTCTCGACGTTTTCTAACTCAGGGAACAAGGTGCACACTTCTGAGATGCATTTGGGCAACTTTGTCAGAAATGAGTTTTTTGCCTACAGAGACATGCCTATTTGCGCAGTAGTACAGAGTCTGAGTATGTAACTGGGCTGGATGAAATCAGCATTTCTCTTGCTTCACTGTGCGTAGGGAAGCTCAGTTTTAGTCACAGTAGCTCCCACAAGTGTCCTCTCAGTGTGTTCCCATTTCCTTAGAAACAGTGCATTTGCTGGGAGAAAAGTGCATTACTGTGCGCTTTCACCGTTCAGCAAATACATGTGTAGAAGCACAGCGCTAGCAGAAACGAACGTTTCTCGACATTTTCTAACTCAGGGAACAAGTTGCACACTTCTGAGATGCATTTGGGCAACTTTGTCAGAAATGAGTTTTTTGCCTACAGAGACATGCCTATTTGCGCAGTAGTACAGAGTCTGAGTATGTAACTGGGCTGGATGAAATCAGCATTTCTCTTGCTTCACTGTGCGTAGGGAAGCTCAGTTTTACTCACAGTAGCTCCCACAAGTGTCCTCTCAGTGTGTTCCCATTTCCTTAGAAACAGTGTATTTGCTGGGAGAAAAGTGCATTACTGTGCGTTTTCACCGTTCAGCAAATACATGTGTAGAAGCACAGCGCTAGCAGAAACAACCGTTTCTCGACGTTTTCTAACTCAGGGAACGAACTGCACACTTCTGAGATGCATTTGGGCAACTTTGTCAGAAATGAGTTTTTTGCCTACAGAGACATGACTATTTGCTCAGTAGTACAGATTCTGAGTATGTAACTGGGCTTGATGAAATCAGCATTTCTCTTGTTCCCTGTGCGTAGGGAAGCTCAGTTTTAGTCACAGTAGCTCCCACAAGTGTCTCCTCAGTGTGTTCCCATTTCCTTAGAAACAGTGTATTTGCTGCGAGAAAAGTGCATTACTGTGCGCTTTCACCGTTCAGCAAATACATGTGTAGAAGCACAGCGGTAGCAGAAACGAACGTTTCTCGACGTTTTCAAACTCAGGGAACAAGTTGCACACTTCTGAGATGCATTTGGGCAACTTTGTCAGAAATGAGTTTTTTGCCTACAGAGACATGCCTATTTGCTCAGTAGTACAGATTCTGAGTATGTAACTGGGCTTGATGAAATCAGCATTTCTCTTGCTTCCCTGTGCGTAGGGAAGCTCAGTTTTAGTCACAGTAGCTCCCACAAGTGTCTCCTCAGTGTGTTCCCATTTCCTTAGAAACAGTGTATTTGCTGGGAGAAAAGTGCATTACTGTGCGCTTTCACCGTTCAGCAAATACATGTGTAGAAGCACAGCGCTAGCAGAAACGAACGTTTCTTGACGTTTTCTAACTCAGGGAACAAGTTGCACACTTCTGAGATGCATTTGGGCAACTTTGTCAGAAATGAGTTTTTTGCCTACAGAGACATGCCTATTTGCGCAGTAGTACAGAGTCTGAGTATGTAACTGGGCTTGATGAAATCAGCATTTCTCTTGCTTCCCTGTGCGTAGGGAAGCTCAGTTTTAGTCACAGTAGCTCCCACAAGTGTCCTCTCAGTGTGTTCCCATTTCCTTAGAAACAGTGCATTTGCTGGGAGAAAAGTGCATTACTGTGCGCTTTCACCGTTCAGCAAATACATGTGTAGAAGCACAGCGCTAGCAGAAACAACCGTTTCTCGACGTTTTCTAACTCAGGGAACGAACTGCACACTTCTGAGATGCATTTGGGCAACTTTGTCAGAAATGAGTTTTTTGCCTACAGAGACATGCCTATTTGCTCAGTAGTACAGATTCTGAGTATGTAACTGGGCTTGATGAAATCAGCATTTCTCTTGTTCCCTGTGCGTAGGGAAGCTCAGTTTTAGTCACAGTAGCTCCCACAAGTGTCTCCTCAGTGTGTTCCCATTTCCTTAGAAACAGTGTATTTGCTGCGAGAAAAGTGCATTACTGTGTGCTTTCACCGTTCAGCAAATACATGTGTAGAAGCACAGCGGTAGCAGAAATGAACGTTTCTCGACGTTTTCTAACTCAGGGAACAAGTTGCACACTTCTGAGATGCATTTGGGCAACTTTGTCAGAAATGAGTTTTTTGCCTACAGAGACATGCCTATTTGCGCAGTAGTACAGATTCTGAGTATGTAACTGGGCTTGATGAAATCAGCATTTCTCTTGCTTCCCTGTGCGTAGGGAAGCTCAGTTTTAGTCACAGTAGCTCCCACAAGTGTCTCCTCAGTGTGTTCCCATTTCCTTAGACACAGTGTATTTGCTGGGAGAAAAGTACATTACTGTGCGCTTTCACCGTTCAGCAAATACATGTGTAGAAGCACAGCGCTAGCAGAAACGAACGTTTCTCGACGTTTTCTAACTCAAGGAACATGTTGCACACTTCTGAGATGCATTTGGGCAACTTTGTCAGAAATGAGTTTTTTGCCTACAGAGACATGCCTATTTGCGCAGTAGTACAGATTCTGAGTATGTAACGGGGCTGGATGAAATCAGCATTTCTCTTGCTTCCCTGTGCGTAGGGAAGCTCAGTTTTAGTCACAGTAGCTCCCACAAGTGTCTCCTCAGTGTGTTCCCAGTTCCTTAGAAACAGCGTATTTGCTGGGAGAAAAGTGCATTACTGTGTGCTTTCACCGTTCAGCAAATACATGTGTAGAAGCACAGCGCTAGCAGAAACGAACGTTTCTCGACGTTTTCTAACTCAGGGAACAAGTTGCACACTTCTGAGATGCATTTGGGCAACTTTGTCAGAAATGAGTTTTTTGCCTACAGAGACATGCCTATTTGCGCAGTAGTACAGAGTCTGAGTATGTAACTGGGCTTGATGAAATCAGCATTTCTTATGCTTCCCTGTGCGTAGGGAAGCTCAGTTTTACTCACAGTAGCTCCCACAAGTGTCTCCTCAGTGTGTTCCCAGTTCCTTAGAAACAGTGTATTTGCTGGGAGAAAAGTGCATTACTGTGTGCTTTCACCGTTCAGCAAATACATGTGTAGAAGCACAGCGGTAGCAGAAACGAACGTTTCTCGACGTTTTCTAACTCAGGGAACAAGTTGCACACTTCTGAGATGCATTTGGGCAACTTTGTCAGAAATGAGTTTTTTGCCTACAGAGACATGCCTATTTGCGCAGTCGTACAGATTCTGAGTATGTAACTGGGCTTGATGAAATCAGCATTTCTCTTGCTTCCCTGTGCGTAGGGAAGCTCAGTTTTAGTCACAGTAGCTCCCACAAGTGTCTCCTCAGTGTGTTCCCATTTCCTTAGACACAGTGTATTTGCTCGGAGAAAAGTGCATTACTGTGCGCTTTCACCGTTCAGCAAATACATGTGTAGAAGCACAGCGCTAGCAGAAACAACCGTTTCTCGACGTTTTCTAACTCAGGGAACGAACTTCACACTTCTGAGATGCATTTGGGCAACTTTGTCAGAAATGAGTTTTTTGCCTACAGAGACATGCCTATTTGCTCAGTAGTACAGATTCTGAGTATGTAACTGGGCTTGATGAAATCAGCATTTCTCTTGTTCCCTGTGCGTAGGGAAGCTCAGTTTTAGTCACAGTAGCTCCCACAAGTGTCTCCTCATTGTGTTCCCATTTCCTTAGAAACAGTGTATTTGCTGGGAGAAAAGTGCATTACTGTGCGCTTTCACCGTTCAGCAAATACATGTGTAGAAGCACAGCGCTAGCAGAAACGAACGTTTCTCGACGTTTTCTAACTCAGGGATCAAGTTGCACACTTCTGAGATGCATTTGGGCAACTTTGTCAGAAATGAGTTTTTTGCCTACAGAGACATGCCTATTTGCGCAGTAGTACAGATTCTGAGTATGTAACTGGGCTGGATGAAATCAGCATTTCTCTTGCTTCCCTGTGCGTAGGGAAGCTCAGTTTCAGTCACAGTAGCTCCCACAGGTGTCTCCTCAGTGTGTTCCCAGTTCCTTAGAAACAGTGTATTTGCTGGGAGAAAAGTGCATTACTGTGTGCTTTCACCGTTCAGCAAATACATGTGTAGAAGCACAGCGGTAGCAGAAACGAACGTTTCTCGACGTTTTCTAACTCAGGGAACAAGTTCCACACTTCTGAGATGCATTTGGGCAACTTTGTCAGAAATGAGTTTTTTGCCTACAGAGACATGCCTATTTGCTCAGTAGTACAGATTCTGAGTATGTAACTGGGCTTGATGAAATTAGCATTTCTTATGTTTCCCTGTGCGTAGGGAAGCTCAGTTTTAGTCACAGTAGCTCCCACAAGTGTCTCCTCATTGTGTTCCCATTTCCTTAGACACAGTGTATTTGCTGGGAGAAAAGTGCATTACTGTGCGCTTTCACCGTTCAGCAAATACATGTGTAGAAGCACAGCGCTAGCAGAAACGAACGTTTCTCGACGTTTTCTAACTCAGGGAACAAGTTGCACACTTCTGAGATGCATTTGGGCAACTTTGTCAGAAATGAGTTTTTTGCCTACAGAGACATGCCTATTTGCGCAGTAGTACAGATTCTGAGTATGTAACTGGGCTTGATGAAATCAGCATTTCTCTTGCTTCCCTGTGCGTAGGGAAGCTCAGTTTTAGTCACAGTAGCTCCCACAAGTGTCTCCTCAGTGTGTTCCCATTTCCTTAGACACAGTGTATTTGCTGGGAGAAAAGTACATTACTGTGCGCTTTCACCGTTCAGCAAATACATGTGTAGAAGCACAGCGCTAGCAGAAACGAACGTTTCTCGACGTTTTCTAACTCAGGGAACAAGTTGCACACTTCTGAGATGCATTTGGGCAACTTTGTCAGAAATGAGTTTTTTGCCTACAGAGACATGCCTATTTGCGCAGGAGTACAGATTCTGAGTATGTAACTGGGCTGGATGAAATCAGCATTTCTCTTGCTTCCCTGTGCGTAGGGAAGCTCAGTTTTACTCACAGTAGCTCCCACAAGTGTCTCCTCAGTGTGTTCCCATTTCCTTAGAAACAGTGTATTTGCTGGGAGAAAAGTGCATTACTGTGCGCTTTCACCGTTCAGCAAATACATGTGTAGAAGCACAGCGCTAGCAGAAACGACGTTTCTCGACGTTTTCTAACTCAGGGAACGAACTGCACACTTCTGAGATGCATTTGGGCAACTTTGTCAGAAATGAGTTTTTTGCCTACAGAGACATGCCTATTTGCGCAGTCGTACAGATTCTGAGTATGTAACTGGGCTTGATGAAATCAGCATTTCTCTTGCTTCCCTGTGCGTAGGGAAGCTCAGTTTTAGTCACAGTAGCTCCCACAAGTGTCTCCTCAGTGTGTTCCCATTTCCTTAGACACAGTGTATTTGCTGGGAGAAAAGTACATTACTGTGCGCTTTCACCGTTCAGCAAATACATGTGTAGAAGCACAGCGCTAGCAGAAACGAACGTTTCTCGACGTTTTCTAACTCAGGGAACAAGTTGCACACTTCTGAGATGCATTTGGGCAACTTTGTCAGAAATGAGTTTTTTGCCTACAGAGACATGCCTATTTGCGCAGTAGTACAGATTCTGAGTATGTAACTGGGCTGGATGAAATCAGCATTTCTCTTGCTTCCCTGTGCGTAGGGAAGCTCAGTTTTAGTCACAGTAGCTCCCACAAGTGTCTCCTCAGTGTGTTCCCATTTCCTTAGACACAGTGTATTTGCTGGGAGAAAAGTACATTACTGTGCGCTTTCACCGTTCAGCAAATACATGTGTAGAAGCACAGCGCTAGCAGAAACGAACGTTTCTCGACGTTTTCTAACTCAGGGAACAAGTTGCACACTTCTGAGATGCATTTGGGCAACTTTGTCAGAAATGAGTTTTTTGCCTACAGAGACATGCCTATTTGCGCAGTAGTACAGAGTCTGAGTATGTAACTGGGCTTGATGAAATTAGCATTTCTTATGCTTCCCTGTGCGTAGGGAAGCTCAGTTTTACTCACAGTAGCTCCCACAAGTGTCTCCTCAGTGTGTTCCCATTTCCTTAGAAACAGTGTATTTGCTGGGAGAAAAGTGCATTACTGTGCGCTTTCACCGTTCAGCAAATACATGTGTAGAAGCACAGCGCTAGCAGAAACGAACGTTTCTCGACGTTTTCTAACTCAGGGAACAAGTTGCACACTTCTGAGATGCATTTGGGCAACTTTGTCAGAAATGAGTTTTTTGCCTACAGAGACATGCCTATTTGCGCAGTCGTACAGATTCTGAGTATGTAACTGGGCTGGATGAAATCAGCATTTCTCTTGCTTCCCTGTGCGTAGGGAAGCTCAGTTTTAGTCACAGTAGCTCCCACAAGTGTCTCCTCAGTGTGTTCCCATTTCCTTAGAAACAGTGTATTTGCTGCGAGAAAAGTGCATTACTGTGCGCTTTCAACGTTCAGCAAATACATGTGTAGAAGCACAGCGCTAGCAGAAACAACCGTTTCTCGACGTTTTCTAACTCAGGGAACGAACTGCACACTTCTGAGATGCATTTGGGAAACTTTGTCAGAAATGAGTTTTTTGCCTACAGAGACATGCCTATTTGCGCAGTAGTACAGAGTCTGAGTATGTAACTGGGCTTGATGAAATTTGCATTTCTTATGCTTCCCTGTGGGTAGGGAAGCTCAGTTTTAGTCACAGTAGCTCCCACAAGTGTCTCCTCAGTGTGTTCCCATTTCCTTAGAAACAGTGTATTTGCTGGGAGAAAAGTACATTACTCTGAGCTTTCACCGTTCAGCAAATACATGTGTAGAAGCACAGCGCCAGCAGAAACGAACGTTTCTCGACGTTTTCTAACTCAGGGAACAAGTTGCACACTTCTGAGATGCATTTGGGCAACTTTGTCAGAAATGAGTTTTTTGCCTACAGAGACATGCCTATTTGCGCAGTAGTACAGAGTCTGAGTATGTAACTGGGCTTGATGAAATTAGCATTTCTTATGCTTCCCTGTGCGTAGGGAAGCTCAGTTTTACTCACAGTAGCTCCCACAAGTGTCTCCTCAGTGTGTTCCCATTTCCTAAGAAACAGTGTATTTGCTGGGAGAAAAGTGCATTACTGTGCGCTTTCACCGTTCAGCAAATACATGTGTAGAAGCACAGCGCTAGCAGAAACGAACGTTTCTCGACGTTTTCTAACTCAGGGAACAAGTTGCACACTTCTGAGATGCATTTGGGCAACTTTGTCAGAAATGAGTTTTTTGCCTACAGAGACATGCCTATTTGCGCAGTAGTACAGATTCTGAGTATGTAACTGGGCTGGATGAAATCAGCATTTCTCTTGCTTCCCTGTGCGTAGGGAAGCTCAGTTTTAGTCACAGTAGCTCCCACAAGTGTCTCCTCAGTGTGTTCCCATTTCCTTAGAAACTGTGTATTTGCTGGGAGAAAAGTGCATTACTGTGCGCTTTCACCGTTCAGCAAATACATGTGTAGAAGCACAGCGCTAGCAGAAACAACCGTTTCTCGACGTTTTCTAACTCAGGGAACGAACTGCACACTTCTGAGATGCATTTGGGAAACTTTGTCAGAAATGAGTTTTTTGCCTACAGAGACATGCCTATTTGCGCAGTAGTACAGAGTCTGAGTATGTAACTGGGCTTGATGAAATTTGCATTTCTTATGCTTCCCTGTGGGTAGGGAAGCTCAGTTTTAGTCACAGTAGCTCCCACAAGTGTCTCCTCAGTGTGTTCCCATTTCCTTAGAAACAGTGTATTTGCTGGGAGAAAAGTGCATTACTGTGCGCTTTCACCGTTCAGCAAATACATGTGTAGAAGCACAGCGCCAGCAGAAACGAACGTTTCTCGACGTTTTCTAACTCAGGGAACAAGTTGCACACTTCTGAGATGCATTTGGGCAACTTTGTCAGAAATGAGTTTTTTGCCTACAGAGACATGCCTATTTGCGCGGTCGTACAGATTCTGAGTATGTAACTGGGCTTGATGAAATCAGCATTTCTCTTGTTCCCTGTGCGTAGGGAAGCTCAGTTTTAGTCACTGTAGCTCCCACAAGTGTCTCCTCAGTGTGTTCCCATTTCATTAGAAACAGTGTATTTGCTGCGAGAAAAGTGCATTACTGTGCGCTTTCACCGTTCAGCAAATACATGTGTAGAAGCACAGCGCTAGCAGAAACGAACGTTTCTCGACGTTTTCTAACTCAGGGAACAAGTTGCACACTTCTGAGATGCATTTGGGCAACTTTGTCAGAAATGAGTTTTTTGCCTACAGAGACATGCCTATTTGCGCAGTAGTATGTAACTGGGCTGGATGAAATCAGCATTTCTCTTGCTTCCCTGTGCGTAGGGAAGCTCAGTTTTAGTCACAGTAGCTCCCACAAGTGTCTCCTCAGTGTGTTCCCATTTCCTTAGAAACAGTGTATTTGCTGCGAGAAAAGTGCATTACTGTGCGCTTTCACCGTTCAGCAAATACATGTGTAGAAGCACAGCGCTAGCAGAAACAACCGTTTCTCGACGTTTTCTAACTCAGGGAACGAACTGCACACTTCTGAGATGCATTTGGGAAACTTTGTCAGAAATGAGTTTTTTGCCTACAGAGACATGCCTATTTGCGCAGTAGTACAGAGTCTGAGTATGTAACTGGGCTTGATGAAATTTGCATTTCTTATGCTTCCCTGTGGGTAGGGAAGCTCAGTTTTAGTCACAGTAGCTCCCACAAGTGTCTCCTCAGTGTGTTCCCATTTCCTTAGAAACAGTGTATTTGCTGGGAGAAAAGTGCATTACTGTGCGCTTTCACCGTTCAGCAAATACATGTGTAGAAGCACAGCGCCAGCAGAAACGAACGTTTCTCGACGTTTTCTAACTCAGGGAACAAGTTGCACACTTCTGAGATGCATTTGGGCAACTTTGTCAGAAATGAGTTTTTTGCCTACAGAGACATGCCTATTTGCGCAGTAGTACAGAGTCTGAGTATGTAACTGGGCTTGATGAAATTAGCATTTCTTTTGCTTCCCTGTGCGTAGGGAAGCTCAGTTTTACTCACAGTAGCTCCCACAAGTGTCTCCTCAGTGTGTTCCCATTTCCTTAGAAACAGTGTATTTGCTGGGAGAAAAGTGCATTACTGTGCGCTTTCACCGTTCAGCAAATACATGTGTAGAAGCACAGCGCTAGCAGAAACGAACGTTTCTCGACGTTTTCTAACTCAGGGAACAAGTTGCACACTTCTGAGATGCATTTGGGCAACTTTGTCAGAAATGAGTTTTTTGCCTACAGAGACATGCCTATTTGCGCAGTAGTACAGATTCTGAGTATGTAACTGGGCTGGATGAAATCAGCATTTCTCTTGCTTCCCTGTGCGTAGGGAAGCTCAGTTTTAGTCACAGTAGCTCCCACAAGTGTCTCCTCAGTGTGTTCCCATTTCCTTAGAAACTGTGTATTTGCTGGGAGAAAAGTGCATTACTGTGCGCTTTCACCGTTCAGCAAATACATGTGTAGAAGCACAGCGCTAGCAGAAACAACCGTTTCTCGACGTTTTCTAACTCAGGGAACGAACTGCACACTTCTGAGATGCATTTGGGAAACTTTGTCAGAAATGAGTTTTTTGCCTACAGAGACATGCCTATTTGCGCAGTAGTACAGAGTCTGAGTATGTAACTGGGCTTGATGAAATTTGCATTTCTTATGCTTCCCTGTGGGTAGGGAAGCTCAGTTTTAGTCACAGTAGCTCCCACAAGTGTCTCCTCAGTGTGTTCCCATTTCCTTAGAAACAGTGTATTTGCTGGGAGAAAAGTGCATTACTGTGCGCTTTCACCGTTCAGCAAATACATGTGTAGAAGCACAGCGCCAGCAGAAACGAACGTTTCTCGACGTTTTCTAACTCAGGGAACAAGTTGCACACTTCTGAGATGCATTTGGGCAACTTTGTCAGAAATGAGTTTTTTGCCTACAGAGACATGCCTATTTGCGCGGTCGTACAGATTCTGAGTATGTAACTGGGCTTGATGAAATCAGCATTTCTCTTGTTCCCTGTGCGTAGGGAAGCTCAGTTTTAGTCACTGTAGCTCCCACAAGTGTCTCCTCAGTGTGTTCCCATTTCATTAGAAACAGTGTATTTGCTGCGAGAAAAGTGCATTACTATGCGCTTTCACCGTTCAGCAAATACATGTGTAGAAGCACAGCGCTAGCAGAAACGAACGTTTCTCGACGTTTTCTAACTCAGGGAACAAGTTGCACACTTCTGAGATGCATTTGGGCAACTTTGTCAGAAATGAGTTTTTTGCCTACAGAGACATGCCTATTTGCGCAGTAGTATGTAACTGGGCTGGATGAAATCAGCATTTCTCTTGCTTCCCTGTGCGTAGGGAAGCTCAGTTTTAGTCACAGTAGCTCCCACAAGTGTCTCCTCAGTGTGTTCCCATTTTCTTAGAAACAGTGTATTTGCTGGGAGAAAAGTGCATTACTGTGCGCTTTCACCGTTCAGCAAATACATGTGTAGAAGCACAGCGCTAGCAGAAACGAACGTTTCTCGACGTTTTCTAACTCAGGGAACAAGTTGCACACTTCTGAGATGCATTTGGGCAACTTTGTCAGAAATGAGTTTTTTGCCTACAGAGACATGCCTATTTGCGCAGTAGTACAGAGTCTGAGTATGTAACTGGGCTTGATGAAATTAGCATTTCTTATTCTTCCCTGTGCGTAGGGAAGCTCAGTTTTAGTCACAGTAGCTCCCACAAGTGTCTCCTCATTGTGTTCCCATTTCCTTAGAAACAGTGTATTTGCTGGGAGAAAAGTGCATTACTGTGCGCTTTCACCGTTCAGGAAATACATGTGTAGAAGCACAGCGCTAGCAGAAACGAACGTTTCTCGACGTTTTCTAACTCAGGGATCAAGTTGCACACTTCTGAGATGCATTTGGGCAACTTTGTCAGAAATGAGTTTTTTGCCTACAGAGACATGCCTATTTGCGCAGTAGTACAGATTCTGAGTATGTAACTGGGCTGGATGAAATCAGCATTTCTCTTGCTTCCCTGTGCGTAGGGAAGCTCAGTTTCAGTCACAGTAGCTCCCACAAGTGTCTCCTCAGTGTGTTCCCAGTTCCTTAGAAACAGTGTATTTGCTGGGAGAAAAGTGCATTACTGTGTGCTTTCACCGTTCAGCAAATACATGTGTAGAAGCACAGCGGTAGCAGAAACGAACGTTTCTCGAAGTTTTCTAACTCAGGGAACAAGTTCCACACTTCTGAGATGCATTTGGGCAACTTTGTCAGAAATGAGTTTTTTGCCTACAGAGACATGCCTATTTGCGCAGTAGTACAGAGTCTGAGTATGTAACTGGGCTTGATGAAATTAGCATTTCTTATGTTTCCCTGTGCGTAGGGAAGCTCAGTTTTAGTCACAGTAGCTCCCACAAGTGTCTCCTCATTGTGTTCCCATTTCCTTAGAAACAGTGTATTTGCTGGGAGAAAAGTGCATTACTGTGCGCTTTCACCGTTCAGCAAATACATGTGTAGAAGCACAGCGCTAGCAGAAACGAACGTTTCTCGACGTTTTCTAACTCAGGGAACAAGTTGCACACTTCTGAGATGCATTTGGGCAACTTTGTCAGAAATGAGTTTTTTGCCTACAGAGACATGCCTATTTGCGCAGTAGTACAGAGTCTGAGTATGTAACTGGGCTTGATGAAATTAGCATTTCTTATTCTTCCCTGTGCGTAGGGAAGCTCAGTTTTAGTCACAGTAGCTCCCACAAGTGTCTCCTCATTGTGTTCCCATTTCCTTAGAAACAGTGTATTTGCTGGGAGAAAAGTGCATTACTGTGCGCTTTCACCGTTCAGGAAATACATGTGTAGAAGCACAGCGCTAGCAGAAACGAACGTTTCTCGACGTTTTCTAACTCAGGGATCAAGTTGCACACTTCTGAGATGCATTTGGGCAACTTTGTCAGAAATGAGTTTTTTGCCTACAGAGACATGCCTATTTGCGCAGTAGTACAGATTCTGAGTATGTAACTGGGCTGGATGAAATCAGCATTTCTCTTGCTTCCCTGTGCGTAGGGAAGCTCAGTTTCAGTCACAGTAGCTCCCACAAGTGTCTCCTCAGTGTGTTCCCAGTTCCTTAGAAACAGTGTATTTGCTGGGAGAAAAGTGCATTACTGTGTGCTTTCACCGTTCACTAAATACATGTGTAGAAGCACAGCGGTAGCAGAAACGAACGTTTCTCGACGTTTTCTAACTCAGGGAACAAGTTCCACACTTCTGAGATGCATTTGGGCAACTTTGTCAGAAATGAGTTTTTTGCCTACAGAGACATGCCTATTTGCGCAGTAGTACAGAGTCTGAGTATGTAACTGGGCTTGATGAAATTAGCATTTCTTATGCTTCCCTGTGCGTAGGGAAGCTCAGTTTTAGTCACAGTAGCTCCCACAAGTGTCTCCTCATTGTGTTCCCATTTCCTTAGAAACAGTGTATTTGCTGGGAGAAAAGTGCATTACTGTGCGCTTTCACCGTTCAGCAAATACATGTGTAGAAGCACAGCGCTAGCAGAAACGAACGTTTCTCGACGTTTTCTAACTCAGGGAACATTTTGCACACTTCTGAGATGCATTTGGGCAACTTTGTCAGAAATGAGTTTTTTGCCTACAGAGACATGCCTATTTGCGCAGTAGTACAGATTCTGAGTATGTAACTGGGCTTGATGAAATCAGCATTTCTCTTGCTTCCCTGTGCGTAGGGAAGCTCAGTTTTAGTCACAGTAGCTCCCACAAGTGTCTCCTCAGTTTGTTCCCATTTCCTTAGACACATTGTATTTGCTGGGAGAAAAGTACATTACTGTGCGCTTTCACCGTTCAGCAAATACATGTGTAGAAGCACAGCGCTAGCAGAAACGAACGTTTCTCGACGTTTTCTAACTCAGGGAACAAGTTGCACACTTCTGAGATGCATTTGGGCAACTTTGTCAGAAATGAGTTTTTTGCCTACAGAGACATGCCTATTTGCGCAGTAGTACAGATTCTGAGTATGTAACTGGGCTGGATGAAATCAGCATTTCTCTTGCTTCCCTGTGCGTAGGGAAGCTCAGTTTTACTCACAGTAGCTCCCACAAGTGTCTCCTCAGTGTGTTCCCATTTCCTTAGAAACAGTGTATTTGCTGGGAGAAAAGTGCATTACTGTGCGCTTTCACCGTTCAGCAAATACATGTGTAGAAGCACAGCGCTAGCAGAAACGAATGTTTCTCGACGTTTTCTAACTCAGGGAACGAACTGCACACTTCTGAGATGCATTTGGGCAACTTTGTCAGAAATGAGTTTTTTGCCTACAGAGACATGCCTATTTGCTCAGTAGTACAGATTCTGAGTATGTAACTGGGCTTGATGAAATCAGCATTTCTCTTGTTCCCTGTGCGTAGGGAAGCTCAGTTTTAGTCACAGTAGCTCCCACAAGTGTCTCCTCAGTGTGTTCCCATTTCCTTAGACACAGTGTATTTGCTGTGGGAAAAGTACATTACTGTGCGCTTTCACCGTTCAGCAAATACATGTGTAGAAGCACAGCGCTAGCAGAAACGAACGTTTCTCGACGTTTTCTAACTCAGGGAACAAGTTGCACACTTCTGAGATGCATTTGGGCAACTTTGTCAGAAATGAGTTTTTTGCCTACAGAGACATGCCTATTTGCGCAGTAGTACAGATTCTGAGTATGTAACTGGGCTGGATGAAATCAGCATTTCTCTTGCTTCCCTGTGCGTAGGGAAGCTCAGTTTTACTCACAGTAGCTCCCACAAGTGTCTCCTCAGTGTGTTCCCATTTCCTTAGAAACAGTGTATTTGCTGGGAGAAAAGTGCATTACTGTGCGCTTTCACCGTTCAGCAAATACATGTGTAGAAGCACAGCGCTAGCAGAAACAACCGTTTCTCGACGTTTTCTAACTCAGGGAACAAGTTGCACACTTCTGAGATGCATTTGGGCAACTTTGTCAGAAATGAGTTTTTTGCCTACAGAGACATGCCTATTTGCGCAGTAGTACAGAGTCTGAGTATGTAACTGGGCTTGATGAAATTAGCATTTCTTATTCTTCCCTGTGCGTAGGGAAGCTCAGTTTTAGTCACAGTAGCTCCCACAAGTGTCTCCTCATTGTGTTCCCATTTCCTTAGAAACAGTGTATTTGCTGGGAGAAAAGTGCATTACTGTGCGCTTTCACCGTTCAGGAAATACATGTGTAGAAGCACAGCGCTAGCAGAAACGAACGTTTCTCGACGTTTTCTAACTCAGGGAACAAGTTGCACACTTCTGAGATGCATTTGGGCAACTTTGTCAGAAATGAGTTTTTTGCCTACAGAGACATGCCTATTTGCGCAGTAGTACAGATTCTGAGTATGTAACTGGGCTGGATGAAATCAGCATTTCTCTTGCTTCCCTGTGCGTAGGGAAGCTCAGTTTCAGTCACAGTAGCTCCCACAAGTGTCTCCTCAGTGTGTTCCCAGTTCCTTAGAAACAGTGTATTTGCTGGGAGAAAAGTGCATTACTGTGTGCTTTCACCGTTCAGCAAATACATGTGTAGAAGCACAGCGGTAGCAGAAACGAACGTTTCTCGACGTTTTCTAACTCAGGGAACAAGTTCCACACTTCTGAGATGCATTTGGGCAACTTTGTCAGAAATGAGTTTTTTGCCTACAGAGACATGCCTATTTGCGCAGTAGTACAGAGTCTGAGTATGTAACTGGGCTTGATGAAATTAGCATTTCTTATGTTTCCCTGTGCGTAGGGAAGCTCAGTTTTAGTCACAATAGCTCCCACAAGTGTCTCCTCATTGTGTTCCCATTTCCTTAGAAACAGTGTATTTGCTGGGAGAAAAGTGCATTACTGTGCGCTTTCACCGTTCAGCAAATACATGTGTAGAAGCACAGCGCTAGCAGAAACGAACGTTTCTCGACGTTTTCTAACTCAGGGAACGAACTGCACACTTCTGAGATGCATTTGGGCAACTTTGTCAGAAATGAGTTTTTTGCCTACAGAGACATGCCTATTTGCTCAGTAGTACAGATTCTGAGTATGTAACTGGGCTTGATGAAATCAGCATTTCTCTTGTTCCCTGTGCGTCGGGAAGCTCAGTTTTAGTCACAGTAGCTCCCACAAGTGTCTCCTCAGTGTGTTCCCATTTCCTTAGACACAGTGTATTTGCTGGGAGAAAAGTACATTACTGTGCGCTTTCACCGTTCAGCAAATACATGTGTAGAAGCACAGCGCTAGCAGAAACGAACGTTTCTCGACGTTTTCTAACTCAGGGAACAAGTTGCACACTTCTGAGATGCATTTGGGCAACTTTGTCAGAAATGAGTTTTTTGCCTACAGAGACATGCCTATTTGCGCATTAGTACAGATTCTGAGTATGTAACTGGGCTTGATGAAATCAGCATTTCTCTTGCTTCCCTGTGCGTAGGGAAGCTCAGTTTTAGTCACAGTAGCTCCCACAAGTGTCTCCTCAGTGTGTTCCCATTTCCTTAGACACAGTGTATTTGCTGGGAGAAAAGTACATTACTGTGCGCTTTCACCGTTCAGCAAATACATGTGTAGAAGCACAGCGCTAGCAGAAACGAACGTTTCTCGACGTTTTCTAACTCAGGGAACAAGTTGCACACTTCTGAGATGCATTTGGGCAACTTTGTCAGAAATGAGTTTTTTGCCTACAGAGACATGCCTATTTGCGCAGTAGTACAGAGTCTGAGTATGTAACTGGGCTTGATGAAATTAGCATTTCTTATGCTTCCCTGTGCGTAGGGAAGCTCAGTTTTAGTCACAGTAGCTCCCACAAGTGTCTCCTCATTGTGTTCCCATTTCCTTAGAAACAGTGTATTTGCTGGGAGAAAAGTGCATTACTGTGCGCTTTCACCGTTCAGCAAATACATGTGTAGAAGCAGAGCGCCAGCAGAAACGAACGTTTCTCGACGTTTTCTAACTCAGGGAACAAGTTGCACACTTCTGAGATGCATTTGGGCAACTTTGTCAGAAATGAGTTTTTTGCCTACAGAGACATGCCTATTTGCGCAGTCGTACAGATTCTGAGTATGTAACTGGGCTTGATGAAATCAGCATTTCTCTTGCTTCCCTGTGCGTAGGGAAGCTCAGTTTTAGTCACAGTAGCTCCCACAAGTGTCTCCTCAGTGTGTTCCCATTTCCTTAGACACAGTGTATTTGCTGGGAGAAAAGTACATTACTGTGCGCTTTCACCGTTCAGCAAATACATGTGTAGAAGCACAGCGCTAGCAGAAACGAACGTTTCTCGACTTTTTCTAACTCAGGGAACAAGTTGCTCACTTCTGAGATGCATTTGGGCAACTTTGTCAGAAATGAGTTTTTTGCCTACAGAGACATGCCTATTTGCGCAGTAGTACAGATTCTGAGTATGTAACTGGGCTGGATGAAATCAGCATTTCTCTTGCTTCCCTGTGCGTAGGGAAGCTCAGTTTTACTCACAGTAGCTCCCACAAGTGTCTCCTCAGTGTGTTCCCATTTCCTTAGAAACAGTGTATTTGCTGGGAGAAAAGTGCATTACTGTGCGCTTTCACCGTTCAGCAAATACATGTGTAGAAGCACAGCGCTAGCAGAAATGAACGTTTCTCGACATTTTCTAACTCAGGGAACAAGTTGCACACTTCTGAGATGCATTTGGGCAACTTTGTCAGAAATGAGTTTTTTGCCTACAGAGACATGCCTATTTGCGCAGTAGTACAGAGTCTGAGTATGTAACTGGGCTTGATGAAATTTGCATTTCTTATGCTTCCCTTTGGGTAGGGAAGCTCAGTTTTAGTCACAGTAGCTCCCACAAGTGTCTCCTCAGTGTGTTCCCATTTCCTTAGAAACAGTGTATTTGCTGGGAGAAAAGTGCATTACTGTGCGCTTTCACCGTTCAGCAAATACATGTGTAGAAGCACAGCGCCAGCAGAAACGAACGTTTCTCGACGTTTTCTAACTCAGGGAACAAGTTGCACACTTCTGAGATGCATTTGGGCAACTTTGTCAGAAATGAGTTTTTTGCCTACAGAGACATGCCTATTTGCGCAGTCGTAAAGATTCTGAGTATGTAACTGGGCTTGATGAAATCAGCATTTCTCTTGTTCCCTGTGCGTAGGGAAGCTCAGTTTTAGTCACTGTAGCTCCCACAAGTGTCTCCTCAGTGTGTTCCCATTTCATTAGAAACAGTGTATTTGCTGCGAGAAAAGTGCATTACTGTGCGCTTTCACCGTTCAGCAAATACATGTGTAGAAGCACAGCGCTAGCAGAAACGAACGTTTCTCGACGTTTTCTAACTCAGGGAACAAGTTGCACACTTCTGAGATGCATTTGGGCAACTTTGTCAGAAATGAGTTTTTTGCCTACAGAGACATGCCTATTTGCGCAGTAGTATGTAACTGGGCTGGATGAAATCAGCATTTCTCTTGCTTCCCTGTGCGTAGGGAAGCTCAGTTTTAGTCACAGTAGCTCCCACAAGTGTCTCCTCAGTGTGTTCCCATTTCCTTAGAAACAGTGTATTTGCTGGGAGAAAAGTACATTACTGTGCGCTTTCACCGTTCAGCAAATACATGTGTAGAAGCACAGCGCTAGCAGAAACGAACGTTTCTCGACGTTTTCTAACTCAGGGAACAAGTTGCACACTTCTGAGATGCATTTGGGCAACTTTGTCAGAAATGAGTTTTTTGCCTACAGAGACATGCCTATTTGCGCAGTAGTACAGAGTCTGAGTATGTAACTGGGCTTGATGAAATTAGCATTTCTCATGCTTCCCTGTGCGTAGGGAAGCTCAGTTTTAGTCACAGTAGCTCCCACAAGTGTCTCCTCAGTGTGTTCCCATTTCCTTAGAAACAGTGTATTTGCTGGGAGAAAAGTGCATTACTGTGCGCTTTCACCGTTCAGCAAATACATGTGTAGAAGCAGAGCGCCAGCAGAAACGAACGTTTCTCGACGTTTTCTAACTCAGGGAACAAGTTGCACACTTCTGAGATGCATTTGGGCAACTTTGTCAGAAATGAGTTTTTTGCCTACAGAGACATGCCTATTTGCGCAGTCGTACAGATTCTGAGTATGTAACTGGGCTTGATGAAATCAGCATTTCTCTTGCTTCCCTGTGCGTAGGGAAGCTCAGTTTTAGTCACAGTAGCTCCCACAAGTGTCTCCTCAGTGTGTTCCCATTTCCTTAGACACAGTGTATTTGCTGGGAGAAAAGTACATTACTGTGCGCTTTCACCGTTCAGCAAATACATGTGTAGAAGCACAGCGCCAGCAGAAACGAACGTTTCTCGACGTTTTCTAACTCAGGGAACAAGTTGCACACTTCTGAGATGCATTTGGGCAACTTTGTCAGAAATGAGTTTTTTGCCTACAGAGACATGCCTATTTGCGCAGTCGTAAAGATTCTGAGTATGTAACTGGGCTGGATGAAATCAGCATTTCTCTTGCTTCCCTGTGCGTAGGGAAGCTCAGTTTTACTCACAGTAGCTCCCACAAGTGTCTCCTCAGTGTGTTCCCATTTCCTTAGAAACAGTGTATTTGCTGGGAGAAAAGTGCATTACTGTGCGCTTTCACCGTTCAGCAAATACATGTGTAGAAGCACAGCGCTAGCAGAAATGAACGTTTCTCGACGTTTTCTAACTCAGGGAACAAGTTGCACACTTCTGAGATGCATTTGGGCAACTTTGTCAGAAATGAGTTTTTTGCCTACAGAGACATGCCTATTTGCGCAGTAGTACAGAGTCTGAGTATGTAACTGGGCTGGATGAAATCAGCATTTCTCTTGCTTCCCTGTGCGTAGGGAAGCTCAGTTTTAGTCACAGTAGCTCCCACAAGTGTCTCCTCAGTGTGTTCCCATTTCCTTAGAAACAGTGTATTTGCTGGGAGAAAAGTACATTACTGTGCGCTTTCACCGTTCAGCAAATACATGTGTAGAAGCACAGCGCTAGCAGAAACGAACGTTTCTCGACGTTTTCTAACTCAGGGAACAAGTTGCACACTTCTGAGATGCATTTGGGCAACTTTGTCAGAAATGAGTTTTTTGCCTACAGAGACATGCCTATTTGCGCAGTAGTACAGAGTCTGAGTATGTAACTGGGCTTGATGAAATTAGCATTTCTTATGCTTCCCTGTGCGTAGGGAAGCTCAGTTTTAGTCACAGTAGCTCCCACAAGTGTCTCCTCAGTGTGTTCCCATTTCCTTAGAAACAGTGTATTTGCTGGGAGAAAAGTGCATTACTGTGCGCTTTCACCGTTCAGCAAATACATGTGTAGAAGCAGAGCGCCAGCAGAAACGAACGTTTCTCGACGTTTTCTAACTCAGGGAACAAGTTGCACACTTCTGAGATGCATTTGGGCAACTTTGTCAGAAATGAGTTTTTTGCCTACAGAGACATGCCTATTTGCGCAGTCGTACAGATTCTGAGTATGTAACTGGGCTTGATGAAATCAGCATTTCTCTTGCTTCCCTGTGCGTAGGGAAGCTCAGTTTTAGTCACAGTAGCTCCCACAAGTGTCTCCTCAGTGTGTTCCCATTTCCTTAGACACAGTGTATTTGCTGGGAGAAAAGTACATTACTGTGCGCTTTCACCGTTCAGCAAATACATGTGTAGAAGCACAGCGCTAGCAGAAACGAACGTTTCTCGACTTTTTCTAACTCAGGGAACAAGTTGCACACTTCTGAGATGCATTTGGGCAACTTTGTCAGAAATGAGTTTTTTGCCTACAGAGACATGCCTATTTGCGCAGTAGTACAGATTCTGAGTATGTAACTGGGCTGGATGAAATCAGCATTTCTCTTGCTTCCCTGTGCGTAGGGAAGCTCAGTTTTACTCACAGTAGCTCCCACAAGTGTCTCCTCAGTGTGTTCCCATTTCCTTAGAAACAGTGTATTTGCTGGGAGAAAAGTGCATTACTGTGCGCTTTCACCGTTCAGCAAATACATGTGTAGAAGCACAGCGCTAGCAGAAATGAACGTTTCTCGACGTTTTCTAATTCAGGGAACAAGTTGCACACTTCTGAGATGCATTTGGGCAACTTTGTCAGAAATGAGGTTTTTGCCTACAGAGACATGCCTATTTGCGCAGTAGTACAGAGTCTGAGTATGTAACTGGGCTTGATGAAATTAGCATTTCTTATGCTTCCCTGTGCGTAGGGAAGCTCAGTTTTAGTCACAGTAGCTCCAACAAGTGTCTCCTCATTGTGTTCCCATTTCCTTAGAAACAGTGTATTTGCTGGGAGAAAAGTGCATTACTGTGCGCTTTCACCGTTCAGCAAATACATGTGTAGAAGCACAGCGCTAGCAGAAACGAACATTTCTCGACGTTTTCTAACTCAGGGATCAAGTTGCACACTTCTGAGATGCATTTGGGCAACTTTGTCAGAAATGAGTTTTTTGCCTACAGAGACATGCCTATTTGCGCAGTAGTACAGATTCTGAGTATGTAACTGGGCTTGATGAAATCAGCATTTCTCTTGCTTCCCTGTGCGTAGGGAAGCTCAGTTTTAGTCACAGTAGCTCCCACAAGTGTCTCCTCAGTGTGTTCCCATTTCCTTAGAAACAGTGTATTTGCTGGGAGAAAAGTGCATTACTGTGCGCTTTCACCGTTCAGCAAATACATGTGTAGAAGCACAGCGCTAGCAGAAACGAACGTTTCTCGACGTTTTCTAACTCAGGGAACAAGTTGCACACTTCTGAGATGCATTTGGGCAACTTTGTCAGAAATGAGTTTTTTGCCTACAGAGACATGCCTATTTGCGCAGTAGTACAGATTCTGAGTATGTAACTGGGCTGGATGAAATCAGCATTTCTCTTGCTTCCCTGTGCGTAGGGAAGCTCAGTTTTAGTCACAGTAGCTCCCACAAGTGTCTCTTCAGTGTGTTCCCATTTCCTTAGAAACAGTGTATTTGCTGGGAGAAAAGTGCATTACTGTGTGCTTTCACCGTTCAGCAAATACATGTGTAGAAGCACAGCGGTAGCAGAAACGAACGTTTCTCGACGTTTTCTAACTCAGGGAACAAGTTGCACACTTCTGAGATGCATTTGGGCAACTTTGTCAGAAATGAGTTTTTTGCCTACAGAGACATGCCTATTTGCGCAGTAGTACAGAGTCTGAGTATGTAACTGGGCTTGATGAAATTAGCATTTCTTATGCTTCCCTGTGCGTAGGGAAGCTCAGTTTTAGTCACAGTAGCTCCCACAAGTGTCTCCTCATTGTGTTCCCATTTCCTTAGAAACAGTGTATTTGCTGGGAGAAAAGTGCATTACTGTGCGCTTTCACCGTTCAGCAAATACATGTGTAGAAGCACAGCGCTAGCAGAAACGAACGTTTCTCGACGTTTTCTAACTCAGGGATCAAGTTGCACACTTCTGAGATGCATTTGGGCAACTTTGTCAGAAATGATTTTTTTGCCTACAGAGACATGCCTATTTGCGCAGTAGTACAGATTCTGAGTATGTAACTGGGCTTGATGAAATCAGCATTTCTCTTGCTTCCCTGTGCGTAGGGAAGCTCAGTTTTAGTCACAGTAGCTCCCACAAGTGTCTCCTCAGTGTGTTCCCATTTCCTTAGAAACAGTGTATTTGCTGGGAGAAAAGTGCATTACTGTGCGCTTTCACCGTTCAGCAAATACATGTGTAGAAGCACAGCGCTAGCAGAAATGAACGTTTCTCGACATTTTCTAACTCAGGGAACAAGTTGCACACTTCTGAGATGCATTTGGGCAACTTTGTCAGAAATGAGTTTTTTGCCTACAGAGACATGCCTATTTGCGCAGTAGTACAGAGTCTGAGTATGTAACTGGGCTTGATGAAGTTAGCATTTCTTATGCTTCCCTGTGCGTAGGGAAGCTCAGTTTTAGTCACAGTAGCTCCCACAAGTGTCTCCTCAGTGTGTTCCCATTTCCTTAGAAACAGTGGATTTGCTGCGAGAAAAGTGCATTACTGTGCGCTTTCACCGTTCAGCAAATACATGTGTAGAAGCACAGCGCTAGCAGAAACGAACGTTTCTCGACGTTTTCTAACTCAGGGAACAAGTTGCACACTTCTGAGATGCATTTGGGCAACTTTGTCAGAAATGAGTTTTTTGCCTACAGAGACATGCCTATTTGCGCAGTAGTACAGATTCTGAGTATGTAACTGGGCTGGATGAAATCAGCATTTCTCTTGCTTCCCTGTGCGTAGGGAAGCTCAGTTTTAGTCACAGTAGCTCCCACAAGTGTCTCCTCAGTGTGTTCCCATTTCCTTAGAAACTGTGTATTTGCAGGGAGAAAAGTGCATTACTGTGCGCTTTCACCGTTCAGCAAATACATGTGTAGAAGCACAGGGCTAGCAGAAACAACCGTTTCTCGACGTTTTCTAACTCAGGGAACGAACTGCACACTTCTGAGATGCATTTGGGCAACTTTGTCAGAAATGAGTTTTTTGCCTACAGAGACATGCCTATTTGCGCAGTAGTACAGAGTCTGAGTATGTAACTGGGCTGGATGAAATCAGCATTTCTCTTGCTTCCCTGTGCGTAGGGAAGCTCAGTTTTAGTCACAGTAGCTCCCACAAGTGTCTCTTCAGTGTGTTCCCATTTCCTTAGAAACAGTGTATTTGCTGGGAGAAAAGTGCATTACTGTGTGCTTTCACCGTTCAGCAAATACATGTGTAGAAGCACAGCGGTAGCAGAAACGAACGTTTCTCGACGTTTTCTAACTCAGGGAACAAGTTGCACACTTCTGAGATGCATTTGGGCAACTTTGTCAGAAATGAGTTTTTTGCCTACAGAGACATGTCTATTTGCGCAGTGGTACAGATTCTGAGTATGTAACTGGGCTTGATGAAATCAGCATTTCTCTTGCTTCCCTGTGCGTAGGGAAGCTCAGTTTTAGTCACAGTAGCTCCCACAAGTGTCTCCTCAGTGTGTTCCCATTTCCTTAGAAACAGTGTATTTGCTGGGAGAAAAGTGCATTACTGTGCGCTTTCACCGTTCAGCAAATACATGTGTAGAAGCACAGCGCTAGCAGAAACGAACGTTTCTCGACGTTTTCTAACTCAGGGATCAAGTTGCACACTTCTGAGATGCATTTGGGCAACTTTGTCAGAAATGAGTTTTTTGCCTACAGAGACATGCCTATTTGCGCAGTAGTACAGATTCTGAGTATGTAACTGGGCTTGATGAAATCAGCATTTCTCTTGCTTCCCTGTGCGTAGGGAAGCTCAGTTTTAGTCACAGTAGCTCCCACAAGTGTCTCCTCAGTGTGTTCCCATTTCCTTAGAAACAGTGTATTTGCTGGGAGAAAAGTGCATTACTGTGCGCTTTCACCGTTCAGCAAATACATGTGTAGAAGCACAGCGCTAGCAGAAACGAACGTTTCTCGACGTTTTCTAACTCAGGGAACAAGTTGCACACTTCTGAGATGCATTTGGGCAACTTTGTCAGAAATGAGTTTTTTGCCTACAGAGACATGCCTATTTGCGCAGTCGTACAGATTCTGAGTATGTAACTGGGCTTGATGAAATCAGCATTTCTCTTGCTTCCCTGTGCGTAGGGAAGCTCAGTTTTAGTCACAGTAGCTCCCACAAGTGTCTCCTCAGTGTGTTCCCATTTCCTTAGACACAGTGTATTTGCTGGGAGAAAAGTACATTACTGTGCGCTTTCACCGTTCAGCAAATACATGTGTAGAAGCACAGCGCTAGCAGAAACGAACGTTTCTCGACTTTTTCTAACTCAGGGAACAAGTTGCTCACTTCTGAGATGCATTTGGGCAACTTTGTCAGAAATGAGTTTTTTGCCTACAGAGACATGCCTATTTGCGCAGTAGTACAGATTCTGAGTATGTAACTGGGCTGGATGAAATCAGCATTTCTCTTGCTTCCCTGTGCGTAGGGAAGCTCAGTTTTACTCACAGTAGCTCCCACAAGTGTCTCCTCAGTGTGTTCCCATTTCCTTAGAAACAGTGTATTTGCTGGGAGAAAAGTGCATTACTGTGCGCTTTCACCGTTCAGCAAATACATGTGTAGAAGCACAGCGCTAGCAGAAATGAACGTTTCTCGACATTTTCTAACTCAGGGAACAAGTTGCACACTTCTGAGATGCATTTGGGCAACTTTGTCAGAAATGAGTTTTTTGCCTACAGAGACATGCCTATTTGCGCAGTAGTACAGAGTCTGAGTATGTAACTGGGCTTGATGAAATTAGCATTTCTTATGCTTCCCTGTGCGTAGGGAAGCTCAGTTTTAGTCACAGTAGCTCCCACAAGTGTCTCCTCAGTGTGTTCCCATTTCCTTAGAAACAGTGTATTTGCTGGGAGAAAAGTGCATTACTGTGCGCTTTCACCGTTCAGCAAATACATGTGTAGAAGCACAGCGCTAGCAGAAACGAACGTTTCTCGACGTTTTCTAACTCAGGGAACAAGTTGCACACTTCTGAGATGCATTTGGGCAACTTTGTCAGAAATGAGTTTTTTGCCTACAGAGACATGCCTATTTGCGCAGTAGTACAGATTCTGAGTATGTAACTGGGCTGGATGAAATCAGCATTTCTCTTGCTTCCCTGTGCGTAGGGAAGCTCAGTTTTAGTCACAGTAGCTCCCACAAGTGTCTCCTCAGTGTGTTCCCATTTCCTTAGAAACTGTGTATTTGCAGGGAGAAAAGTGCATTACTGTGCGCTTTCACCGTTCAGCAAATACATGTGTAGAAGCACAGGGCTAGCAGAAACAACCGTTTCTCGACGTTTTCTAACTCAGGGAACGAACTGCACACTTCTGAGATGCATTTGGGCAACTTTGTCAGAAATGAGTTTTTTGCCTACAGAGACGTGCCTATTTGCGCAGTAGTACAGAGTCTGAGTATGTAACTGGGCTTGATGAAATTTGCATTTCTTATGCTTCCCTGTGGTTAGGGAAGCTCAGTTTTAGTCACAGTAGCTCCCACAAGTGTCTCCTCAGTGTGTTCCCATTTCCTTAGAAACAGTGTATTTGCTGGGAGAAAAGTGCATTACTGTGCGCTTTCACCGTTCAGCAAATACATGTGTAGAAGCAGAGCGCCAGCAGAAACGAACGTTTCTCGACGTTTTCTAACTCAGGGAACAAGTTGCACACTTCTGAGATGCATTTGGGCAACTTTGTCAGAAATGAGTTTTTTGCCTACAGAGACATGCCTATTTGCGCAGTCGTACAGATTCTGAGTATGTAACTGGGCTTGATGAAATCAGCATTTCTCTTGCTTCCCTGTGCGTAGGGAAGCTCAGTTTTAGTCACAGTAGCTCCCACAAGTGTCTCCTCAGTGTGTTCCCATTTCCTTAGACACAGTGTATTTGCTGGGAGAAAAGTACATTACTGTGCGCTTTCACCGTTCAGCAAATACATGTGTAGAAGCACAGCGCTAGCAGAAACGAACGTTTCTCGACTTTTTCTAACTCAGGGAACAAGTTGCACACTTCTGAGATGCATTTGGGCAACTTTGTCAGAAATGAGTTTTTTGCCTACAGAGACATGCCTATTTGCGCAGTAGTACAGATTCTGAGTATGTAACTGGGCTGGATGAAATCAGCATTTCTCTTGCTTCCCTGTGCGTAGGGAAGCTCAGTTTTAGTCACAGTAGCTCCCACAAGTGTCTCCTCAGTGTGTTCCCATTTCCTTAGAAACAGTGTATTTGCTGGGAGAAAAGTGCATTACTTTGTGCTTTCACCGTTCAGCAAATACATGTGTAGAAGCACAGGGCTAGCAGAAATGAACGTTTCTCGACGGTTTCTAACTCAGGGAACAAGTTGCACACTTCTGAGATGCATTTGGGCAACTTTGTCAGAAATGAGGTTTTTGCCTACAGAGACATGCCTATTTGCGCAGTAGTACAGAGTCTGAGTATGTAACTGGGCTTGATGAAATTAGCATTTCTTATGCTTCCCTGTGCGTAGGGAAGCTCAGTTTTAGTCACAGTAGCTCCCACAAGTGTCTCCTCATTGTGTTCCCATTTCCTTAGAAACAGTGTATTTGCTGGGAGAAAAGTGCATTACTGTGCGCTTTCACCGTTCAGCAAATACATGTGTAGAAGCACAGCGCTAGCAGAAACGAACGTTTCTCGACGTTTTCTAACTCAGGGATCAAGTTGCACACTTCTGAGATGCATTTGGGCAACTTTGTCAGAAATGATTTTTTTGCCTACAGAGACATGCCTATTTGCGCATTAGTACAGATTCTGAGTATGTAACTGGGCTTGATGAAATCAGCATTTCTCTTGCTTCCCTGTGCGTAGGGAAGCTCAGTTTTAGTCACAGTAGCTCCCACAAGTGTCTCCTCAGTGTGTTCCCATTTCCTTAGAAACAGTGTATTTGCTGGGAGAAAAGTGCATTACTGTGCGCTTTCACCGTTCAGCAAATACATGTGTAGAAGCACAGCGCTAGCAGAAACGAACGTTTCTCGACGTTTTCTAACTCAGGGAACAAGTTGCACACTTCTGAGATGCATTTGGGCAACTTTGTCAGAAATGAGTTTTTTGCCTACAGAGACATGCCTATTTGCGCAGTAGTACAGAGTCTGAGTATGTAACTGGGCTTGATGAAATTAGCATTTCTTATGTTTCCCTGTGCGTAGGGAAGCTCAGTTTTAGTCACAGTAGCTCCCACAAGTGTCTCCTCATTGTGTTCCCATTTCCTTAGAAACAGTGTATTTGCTGGGAGAAAAGTGCATTACTGTGCGCTTTCACCGTTCAGCAAATACATGTGTAGAAGCACAGCGCTAGTAGAAACGAACGTTTCTCGACGTTTTCTAACTCAGGGAACAAGTTGCACACTTCTGAGATGCATTTGGGCAACTTTGTCAGAAATGAGTTTTTTGCCTAAAGAGACATGCCTATTTGCGCAGTAGTACAGATTCTGAGTATGTAACTGGGCTTGATGAAATCAGCATTTCTCTTGCTTCCCTGTGCGTAGGGAAGCTCAGTTTTAGTCACAGTAGCTCCCACAAGTGTCTCCTCAGTGTGTTCCCATTTCCTTAGACACAGTGTATTTGCTGGGAGAAAATTGCATTACTGTGCGCTTTCACCGTTCAGCAAATACATGTGTAGAAGCACAGCGCTAGCAGAAACGAACGTTTCTCGACGTTTTCTAACTCAGGGAACAAGTTGCACACTTCTGAGATGCATTTGGGCAACTTTGTCAGAAATGAGTTTTTTGCCTACAGAGACGTGCCTATTTGCGCAGTAGTACAGATTCTGAGTATGTAACTGGGCTGGATGAAATCAGCATTTCTCTTGCTTCCCTGTGCGTAGGGAAGCTCAGTTTTACTCACAGTAGCTCCCACAAGTGTCTCCTCAGTGTGTTCCCATTTCCTTAGAAACAGTGTATTTGCTGGGAGAAAAGTGCATTACTGTGCGCTTTCACCGTTCAGCAAATACATGTGTAGAAGCACAGCGCTAGCAGAAACGAACGTTTCTCGACGTTTTCTAACTCAGGGAACAAGTTGCACACTTCTGAGATGCATTTGGGCAACTTTGTCAGAAATGAGTTTTTTGCCTACAGAGACATGCCTATTTGCGCAGTAGTACAGATTCTGAGTATGTAACTGGGCTGGATGAAATCAGCATTTCTCTTGCTTCCCTGTGCGTAGGGAAGCTCAGTTTTACTCACAGTAGCTCCCACAAGTGTCTCCTCAGTGTGTTCCCATTTCCTTAGAAACAGTGTATTTGCTGGGAGAAAAGTGCATTACTGTGCGCTTTCACCGTTCAGCAAATACATGTGTAGAAGCACAGCGCTAGCAGAAACGAACGTTTCTCGACGTTTTCTAACTCAGGGAACAAGTTGCACACTTCTGAGATGCATTTGGGCAACTTTGTCAGAAATGAGTTTTTTGCCTACAGAGACATGCCTATTTGCGCAGTAGTACAGATTCTGAGTATGTAACTGGGCTGGATGAAATCAGCATTTCTCTTGCTTCCCTGTGCGTAGGGAAGCTCAGTTTTAGTCACAGTAGCTCCCACAAGTGTCTCCTCAGTGTGTTCCCATTTCCTTAGAAACAGTGGATTTGCTGGGAGAAAAGTGCATTACTGTGCGCTTTCACCGTTCAGCAAATACATGTGTAGAAGCACAGCGCTAGCAGAAACAACCGTTTCTCGACGTTTCTAACTCAGGGAACGAACTGCACACTTCTGAGATGCATTTGGGCAACTTTGTCAGAAATGAGTTTTTTGCCTACAGAGACATGCCTATTTGCGCAGTAGTACAGAGTCTGAGTATGTAACTGGGCTTGATGAAATTTGCATTTCTTATTCTTCCCTGTGGGTAGGGAAGCTCAGTTTTAGTCACAGTAGCTCCCACAAGTGTCTCCTCAGTGTGTTCCCATTTCCTTAGAAACAGTGTATTTGCTGGGAGAAAAGTGCATTACTGTGCGCTTTCACCGTTCAGCAAATACATGTGTAGAAGCACAGCGCCAGCAGAAACGAACGTTTCTCGACGTTTTCTAACTCAGGGAACAAGTTGCACACTTCTGAGATGCATTTGGGCAACTTTGTCAGAAATGAGTTTTTTGCCTACAGAGACATGCCTATTTGCGCAGTCGTACAGATTCTGAGTATGTAACTGGGCTTGATGAAATCAGCATTTCTCTTGTTCCCTGTGCGTAGGGAAGCTCAGTTTTAGTCATAGTAGCTCCCACAAGTGTCTCCTCAGTGTGTTCCCATTTCCTTAGAAACAGTGTATTTGCTGCGAGAAAAGTGCATTACTGTGCGCTTTCACCGTTCAGCAAATACATGTGTAGAAGCACAGCGCTAGCAGAAACGAACGTTTCTCGACGTTTTCTAACTCAGGGAACAAGTTGCACACTTCTGAGATGCATTTGGGCAACTTTGTCAGAAATGAGTTTTTTGCCTACAGAGACATGCCTATTTGCGCAGTCGTACAGATTCTGAGTATGTAACTGGGCTGGATGAAATCAGCATTTCTCTTGCTTCCCTGTGCGTAGGGAAGCTCAGTTTTAGTCACAGTAGCTCCCACAAGTGTCTCCTCAGTGTGTTCCCATTTCCTTAGACACAGTGTATTTGCTGGGAGAAAAGTACATTACTGTGCGCTTTCACCGTTCAGCAAATACATGTGTAGAAGCACAGCGCTAGCAGAAATGAACGTTTCTCGACGTTTTCTAACTCAGGGAACAAGTTGCACACTTCTGAGATGCATTTGGGCAACTTTGTCAGAAATGAGTTTTTTGCCTACAGAGACATGCCTATTTGCGCAGTAGTACAGATTCTGAGTATGTAACTGGGCTGGATGAAATCAGCATTTCTCTTGCTTCCCTGTGCGTAGGGAAGCTCAGTTTTACTCACAGTAGCTCCCACACGTGTCTCCTCAGTGTGTTCCCATTTCCTTAGAAACAGTGTATTTGCTGGGAGAAAAGTGCATTACTGTGCGCTTTCACCGTTCAGCAAATACATGTGTAGAAGCACAGAGCTAGCAGAAACGAACGTTTCTCGACGTTTTCTAACTCAGGGAACAAGTTGCACACTTCTGAGATGCATTTGGGCAACTTTGTCAGAAATGAGTTTTTTGCCTACAGAGACATGCCTATTTGCGCAGTAGTACAGAGTCTGAGTATGTAACTGGGCTTGATGAAATTAGCATTTCTTATGCTTCCCTGTGCGTAGGGAAGCTCAGTTTTAGTCACAGTAGCTCCCACAAGTGTCTCCTCAGTGTGTTCCCATTTCCTTAGAAACAGTGTATTTGCTGGGAGAAAAGTGCATTACTGTGCGCTTTCACCGTTCAGCAAATACATGTGTAGAAGCACAGCGCTAGCAGAAACAACTGTTTCTCCACGTTTTCTAACTCAGGGAACGAACTGCACACTTCTGAGATGCATTTGGGCAACTTTGTCAGAAATGAGTTTTTTGCCTACAGAGACATTCCTATTTGCTCAGTAGTACAGATTCTGAGTATGTAACTGGGCTTGATGAAATCAGCATTTCTCTTGTTCCCTGTGTGTAGGGAAGCTCAGTTTTAGTCACAGTAGCTCCCACAAGTGTCTCCTCAGTGTGTTCCCATTTCATTAGAAACAGTGTATTCGCTGCGAGAAAAGTGCATTACTGTGCGCTTTCACCGTTCAGCAAATACATGTGTAGAAGCACAGCGCTAGCAGAAACGAACGTTTCTCGACGTTTTCTAACTCAGGGAACAAGTTGCACACTTCTGAGATGCATTTGGGCAACTTTGTCAGAAATGAGTTTTTTGCCTAAAGAGACATGCCTATTTGTGCAGTAGTACAGATTCTGAGTATGTAACTGGGCTTGATGAAATCAGCATTTCTCTTGCTTCCCTGTGCGTAGGGAAGCTCAGTTTTAGTCACAGTAGCTCCCACAAGTGTCTCCTCAGTGTGTTCCCATTTCCTTAGACACAGTGTATTTGCTGGGAGAAAAGTACATTACTGGGCGCTTTCACCGTTCAGCAAATACATGTGTAAAAGCACAGCGCTAGCAGAAATGGACGTTTCTCGACGTTTTCTAACTCAGGGAACAAGTTGCACACTTCTGAGATGCATTTGGGCAACTTTGTCAGAAATGAGTTTTTTGCCTACAGAGACATGCCTATTTGCGCAGTAGTACAGATTCTGAGTATGTAACTGGGCTGGATGAAATCAGCATTTCTCTTGCTTCCCTGTGCGTAGGGAAGCTCAGTTTTACTCACAGTAGCTCCCACAAGTGTCTCCTCAGTGTGTTCCCATTTCCTTAGAAACAGTGTATTTGCTGCGAGAAAATTGCATTACTGTGCGCTTTCACCGTTCAGCAAATACATGTGTAGAAGCACAGCACTAGCAGAAACAACCGTTTCTCGACGTTTTCTAACTCAGCGAACAAGTTGCACACTTCTGAGATGCATTTGGGCAACTTTGTCAGAAATGAGTTTTTTGCCTACAGAGACATGCCTATTTGCGCAGTAGTACAGAGTCTGAGTATGTAACTGGGCTTGATGAAATTTGCATTTCTTATGCTTCCCTGTGCGTAGGGAAGCTCAGTTTTAGTCACAGTAGCTCCCACAAGTGTCTCCTCAGTGTGTTCCCATTTCCTTAGAAACAGTGTATTTGCTGGGAGAAAAGTGCATTACTGTGCGCTTTCACCGTTCAGCAAATACATGTGTAGAAGCACAGCGCCAGCAGAAACGAACGTTTCTCGACGTTTTCTAACTCAGGGAACAAGTTGCACACTTCTGAGATGCATTTGGGCAACTTTGTCAGAAATGAGTTTTTTGCCTACAGAGACATGCCTATTTGCGCAGTCGTACAGATTCTGAGTATGTAACTGGGCTGGATGAAATCAGCATTTCTCTTGCTTCCCTGTGCGTAGGGAAGCTCAGTTTTAGTCACAGTAGCTCCCACAAGTGTCTCCTCAGTGTGTTCCCATTTCCTTAGACACAGTGTATTTGGTGGGAGAAAAGTGCATTACTGTGCGCTTTCACCGTTCAGCAAATACATGTGTAGAAGCACAGCGCTAGCAGAAACGAACGTTTCTCGACGTTTTCTAACTCAGGGAACAAGTTGCACACTTCTGAGATGCATTTGGGCAACTTTGTCAGAAATGAGTTTTTTGCCTACAGAGACATGCCTATTTGCGCAGTAGTACAGATTCTGAGTATGTAACTGGGCTGGATGAAATCAGCATTTCTCTTGCTTCCCTGTGCGTAGGGAAGCTCAGTTTTAGTCACAGTAGCTCCCACAAGTGTCTCCTCAGTGTGTTCCCATTTCATTAGAAACAGTGTATTTGCTGCGAGAAAAGTGCATTACTGTGCGCTTTCACCGTTCAGCAAATACATGTGTAGAAGCACAGCACTAGCAGAAACAACCGTTTCTCGACGTTTTCTAACTCAGGGAACAAGTTGCACACTTCTGAGATGCATTTGGGCAACTTTGTCAGAAATGAGTTTTTTGCCTACAGAGACATGCCTATTTGCGCAGTAGTACAGAGTCTGAGTATGTAACTGGGCTTGATGAAATTTGCATTTCTTATGCTTCCCTGTGCGTAGGGAAGCTCAGTTTTAGTCACAGTAGCTCCCACAAGTGTCTCCTCAGTGTGTTCCCATTTCCTTAGAAACAGTGTATTTGCTGGGAGAAAAGTGCATTACTGTGCGCTTTCACCGTTCAGCAAATACATGTGTAGAAGCACAGCGCCAGCAGAAACGAACGTTTCTCGACGTTTTCTAACTCAGGGAACAAGTTGCACACTTCTGAGATGCATTTGGGCAACTTTGTCAGAAATGAGTTTTTTGCCTACAGAGACATGCCTATTTGCGCAGTAGTACAGATTCTGAGTATGTAACTGGGCTGGATGAAATCAGCATTTCTCTTGCTTCCCTGTGCGTAGGGAAGCTCAGTTTTAGTCACAGTAGCTCCCACAAGTGTCTCCTCAGTGTGTTCCCATTTCCTTAGACAGTGTATTTGGTGGGAGAAAAGTGCATTACTGTGCGCTTTCACCGTTCAGCAAATACATGTGTAGAAGCACAGCGCTAGCAGAAACGAACGTTTCTCGACGTTTTCTAACTCACGGAACAAGTTGCACACTTCTGAGATGCATTTGGGCAACTTTGTCATAAATGAGTTTTTTGCCTACAGAGACATGCCTATTTGCGCAGTAGTACAGATTCTGAGTATGTAACTGGGCTGGATGAAATCAGCATTTCTCTTGCTTCCCTGTGCGTAGGGAAGCTCAGTTTTAGTCACAGTAGCTCCCACAAGTGTCTCCTCAGTGTGTTCCCATTTCCTTAGAAACAGTGTATTTGCTGGGAGAAAAGTGCATTACTTTGTGCTTTCACCGTTCAGCAAATACATGTGTAGAAGCACAGCGCTAGCAGAAACGAACGTTTCTCGACGTTTTCTAACTCAGGGAACAAGTTGCACACTTCTGAGATGCATTTGGGCAACTTTGTCAGAAATGAGTTTTTTGCCTAAAGAGACATGCCTATTTGCGCAGTAGTACAGAGTCTGAGTATGTAACTGGGCTTGATGAAATTAGCATTTCTTATGCTTCCCTGTGCGTAGGAAAGCTCAGTTTTAGTCACAGTAGCTCCCACAAGTGTCTCCTCATTGTGTTCCCATTTCCTTAGTAACAGTGTATTTGCTGGGAGAAAAGTGCATTACTGTGCGCATTCACCGTTCAGCAAATACATGTGTAGAAGCACAGCGCCAGCAGAAACGAACGTTTCTCGACGTTTTCTAACTCAGGGAACAAGTTGCACACTTCTGAGATGCATTTGGGCAACTTTGTCAGAAATGAGTTTTTTGCCTACAGAGACATGCCTATTTGCGCAGTAGTACAGATTCTGAGTATGTAACTGGGCTTGATGAAATCAGCATTTGTCTTGCTTCCCTGTGCGTAGGGAAGCTCAGTTTTAGTCACAGTAGCTCCCACAAGTGTCTCGTCAGTGTGTTCCCATTTCCTTAGAAACAGTGTATTTGCTGGGAGAAAAGTGCATTACTGTGCGCTTTCACCGTTCAGCAAATACATGTGTAGAAGCACAGCGCTAGCAGAAACAACCGTTTCTGGACGTTTTCTAACTCAGGGAACGAACTGCACACTTCTGAGATGCATTTGGGCAACTTTGTCAGAAATGAGTTTTTTGCTTACAGAGACATGCCTATTTGCTCAGTAGTACAGATTCTGAGTATGTAACTGGGCTTGATGAAATCAGCATTTCTCTTGTTCCCTGTGCGTAGGGAAGCTCAGTTTTAGTCACAGTAGCTCCCACAAGTGTCTCCTCAGTGTGTTCCCATTTCATTAGAAACAGTGTATTTGCTGCGAGAAAAGTGCATTACTGTACGCTTTCACCGTTCAGCAAATACATGTGTAGAAGCACAGCGCTAGCAGAAACGAACGTTTCTCGACGTTTTCTAACTCAGGGAACAAATTGCACACTTCTGAGATGCATTTGGGCAACTTTGTCAGAAATGAGTTCTTTGCCTACAGAGACATGCCTATTTGCGCAGTAGTACAGATTCTGAGTATGTAACTGGGCTTGATGAAATCAGCATTTCTCTTGCTTCCCTGTGCGTAGGGAAGCTCAGTTTTAGTCACAGTAGCTCCCACAAGTGTCTCCTCAGTGTGTTCCCATTTCCTTAGACACAGTGTATTTGCTGGGAGAAAAGTACATTACTGTGCGCTTTCACCGTTCAGCAAATACATGTGTAGAAGCACAGCGGTAGCAGAAACGAACGTTTCTCGACGTTTTCTAACTCAGGGAACAAGTTGCACACTTCTGAGATGCATTTGGGCAACTTTGTCAGAAATGAGTTTTTTGCCTACAGAGACATGCCTATTTGCGCAGTAGTACAGATTCTGAGTATGTAACTGGGCTGGATGAAATCAGCATTTCTCTTGCTTCCCTGTGCGTAGGGAAGCTCAGTTTTAGTCACAGTAGCTCCCACAAGTGTCTCCTCAGTGTGTTCCCATTTCCTTAGAAACAGTGTATTTGCTGGGAGAAAAGTGCATTACTGTGCGCTTTCACCGTTCAGCAAATACATGTGTAGGAGCACAGCGCCAGCAGAAACGAACGTTTCTCGACGTTTTCTAACTCAGGGAACGAACTGCACACTTCTGAGATGCATTTGGGCAACTTTGTCAGAAATGAGTTTTTTGCCTACCGAGACATGCCTATTTGCTCAGTAGTACAGATTCTGAGTATGTAACTGGGCTTGATGAAATCAGCATTTCTCTTGTTCCCTGTGCGTAAGGAAGCTCAGTTTTAGTCACAGTAGCTCCCACAAGTGTCTCCTCAGTGTGTTCCCATTTCCTTAGAAACAGTGTATTTGCTGGGAGAAAAGTGCATTACTGTGCGCTTTCACCGTTCAGCAAATACATGTGTAGAAGCACAGCGCTAGCAGAAACAACCGTTTCTCGACGTTTTCTAACTCAGGGAACAAGTTGCACACTTCTGAGATGCATTTGGGCAACTTTGTCAGAAATGAGTTTTTTGCCTACAGAGACATTCCTATTTGCGCAGTAGTACAGAGTCTGAGTATGTAACTGGGCTTGATGAAATTAGCATTTCTTATGCTTCCCTGTGCGTAGGGAAGCTCAGTTTTAGTCACAGTAGCTCCCACAAGTGTCTCCTCAGTGTGTTCCCATTTCCTTAGAAACAGTGTATTTGCTGGGAGAAAAGTGCATTACTGTGCGCTTTCACCGTTCAGCAAATACATGTGTAGAAGCACAGCGCTAGCAGAAACGACCGTTTCTCGACGTTTTCTAACTCAGTGAACAAGTTGCACACTTCTGAGATGCATTTGGGCAACTTTGTCAGAAATGAGTTTTTTGCCTACAGAGACATGCCTATTTGCGCAGTAGTACAGAGTCTGAGTATGTAACTGGGCTTGATGAAATTAGCATTTCTTATGCTTCCCTGTGCATAGGGAAGCTCAGTTTTAGTCACAGTAGCTCCCAAAAGTGTCTCCTCAGTGTGTTCCCATTTCCTTAGAAACAGTGTATTTGCTGGGAGAAAAGTGCATTACTGTGCGCTTTCACCGTTCAGCAAATACATGTGTAGAAGCACAGCGCCAGCAGAAACGAACGTTTCTCGACGTTTTCTAACTCAGGGAACAAGTTGCACACTTCTGAGATGCATTTGGGCAACTTTGTCAGAAATGAGTTTTTTGCCTACAGAGACATGCCTATTTGCGCAGTCGTACAGATTCTGAGTATGTAACTGGGCTGGATAAATCAGCATTTCTCTTGCTTCCCTGTGCGTAGGGAAGCTCAGTTTTAGTCACAGTAGCTCCCACAAGTGTCTCCTCAGTGTGTTCCCATTTCCTTAGACACAGTGTATTTGCTGGGAGAAAAGTGCATTACTGTGCGCTTTCACCGTTCAGCAAATACATGTGTAGAAGCACAGCGCTAGCAGAACGAACGTTTCTCGACGTTTTCTAACTCAGGGAACAAGTTGCACACTTCTGAGATGCATTTGGGCAACTTTGTCAGAAATGAGTTTTTTGCCTACAGAAACATGCCTATTTGCGCAGTAGTACAGATTCTGAGTATGTAACTGGGCTGGATGAAATCAGCATTTCTCTTGCTTCCCTGTGCGTAGGGAAGCTCAGTTTTAGTCACAGTAGCTCCCACAAGTGTCTCCTCAGTGTGTTCCCAGTTCCTTAGAAACAGTGTATTTGCTGGGAGAAAAGTGCATTACTGTGTGCTTTCACCGTTCAGCAAATATATGTGTAGAAGCACAGCGCTAGCAGAAACGAACGTTTCTCGACGTTTTCTAACTCAGGGAACAAGTTGCACACTTCTGAGATGCATTTGGGCAACTTTGTCAGAAATGAGTTTTTTGCCTACAGAGACATGCCTATTTGCGCAGTAGTACAGATTCTGAGTATGTAACTGGGCTGGATGAAATCAGCATTTCTCTTGCTTCCCTGTGCGTAGGGAAGCTCAGTTTTAGTCACAGTAGCTCCCACAAGTGTCTCCTCAGTGTGTTCCCAGTTCCTTAGACACAGTGTATTTGCTGGGAGAAAAGTGCATTACTGTGCGCTTTCACCGTTCAGGAAATACATGTGTAGAAGCACAGCGCTAGCAGAAACGAACGTTTCTCGACGTTTTCTAACTCAGGGAACAAGTTGCACACTTCTGAGATGCATTTGGGCAACTTTGTCAGAAATGAGTTTTTTGCCTACAAAAACATGCCTATTTGCGCAGTAGTACAGATTCTGAGTATGTAACTGGGCTGGATGAAATCAGCATTTCTCTTGCTTCCCTGTGCGTAGGGAAGCTCAGTTTTAGTCACAGTAGCTCCCACAAGTGTCTCCTCAATGTGTTCCCAGTTCCTTAGAAACAGTGTATTTGCTGGGAGAAAAGTGCATTACTGTGTGCTTTCACCGTTCAGCAAATATATGTGTAGAAGCACAGCGCTAGCAGAAACGAACGTTTCTCGACGTTTTCTAACTCAGGGAACAAGTTGCACACTTCTGAGATGCATTTGGGCAACTTTGTCAGAAATGAGTTTTTTGCCTACAGAGACATGCCTATTTGCGTAGTAGTACAGATTCTGAGTATGTAACTGGGCTGGATGAAATCAGCATTTCTCTTCCTTCCCTGTGCGTAGGGAAGCTCAGTTTTAGTCACAGTAGCTCCCACAAGTGTCTCCTCAGTGTGTTCCCATTTCCTTAGAAACAGTGTATTTGCTGGGAGAAAAGTGCATTACTGTGTGCTTTCACCGTTCAGCAAATACATGTGTAGAAGCACAGCGCTAGCAGAAACGAACGTTTCTCGACGTTTTCTAACTCAGGGAACAAGTTGCACACTTCTGAGATGCATTTGGGCAACTTTGTCAGAAATGAGTTTTTTGCCTACAGAGACATGCCTATTTGCGCAGTAGTATAGATTCTGAGTATGTAACTGGGCTGGATGAAATCAGCATTTCTCTTGCTTCCCTGTGCGTAGGGAAGCTCAGTTTTAGTCACAGTAGCTCCCACAAGTGTCTCCTCAGTGTGTTCCCAGTTCCTTAGACACAGTGTATTTGCTGGGAGAAAAGTGCATTACTGTGCGCTGTCACCGTTCAGCAAATACATGTGTAGAAGCACAGCGCTAGCAGAAACGAACGTTTCTCGACGTTTTCTAACTCAGGGAACAAGTTGCACACTTCTGAGATGCATTTGGGCAACTTTGTCAGAAATGAGTTTTTTGCCTACAGAAACATGCCTATTTGCGCAGTAGTACAGATTCTGAGTATGTAACTGGGCTGGATGAAATCAGCATTTCTCTTGCTTCCCTGTGCGTAGGGAAGCTCAGTTTTAGTCACAGTAGCTCCCACAAGTGTCTCCTCAATGTGTTCCCAGTTCCTTAGAAACAGTGTATTTGCTGTGAGAAAAGTGCATTACTGTGTGCTTTCACCGTTCAGCAAATATATATGTAGAAGCACAGCGCTAGCAGAAACGAACGTTTCTCGACGTTTTCTAACTCAGGGAACAAGTTGCACACTTCTGAGATGCATTTGGGCAACTTTGTCAGAAATGAGTTTTTTGCCTACAGAGACATGCCTATTTGCGTAGTAGTACAGATTCTGAGTATGTAACTGGGCTGGATGAAATCAGCATTTCTCTTGCTTCCCTGTGCGTAGGGAAGCTCAGTTTTAGTCACAGTAGCTCCCACAAGTGTCTCCTCAGTGTGTTCCCATTTCCTTAGAAACAGTGTATTTGCTGGGAGAAAAGTGCATTACTGTGTGCTTTCACCGTTCAGCAAATACATGTGTAGAAGCACAGCGCTAGCAGAAACGAACGTTTCTCGACGTTTTCTAACTCAGGGAACAAGTTGCACACTTCTGAGATGCATTTGGGCAACTTTGTCAGAAATGAGTTTTTTGCCTACAGAAACATGCCTATTTGCGCAGTAGTACAGATTCTGAGTATGTAACTGGGCTGGATGAAATCAGCATTTCTCTTGCTTCCCTGTGCGTAGGGAAGCTCAGTTTTAGTCACAGTAGCTCCCACAAGTGTCTCCTCAGTGTGTTCCCATTTCCTTAGAAACAGTGTATTTGCTGGGAGAAAAGTGCATTACTGTGTGCTTTCACCGTTCAGCAAATACATGTGTAGAAGCACAGCGCTAGCAGAAACGAACGTTTCTCGACGTTTTCTAACTCAGGGAACAAGTTGCACACTTCTGAGATGCATTTGGGCAACTTTGTCAGAAATGAGTTTTTTGCCTACAGAGACATGCCTATTTTCGCAGTAGTACAGATTCTGAGTATGTAACTGGGCTTGATGAAATCAGCATTTCTTTTGCTTCCCTGTGCGTAGGGAAGCTCAGTTTTAGTCACAGTAGCTCCCACAAGTGTCTCCTCATTGTGTTCCCATTTCCTTAGAAACAGTGTATTTGCTGGGAGAAAAGTGCATTACTGTGCGCTTTCACCGTTCAGCAAATACATGTGTAGAAGCATAGCGCTAGCAGAAACGAACGTTTCTCGACGTTTTCTAACTCAGGGAACAAGTTGCACACTTCTGAGATGCATTTGGGCAACTTTGTCAGAAATGAGTTTTTTGCCTACAGAGACATGCCTATTTGCGCAGTAGTACAGATTCTGAGTATGTAACTGGGCTGGATGAAATCAGCATTTCTCTTGCTTCACTGTGCGTAGGGAAGCTCAGTTTTAGTCACAGTAGCTCCCACAAGTGTCCTCTCAGTGTGTTCCCATTTCCTTAGAAACAGTGTATTTGCTGGGAGAAAAGTGCATTACTGTGCGCTTTCACCGTTCAGCAAATACATGTGTAGAAGCACAGCGCTAGCAGAAACAACCGTTTCTCGACGTTTTCTAACTCAGGGAACAAACTGCACACTTCTGAGATGCATTTGGGCAACTTTGTCAGAAATGAGTTTTTTGCCTACAGAGACATGCCTATTTGCTCAGTAGTACAGATTCTGAGTATGTAACTGGGCTTGATGAAATCAGCATTTCTCTTGTTCTCTGTGCGTAGGGAAGCTCAGTTTTAGTCACTGTAGCTCCCACAAGTGTCTCGTCAGTGTGTTCCCATTTCGTTAGAAACAGTGTATTTGCTGCGAGAAAAGTACATTACTGTGCGCTTTCACCGTTCAGCAAATACATGTGTAGAAGCACAGCGCTAGCAGAAACGAACGTTTCTCGACGTTTTCTAACTCAGGGAACAAGTTGCACACTTCTGAGATGCATTTGGGCAACTTTGTCAGAAATGAGTTTTTTGCCTACAGAGACATGCCTATTTGCGCAGTAGTACAGAGTCTGAGTATGTAACTGGGCTTGATGAAATCAGCATTTCTCTTGCTTCCCTATGCGTAGGGAAGCTCAGTTTTAGTCACAGTAGCTCCCACAAGTGTCTCCTCAGTGTGTTCCCATTTCCTTAGAAACAGTGTATTTGCTGCGAGAAAAGTGCATTACTGTGCGCTTTCACCGTTCAGCAAATACATGTGCAGAAGCACAGCGCTAGCAGAAACGACCGTTTCTCGACGTTTTCTAACTCAGGGAACAAGTTGCACACTTCTGAGATGCATTTGGGCAACTTTGTCAGAAATGAGTTTTTTGCCTACAGAGACATGCCTATTTGCTCAGTAGTACAGATTCTGAGTATGTAACTGGGCTTGATGAAATCAGCATTTCTCTTGCTTCCCTGTGCGTAGGGAAGCTCAGTTTTAGTCACTGGAGCTCCCACAAGTGTCTCCTCAGTGTGTTCCCATTTCATTAGAAACAGTGTATTTGCTGGGAGAAAAGTGCATTACTGTGCGCTTTCACCGTTCAGCAAATACATGTGTAGAAGCACAGCGCTAGCAGAAACGACCGTTTCTCGACGTTTTCTAACTCAGGGAACAAGTTGCACACTTATGAAATGCATTTGGGCAACTTTGTCAGAAATGAGTTTTTTGCCTAAAGAGACGTGCCTATTTGCGCAGTAGTACAGATTCTGAGTATGTAACTGGGCTGGATGAAATCAGCATTTCTCTTGCTTCCCTGTGCGTAGGGAAGCTCAGTTTTAGTCACAGTAGCTCCCACAAGTGTCTCCTCAGTGTGTTCCCATTTCCTTAGAAACAGTGTATTTGCTGGGAGAAAAGTGCATTACTGTGCGCTTTCACCGTTCAGCAAATACATGTGTAGAAGCACAGCGCTAGCAGAAACGAACGTTTCTCGACGTTTTCTAACTCAGGGAACAAGTTGCACACTTCTGAGATGCATTTGGGCAACTTTGTCAGAAATGAGTTTTTTGCCTACAGAGACATGCCTATTTGCGCAGTAGTACAGATTCTGAGTATGTAACTGGGCTTGATGAAATCAGCATTTCTCTTGCTTCGCTGTGCGTAGGGAAGCTCAGTTTTAGTCACAGTAGCTCCCACAAGTGTCTCCTCAGTGTGTTCCCAGTTCCTTAGAAACAGTGTATTTGCTGGGAGAAAAGTGCATTACTGTGCGCTTTCACCATTCAGCAAATACATGTGTAGAAGCACAGCGCTAACAGAAACGAACGTTTCTCGACGTTTTCTAACTCAGGGAACAAGTTGCACACTTCTGAGATGCATTTGGGCAACTTTGTCAGAAATGAGTTTTTTGCCTACAGAGACATGCCTATTTTCACAGTAGTACAGAGTCTGAGTATGTAACTGGGCTTGATGAAATCAGCATTTCTCTTGCTTCCCTGTGCGTAGGGAAGCTCAGTTTTAGTCACAGTAGCTCCCACAAGTGTCTCCTCAGTGTGTTCCCATTTCCTTAGAAACAGTGTATTTGCTGGGAGAAAAGTGCATTACTGTGCGCTTTCACCGTTCAGCAAATACATGTGTAGAAGACCAGCGCTAGCAGAAACGAACGTTTCTCGACGTTTTCTAACTCAGGGAACAAGTTGCACACTTCTGAGATGCATTTGGGCAACTTTGTCAGAAATGAGTTTTTTGCCTACAGAGACATGCCTATTTGCGCAGTGGTACAGATTCTGAGTATGTAACTGGGCTTGATGAAATAAGCATTTCTCTTGCTTCCCTCTGCGTAGGGAAGCTCAGTTTTAGTCACAGTAGCTCCCACAAGTGTCTCCTCATTGTGTTCCCATTTCCTTAGAAACAGTGTATTTGCTGGGAGAAAAGTGCATTACTGTGCGCTTTCACCGTTCAGCAAATACATGTGTAGAAGCATAGCGCTAGCAGAAACAAACGTTTCTCGACGTTTTCTAACTCAGGGAACAAGTTGCACACTTCTGAGATGCATTTGGGCAACTTTGTCAGAAATGAGTTTTTTGCCTACAGAGACATGCCTATTTGCGCAGTAGTACAGATTCTGAGTATGTAACTGGGCTTGATGAAATCAGCATTTCTCTTGCTTTACTGTGCGTAGGGAAGCTCAGTTTTAGTCACAGTAGCTCCCACAAGTGTCCTCTCAGTGTGTTCCCATTTCCTTAGAAACAGTGTATTTGCTGGGAGAAAAGTGCATTACTGTGCGCTTTCACCGTTCAGCAAATACATGTGTAGAAGCACAGCGCTAGCAGAAACAACCGTTTCTCGACGTTTTCTAACTCAGGGAACAAACTGCACACTTCTGAGATGCATTTGGGCAACTTTGTCAGAAATGAGTTTTTTGCCTACAGAGACATGCCTATTTGCTCAGTAGTACAGATTCTGAGTATGTAACTGGGCTAGATGAAATCAGCATTTCTCTTGCTTCCCTGTGCGTAGGGAAGCTCAGTTTTAGTCACAGTAGCTCCCACAAGTGTCTCCTCATTGTGTTCCCATTTCCTTAGAAACAGTGTATTTGCTGGGAGAAAAGTGCATTACTGTGCGCTTTCACCGTTCAGCAAATACATGTGTAGAAGCACAGCGCTAGCAGAAACAACTGTTTCTCCACGTTTTCTAACTCAGGGAACAAGTTGCACACTTCTGAGATGCATATGGGCAACTTTGTCAGAAATGAGTTTTTTGCCTAAAGAGACATGCCTATTTGTGCAGTAGTACAGATTCTGAGTATGTAACTGGGCTTGATGAAATCAGCATTTCTCTTGCTTCCCTGTGCGTAGGGAAGCTCAGTTTTAGTCACAGTAGCTCCCACAAGTGTCTCCTCAGTGTGTTCCCATTTCCTTAGACACAGTGTATTTGCTGGGAGAAAAGTACATTACTGTGCGCTTTCACCGTTCAGCAAATACATGTGTAAAAGCACAGCGCTAGCAGAAACGGACGTTTCTCGACGTTTTCTAACTCAGGGAACAAGTTGCACACTTCTGAGATGCATTTGGGCAACTTTGTCAGAAATGAGTTTTTTGCCTACAGAGACATGCCTATTTGCGCAGTAGTACAGATTCTGAGTATGTAACTGGGCTGGATGAAATCAGCATTTCTCTTGCTTCCCTGTGCGTAGGGAAGCTCAGTTTTACTCACAGTAGCTCCCACAAGTGTCTCCTCAGTGTGTTCCCATTTCCTTAGAAACAGTGTATTTGCTGCGAGAAAATTGCATTACTGTGCGCTTTCACCGTTCAGCAAATACATGTGTAGAAGCACAGCACTAGCAGAAACAACCGTTTCTCGACGTTTTCTAACTCAGGGAACAAGTTGCACACTTCTGAGATGCATTTGGGCAACTTTGTCAGAAATGAGTTTTTTGCCTACAGAGACATGCCTATTTGCGCAGTAGTACAGAGTCTGAGTATGTAACTGGGCTTGATGAAATTTGCATTTCTTATGCTTCCCTGTGCGTAGGGAAGCTCAGTTTTAGTCACAGTAGCTCCCACAAGTGTCTCCTCAGTGTGTTCCCATTTCCTTAGAAACAGTGTATTTGCTGGGAGAAAAGTGCATTACTGTGCGCTTTCACCGTTCAGCAAATACATGTGTAGAAGCACAGCGCCAGCAGAAACGAACGTTTCTCGACGTTTTCTAACTCAGGGAACAAGTTGCACACTTCTGAGATGCATTTGGGCAACTTTGTCAGAAATGAGTTTTTTGCCTACAGAGACATGCCTATTTGCGCAGTCGTACAGATTCTGAGTATGTAACTGGGCTGGATGAAATCAGCATTTCTCTTGCTTCCCTGTGCGTAGGGAAGCTCAGTTTTAGTCACAGTAGCTCCCACAAGTGTCTCCTCAGTGTGTTCCCATTTCCTTAGACACAGTGTATTTGGTGGGAGAAAAGTGCATTACTGTGCGCTTTCACCGTTCAGCAAATACATGTGTAGAAGCACAGCGCTAGCAGAAACGAACGTTTCTCGACGTTTTCTAACTCAGGGAACAAGTTGCACACTTCTGAGATGCATTTGGGCAACTTTGTCATAAATGAGTTTTTTGCCTACAGAGACATGCCTATTTGCGCAGTAGTACAGATTCTGAGTATGTAACTGGGCTGGATGAAATCAGCATTTCTCTTGCTTCCCTGTGCGTAGGGAAGCTCAGTTTTAGTCACAGTAGCTCCCACAAGTGTCTCCTCAGTGTGTTCCCATTTCATTAGAAACAGTGTATTTGCTGCGAGAAAAGTGCATTACTGTGCGCTTTCACCGTTCAGCAAATACATGTGTAGAAGCACAGCACTAGCAGAAACAACCGTTTCTCGACGTTTTCTAACTCAGGGAACAAGTTGCACACTTCTGAGATGCATTTGGGCAACTTTGTGAGAAATGAGTTTTTTGCCTACAGAGACATGCCTATTTGCGCAGTAGTACAGAGTCTGAGTATGTAACTGGGCTTGATGAAATTTGCATTTCTTATGCTTCCCTGTGCGTAGGGAAGCTCAGTTTTAGTCACAGTAGCTCCCACAAGTGTCTCCTCAGTGTGTTCCCATTTCCTTAGAAACAGTGTATTTGCTGGGAGAAAAGTGCATTACTGTGCGCTTTCACCGTTCAGCAAATACATGTGTAGAAGCACAGCGCCAGCAGAAACGAACGTTTCTCGACGTTTTCTAACTCAGGGAACAAGTTGCACACTTCTGAGATGCATTTGGGCAACTTTGTCAGAAATGAGTTTTTTGCCTACAGAGACATGCCTATTTGCGCAGTCGTACAGATTCTGAGTATGTAACTGGGCTGGATGAAATCAGCATTTCTCTTGCTTCCCTGTGCGTAGGGAAGCTCAGTTTTAGTCACAGTAGCTCCCACAAGTGTCTCCTCAGTGTGTTCCCATTTCCTTAGACACAGTGTATTTGGTGGGAGAAAAGTGCATTACTGTGCGCTTTCACCGTTCAGCAAATACATGTGTAGAAGCACAGCGCTAGCAGAAACGAACGTTTCTCGACGTTTTCTAACTCAGGGAACAAGTTGCACACTTCTGAGATGCATTTGGGCAACTTTGTCAGAAATGAGTTTTTTGCCTACAGAGACATGCCTATTTGCGCAGTAGTACAGATTCTGAGTATGTAACTGGGCTGGATGAAATCAGCATTTCTCTTGCTTCCCTGTGCGTAGGGAAGCTCAGTTTTAGTCACAGTAGCTCCCACAAGTGTCTCCTCAGTGTGTTCCCATTTCATTAGAAACAGTGTATTTGCTGCGAGAAAAGTGCATTACTGTGCGCTTTCACCGTTCAGCAAATACATGTGTAGAAGCACAGCACTAGCAGAAACAACCGTTTCTCGACGTTTTCTAACTCAGGGAACAAGTTGCACACTTCTGAGATGCATTTGGGCAACTTTGTCAGAAATGAGTTTTTTGCCTACAGAGACATGCCTATTTGCGCAGTAGTACAGAGTCTGAGTATGTAACTGGGCTTGATGAAATTTGCATTTCTTATGCTTCCCTGTGCGTAGGGAAGCTCAGTTTTAGTCACAGTAGCTCCCACAAGTGTCTCCTCAGTGTGTTCCCATTTCCTTAGAAACAGTGTATTTGCTGGGAGAAAAGTGCATTACTGTGCGCTTTCACCGTTCAGCAAATACATGTGTAGAAGCACAGCGCCAGCAGAAACGAACGTTTCTCGACGTTTTCTAACTCAGGGAACAAGTTGCACACTTCTGAGATGCATTTGGGCAACTTTGTCAGAAATGAGTTTTTTGCCTACAGAGACATGCCTATTTGCGCAGTCGTACAGATTCTGAGTATGTAACTGGGCTGGATGAAATCAGCATTTCTTTTGCTTCCCTGTGCGTAGGGAAGCTCAGTTTTAGTCACAGTAGCTCCCACAAGTGTCTCCTCAGTGTGTTCCCATTTCCTTAGACACAGTGTATTTGGTGGGAGAAAAGTGCATTACTGTGCGCTTTCACCGTTCAGCAAATACATGTGTAGAAGCACAGCGCTAGCAGAAACGAACGTTTCTCGACGTTTTCTAACTCAGGGAACAAGTTGCACACTTCTGAGATGCATTTGGGCAACTTTGTCATAAATGAGTTTTTTGCCTACAGAGACATGCCTATTTGCGCAGTAGTACAGATTCTGAGTATGTAACTGGGCTGGATGAAATCAGCATTTCTCTTGCTTCCCTGTGCGTAGGGAAGCTCAGTTTTAGTCACAGTAGCTCCCACAAGTGTCTCCTCAGTGTGTTCCCATTTCCTTAGAAACAGTGTATTTGCTGGGAGAAAAGTGCATTACTGTGTGCTTTCACCTTTCAGCAAATACATGTGTAGAAGACCAGCGCTAGCAGAAACGAACGTTTCTCGACGTTTTCTAACTCAGGGAACAAGTTGCACACTTCTGAGATGCATTTGGGCAACTTTGTCAGAAATGAGTTTTTTGCCTAAAGAGACATGCCTATTTGCGCAGTAGTACAGAGTCTGAGTATGTAACTGGGCTTGATGAAATTAGCATTTCTTATGCTTCCCTGTGCGTAGGAAAGCTCAGTTTTAGTCACAGTAGCTCCCACAAGTGTCTCCTCATTGTGTTCCCATTTCCTTAGAAACAGTGTATTTGCTGGGAGAAAAGTGCATTACTGTGCGCTTTCACCGTTCAGCAAATACATGTGTAGAAGCACAGCGCCAGCAGAAACGAACGTTTCTCGACGTTTTCTAACTCAGGGAACAAGTTGCACACTTCTGAGATGCATTTGGGCAACTTTGTCAGAAATGAGTTTTTTGCCTACAGAGACATGCCTATTTGCGCAGTAGTACAGAGTCTGAGTATGTAACTGGGCTTGATGAAATTTGCATTTCTTATGCTTCCCTGTGCGTAGGGAAGCTCAGTTTTAGTCACAGTAGCTCCCACAAGTGTCTCCTCAGTGTGTTCCCATTTCCTTAGAAACAGTGTATTTGCTGGGAGAAAAGTGCATTACTGTGCGCTTTCACCGTTCAGCAAATACATGTGTAGAAGCACAGCGCCAGCAGAAACGAACGTTTCTCGACGTTTTCTAACTCAGGGAACAAGTTGCACACTTCTGAGATGCATTTGGGCAACTTTGTCAGAAATGAGTTTTTTGCCTACAGAGACATGCCTATTTGCGCAGTCGTACAGATTCTGAGTATGTAACTGGGCTGGATGAAATCAGCATTTCTCTTGCTTCCCTGTGCGTAGGGAAGCTCAGTTTTAGTCACAGTAGCTCCCACAAGTGTCTCCTCAGTGTGTTCCCATTTCCTTAGACACAGTGTATTTGGTGGGAGAAAAGTGCATTACTGTGCGCTTTCACCGTTCAGCAAATACATGTGTAGAAGCACAGCGCTAGCAGAAACGAACGTTTCTCGACGTTTTCTAACTCAGGGAACAAGTTGCACACTTCTGAGATGCATTTGGGCAACTTTGTCATAAATGAGTTTTTTGCCTACAGAGACATGCCTATTTGCGCAGTAGTACAGATTCTGAGTATGTAACTGGGCTGGATGAAATCAGCATTTCTCTTGCTTCCCTGTGCGTAGGGAAGCTCAGTTTTAGTCACAGTAGCTCCCACAAGTGTCTCCTCAGTGTGTTCCCATTTCATTAGAAACAGTGTATTTGCTGCGAGAAAAGTGCATTACTGTGCGCTTTCACCGTTCAGCAAATACATGTGTAGAAGCACAGCACTAGCAGAAACAACCGTTTCTCGACGTTTTCTAACTCAGGGAACAAGTTGCACACTTCTGAGATGCATTTGGGCAACTTTGTGAGAAATGAGTTTTTTGCCTACAGAGACATGCCTATTTGCGCAGTAGTACAGAGTCTGAGTATGTAACTGGGCTTGATGAAATTTGCATTTCTTATGCTTCCCTGTGCGTAGGGAAGCTCAGTTTTAGTCACAGTAGCTCCCACAAGTGTCTCCTCAGTGTGTTCCCATTTCCTTAGAAACAGTGTATTTGCTGGGAGAAAAGTGCATTACTGTGCGCTTTCACCGTTCAGCAAATACATGTGTAGAAGCACAGCGCCAGCAGAAACGAACGTTTCTCGACGTTTTCTAACTCAGGGAACAAGTTGCACACTTCTGAGATGCATTTGGGCAACTTTGTCAGAAATGAGTTTTTTGCCTACAGAGACATGCCTATTTGCGCAGTCGTACAGATTCTGAGTATGTAACTGGGCTGGATGAAATCAGCATTTCTCTTGCTTCCCTGTGCGTAGGGAAGCTCAGTTTTAGTCACAGTAGCTCCCACAAGTGTCTCCTCAGTGTGTTCCCATTTCCTTAGACACAGTGTATTTGGTGGGAGAAAAGTGCATTACTGTGCGCTTTCACCGTTCAGCAAATACATGTGTAGAAGCACAGCGCTAGCAGAAACGAACGTTTCTCGACGTTTTCTAACTCAGGGAACAAGTTGCACACTTCTGAGATGCATTTGGGCAACTTTGTCAGAAATGAGTTTTTTGCCTACAGAGACATGCCTATTTGCGCAGTAGTACAGATTCTGAGTATGTAACTGGGCTGGATGAAATCAGCATTTCTCTTGCTTCCCTGTGCGTAGGGAAGCTCAGTTTTAGTCACAGTAGCTCCCACAAGTGTCTCCTCAGTGTGTTCCCATTTCATTAGAAACAGTGTATTTGCTGCGAGAAAAGTGCATTACTGTGCGCTTTCACCGTTCAGCAAATACATGTGTAGAAGCACAGCACTAGCAGAAACAACCGTTTCTCGACGTTTTCTAACTCAGGGAACAAGTTGCACACTTCTGAGATGCATTTGGGCAACTTTGTCAGAAATGAGTTTTTTGCCTACAGAGACATGCCTATTTGCGCAGTAGTACAGAGTCTGAGTATGTAACTGGGCTTGATGAAATTTGCATTTCTTATGCTTCCCTGTGCGTAGGGAAGCTCAGTTTTAGTCACAGTAGCTCCCACAAGTGTCTCCTCAGTGTGTTCCCATTTCCTTAGAAACAGTGTATTTGCTGGGAGAAAAGTGCATTACTGTGCGCTTTCACCGTTCAGCAAATACATGTGTAGAAGCACAGCGCCAGCAGAAACGAACGTTTCTCGACGTTTTCTAACTCAGGGAACAAGTTGCACACTTCTGAGATGCATTTGGGCAACTTTGTCAGAAATGAGTTTTTTGCCTACAGAGACATGCCTATTTGCGCAGTCGTACAGATTCTGAGTATGTAACTGGGCTGGATGAAATCAGCATTTCTTTTGCTTCCCTGTGCGTAGGGAAGCTCAGTTTTAGTCACAGTAGCTCCCACAAGTGTCTCCTCAGTGTGTTCCCATTTCCTTAGACACAGTGTATTTGGTGGGAGAAAAGTGCATTACTGTGCGCTTTCACCGTTCAGCAAATACATGTGTAGAAGCACAGCGCTAGCAGAAACGAACGTTTCTCGACGTTTTCTAACTCAGGGAACAAGTTGCACACTTCTGAGATGCATTTGGGCAACTTTGTCATAAATGAGTTTTTTGCCTACAGAGACATGCCTATTTGCGCAGTAGTACAGATTCTGAGTATGTAACTGGGCTGGATGAAATCAGCATTTCTCTTGCTTCCCTGTGCGTAGGGAAGCTCAGTTTTAGTCACAGTAGCTCCCACAAGTGTCTCCTCAGTGTGTTCCCATTTCCTTAGAAACAGTGTATTTGCTGGGAGAAAAGTGCATTACTGTGTGCTTTCACCTTTCAGCAAATACATGTGTAGAAGACCAGCGCTAGCAGAAACGAACGTTTCTCGACGTTTTCTAACTCAGGGAACAAGTTGCACACTTCTGAGATGCATTTGGGCAACTTTGTCAGAAATGAGTTTTTTGCCTAAAGAGACATGCCTATTTGCGCAGTAGTACAGAGTCTGAGTATGTAACTGGGCTTGATGAAATTAGCATTTCTTATGCTTCCCTGTGCGTAGGAAAGCTCAGTTTTAGTCACAGTAGCTCCCACAAGTGTCTCCTCATTGTGTTCCCATTTCCTTAGAAACAGTGTATTTGCTGGGAGAAAAGTGCATTACTGTGCGCTTTCACCGTTCAGCAAATACATGTGTAGAAGCACAGCGCCAGCAGAAACGAACGTTTCTCGACGTTTTCTAACTCAGGGAACAAGTTGCACACTTCTGAGATGCATTTGGGCAACTTTGTCAGAAATGAGTTTTTTGCCTACAGAGACATGCCTATTTGCGCAGTAGTACAGATAACTGGGCTTGATGAAATCAGCATTTCTCTTGCTTCCCTGTGCGTAGGGAAGCTCAGTTTTAGTCACAGTAGCTCCCACAAGTGTCTCCTCAGTGTGTTCCCATTTCCTTAGACACAGTGTATTTGCTGGGAGAAAAGTACATTACTGTGCGCTTTCACCGTTCAGCAAATACATGTGTAGAAGACAGCGCCAACAGAAACGAACGTTTCTCGACGTTTTCTAACTCAGGGAACAAGTTGCACACTTCTGAGATGCATTTGGGCAACTTTGTCAGAAATGAGTTTTTTGCCTACAGAGACATGCCTATTTGCGCAGTAGTACAGATTCTGAGTATGTAACTGGGCTGGATGAAATCAGCATTTCTCTTGCTTCCCTGTGCGTAGGGAAGCTCAGTTTTAGTCACAGTAGCTCCCACAAGTGTCTCCTCAGTGTGTTCCCATTTCCTTAGAAACAGTGTATTTGCTGGGAGAAAAGTGCATTACTGTGCGCTTTCACCGTTCAGCAAATACATGTGTAGGAGCACAGCGCCAGCAGAAACGAACGTTTCTTGACGTTTTCTAACTCAGGGAACGAACTGCACACTTCTGAGATGCATTTGGGCAACTTTGTCAGAAATGAGTTTTTTGCCTACCGAGACATGCCTATTTGCTCAGTAGTACAGATTCTGAGTATGTAACTGGGCTTGATGAAATCAGCATTTCTCTTGTTCCCTGTGCGTAAGGAAGCTCAGTTTTAGTCACAGTAGCTCCCACAAGTGTCTCCTCAGTGTGTTCCCATTTCCTTAGAAACAGTGTATTTGCTGGGAGAAAAGTGCATTACTGTGCGCTTTCACCGTTCAGCAAATACATGTGTAGAAGCATAGCGCTAGCAGAAACAACCGTTTCTCGACGTTTTCTAACTCAGGGAACAAGTTGCACACTTCTGAGATGCATTTGGGCAACTTTGTCAGAAATGAGTTTTTTGCCTACAGAGACATTCCTATTTGCGCAGTAGTACAGAGTCTGAGTATGTAACTGGGCTTGATGAAATTAGCATTTCTTATGCTTCCCTGTGCGTAGGGAAGCTCAGTTTTAGTCACAGTAGCTCCCACAAGTGTCTCCTCAGTGTGTTCCTATTTCCTTAGAAACAGTGTATTTGCTGGGAGAAAAGTGCATTACTGTGCGCTTTCACCGTTCAGCAAATACATGTGTAGAAGCACAGCGCTAGCAGAAACGACCGTTTCTCGACGTTTTCTAACTCAGTGAACAAGTTGCACACTTCTGAGATGCATTTGGGCAACTTTGTCAGAAATGAGTTTTTTGCCTACAGAGACATGCCTATTTGCGCAGTAGTACAGAGTCTGAGTATGTAACTGGGCTTGATGAAATTAGCATTTCTTATGCTTCCCTGTGCATAGGGAAGCTCAGTTTTAGTCACAGTAGCTCCCAAAAGTGTCTCCTCAGTGTGTTCCCTTTTCCTTAGAAACAGTGTATTTGCTGGGAGAAAAGTGCATTACTGTGCGCTTTCACCGTTCAGCAAATACATGTGTAGAAGCACAGCGCCAGCAGAAACGAACGTTTCTCGACGTTTTCTAACTCAGGGAACAAGTTGCACACTTCTGAGATGCATTTGGGCAACTTTGTCAGAAATGAGTTTTTTGCCTACAGAGACATGCCTATTTGCGCAGTCGTACAGATTCTGAGTATGTAACTGGGCTGGATGAAATCAGCATTTCTCTTGCTTCCCTGTGCGTAGGGAAGCTCAGTTTTAGTCACAGTAGCTCCCACAAGTGTCTCCTCAGTGTGTTCCCATTTCCTTAGACACAGTGTATTTGCTGGGAGAAAAGTGCATTACTGTGCGCTTTCACCGTTCAGCAAATACATGTGTAGAAGCACAGCGCTAGCAGAAACGAACGTTTCTCGACGTTTTCTAACTCAGGGAACAAGTTGCACACTTCTGAGATGCATTTGGGCAACTTTGTCAGAAATGAGTTTTTTGCCTACAGAAACATGCCTATTTGCGCAGTAGTACAGATTCTGAGTATGTAACTGGGCTGGATGAAATCAGCATTTCTCTTGCTTCCCTGTGCGTAGGGAAGCTCAGTTTTAGTCACAGTAGCTCCCACAAGTGTCTCCTCAGTGTGTTCCCAGTTCCTTAGAAACAGTGTATTTGCTGGGAGAAAAGTGCATTACTGTGTGCTTTCACCGTTCAGCAAATATATGTGTAGAAGCACAGCGCTAGCAGAAACGAACGTTTCTCGACGTTTTCTAACTCAGGGAACAAGTTGCACACTTCTGAGATGCATTTGGGCAACTTTGTCAGAAATGAGTTTTTTGCCTACAGAGACATGCCTATTTGCGCAGTAGTACAGATTCTGAGTATGTAACTGGGCTGGATGAAATCAGCATTTCTCTTGCTTCCCTGTGCGTAGGGAAGCTCAGTTTTAGTCACAGTAGCTCCCACAAGTGTCTCCTCAGTGTGTTCCCATTTCCTTAGAAACAGTGTATTTGCTGGGAGAAAAGTGCATTACTGTGTGCTTTCACCGTTCAGCAAATACATGTGTAGAAGCACAGCGCTAGCAGAAACGAACGTTTCTCGACGTTTTCTAACTCAGGGAACAAGTTGCACACTTCTGAGATGCATTTGGGCAACTTTGTCAGAAATGAGTTTTTTGCCTACAGAAACATGCCTATTTGCGCAGTAGTACAGATTCTGAGTATGTAACTGGGCTGGATGAAATCAGCATTTCTCTTGCTTCCCTGTGCGTAGGGAAGCTCAGTTTTAGTCACAGTAGCTCCCACAAGTGTCTCCTCAGTGTGTTCCCATTTCCTTAGAAACAGTGTATTTGCTGGGAGAAAATTGCATTACTGTGTGCTTTCACCGTTCAGCAAATACATGTGTAGAAGCACAGCGCTAGCAGAAACGAACGTTTCTCGACGTTTTCTAACTCAGGGAACAAGTTGCACACTTCTGAGATGCATTTGGGCAACTTTGTCAGAAATGAGTTTTTTGCCTACAGAGACATGCCTATTTGCGCAGTAGTACAGAGTCTGAGTATGTAACTGGGCTTGATGAAATTAGCATTTCTTATGCTTCCCTGTGCGTAGGGAAGCTCAGTTTTAGTCACAGTAGCTCCCAAAAGTGTCTCCTCAGTGTGTTCCCATTTCCTTAGAAACAGTGTATTTGCTGGGAGAAAAGTGCTTTTCCGTGTGCTTTCACCGTTCAGCAAATACATGTGTAGAAGCACAGCGCCAGCAGAAACGAACGTTTCTCGACGTTTTCTAACTCAGGGAACAAGTTGCACACTTCTGAGATGCATTTGGGCAACTTTGTCAGAAATGAGTTTTTTGCCTACAGAGACATGCCTATTTGCGCAGTCGTACAGATTCTGAGTATGTAACTGGGCTGGATGAAATCAGCATTTCTCTTGCTTCCCTGTGCGTAGGGAAGCTCAGTTTTAGTCACAGTAGCTCCCACAAGTGTCTCCTCAGTGTGTTCCCAGTTCCTTAGACACAGTGTATTTGCTGGGAGAAAAGTGCATTACTGTGCGCTTTCACCGTTCAGCAAATACATGTGTAGAAGCACAGCGCTAGCAGAAACGAACGTTTCTCGACGTTTTCTAACTCAGGGAACAAGTTGCACACTTCTGAGATGCATTTGGGCAACTTTGTCAGAAATGAGTTTTTTGCCTACAGAAACATGCCTATTTGCGCAGTAGTACAGATTCTGAGTATGTAACTGGGCTGGATGAAATCAGCATTTCTCTTGCTTCCCTGTGCGTAGGGAAGCTCAGTTTTAGTCACAGTAGCTCCCACAAGTGTCTCCTCAATGTGTCCCCAGTTCCTTAGAAACAGTGTATTTGCTGGGAGAAAAGTGCATTACTGTGTGCTTTCACCGTTCAGCAAATATATGTGTAGAAGCACAGCGCTAGCAGAAACGAACGTTTCTCGACGTTTTCTAACTCAGGGAACAAGTTGCACACTTCTGAGATGCATTTGGGCAACTTTGTCAGAAATGAGTTTTTTGCCTACAGAGACATGCCTATTTGCGTAGTAGTACAGATTCTGAGTATGTAACTGGGCTGGATGAAATCAGCATTTCTCTTGCTTCCCTGTGTGTAGGGAAGCTCAGTTTTAGTCACAGTAGCTCCCACAAGTGTCTCCTCAGTGTGTTCCCATTTCCTTAGAAACAGTGTATTTGCTGGGAGAAAAGTGCATTACTGTGTGCTTTCACCGTTCAGCAAATACATGTGTAGAAGCACAGCGCTAGCAGAAACGAACGTTTCTCGACGTTTTCTAACTCAGGGAACAAGTTGCACACTTCTGAGATGCATTTGGGCAACTTTGTCAGAAATGAGTTTTTTGCCTACAGAAACATGCCTATTTGCGCAGTAGTACAGATTCTGAGTATGTAACTGGGATGGATGAAATCAGCATTTCTCTTGCTTCCCTGTGCGTAGGGAAGCTCAGTTTTAGTCACAGTAGCTCCCACAAGTGTCTCCTCAGTGTGTTCCCATTTCCTTAGAAACAGTGTATTTGCTGGGAGAAAAGTGCATTACTGTGCGCTTTCACCGTTCAGCAAATACATGTGTAGAAGCACAGCGCTAGCAGAAACGAACGTTTCTCGACGTTTTCTAACTCAGGGAACAAGTTGCACACTTCTGAGATGCATTTGGGCAACTTTGTCAGAAATGAGTTTTTTGCCTACAGAAACATGCCTATTTGCGCAGTAGTACAGATTCTGAGTATGTAACTGGGCTGGATGAAATCAGCATTTCTCTTGCTTCCCTGTGCATAGGGAAGCTCAGTTTTAGTCACAGTAGCTCCCACAAGTGTCTCCTCAATGTGTTCCCAGTTCCTTAGAAACAGTGTATTTGCTGGGAGAAAAGTGCATTACTGTGTGCTTTCACCGTTCAGCTAATATATGTGTAGAAGCACAGCGCTAGCAGAAACGAACGTTTCTCGACGTTTTCTAACTCAGGGAACAAGTTGCACACTTCTGAGATGCATTTGGGCAACTTTGTCAGAAATGAGTTTTTTGCCTACAGAGACATGCCTATTTGCGTAGTAGTACAGATTCTGAGTATGTAACTGGGCTGGATGAAATCAGCATTTCTCTTGCTTCCCTGTGCGTAGGGAAGCTCAGTTTTAGTCACAGTAGCTCCCACAAGTGTCTCCTCAGTGTGTTCCCATTTCCTTAGAAACAGTGTATTTGCTGGGAGAAAAGTGCATTACTGTGTGCTTTCACCGTTCAGCAAATACATGTGTAGAAGCACAGCGCTAGCAGAAACGAACGTTTCTCGACGTTTTCTAACTCAGGGAACAAGTTGCACACTTCTGAGATGCATTTGGGCAACTTTGTCAGAAATGAGTTTTTTGCCTACAGAAACATGCCTATTTGCGCAGTAGTACAGATTCTGAGTATGTAACTGGGCTGGATGAAATCAGCATTTCTCTTGCTTCCATGTGCGTAGGGAAGCTCAGTTTTAGTCACAGTAGCTCCCACAAGTGTCTCCTCAGCGTGTTCCCATTTCCTTAGAAACAGTGTATTTGCTGGGAGAAAAGTGCATTACTGTGTGCTTTCACCGTTCAGCAAATACATGTGTAGAAGCACAGCGCTAGCAGAAACGAACGTTTCTCGACGTTTTCTAACTCAGGGAACAAGTTGCACACTTCTGAGATGCATTTGGGCAACTTTGTCAGAAATGAGTTTTTTGCCTACAGAAACATGCCTATTTGCGCAGTAGTACAGATTCTGAGTATGTAACTGGGCTGGATGAAATCAGCATTTCTCTTGCTTCCCTGTGCGTAGGGAAGCTCAGTTTTAGTCACAGTAGCTCCCACAAGTGTCTCCTCAGTGTGTTCCCATTTCCTTAGAAACAGTGTATTTGCTGGGAGAAAAGTGCATTACTGTGTGCTTTCACCGTTCAGCAAATACATGTGTAGAAGCACAGCGCTAGCAGAAACGACCGTTTCTCGACGTTTTCTAACTCAGGGAACAAGTTGCACACTTCTGAGATGCATTTGGGCAACTTTGTCAGAAATGAGTTTTTTGCCTACAGAGACATGCCTATTTGCGCAGTAGTACAGAGTCTGAGTATGTAACTGGGCTTGATGAAATTAGCATTTCTTATGCTTCCCTGTGCGTAGGGAAGCTCAGTTTTAGTCACAGTAGCTCCCAAAAGTGTCTCCTCAGTGTGTTCCCATTTCCTTAGAAACAGTGTATTTGCTGGGAGAAAAGTGCATTACCGTGCGCTTTCACCGTTCAGCAAATACATGTGTAGAAGCACAGCGCCAGCAGAAACGAACGTTTCTCGACGTTTTCTAACTCAGGGAACAAGTTGCACACTTCTGAGATGCATTTGGGCAACTTTGTCAGAAATGAGTTTTTTGCCTACAGAGACATGCCTATTTGCGCAGTCGTACAGATTCTGAGTATGTAACTGGGCTGGATGAAATCAGCATTTCTCTTGCTTCCCTGTGCGTAGGGAAGCTCAGTTTTAGTCACAGTAGCTCCCACAAGTGTCTCCTCAGTGTGTTCCCAGTTCCTTAGACACAGTGTATTTGCTGGGAGAAAAGTGCATTACTGTGCGCTTTCACCGTTCAGCAAATACATGTGTAGAAGCACAGCGCTAGCAGAAACGAACGTTTCTCGACGTTTTCTAACTCAGGGAACAAGTTGCACACTTCTGAGATGCATTTGGGCAACTTTGTCAGAAATGAGTTTTTTGCCTACAGAAACATGCCTATTTGCGCAGTAGTACAGATTCTGAGTATGTAACTGGGCTGGATGAAATCAGCATTTCTCTTGCTTCCCTGTGCGTAGGGAAGCTCAGTTTTAGTCACAATAGCTCCCACAAGTGTCTCCTCAGTGTGTTCCCAGTTCCTTAGAAACAGTGTATTTGCTGGGAGAAAAGTGCATTACTGTGTGCTTTCACCGTTCAGCAAATATATGTGTAGAAGCACAGCGCTAGCAGAAACGAACGTTTCTCGACGTTTTCTAACTCAGGGAACAAGTTGCACACTTCTGAGATGCATTTGGGCAACTTTGTCAGAAATGAGTTTTTTGCCTACAGAGACATGCCTATTTGCGCAGTAGTACAGATTCTGAGTATGTAACTGGGCTGGATGAAATCAGCATTTCTCTTGCTTCCCTGTGTGTAGGGAAGCTCAGTTTTAGTCACAGTAGCTCCCACAAGTGTCTCCTCAGTGTGTTCCCATTTCCTTAGAAACAGTGTATTTGCTGGGAGAAAAGTGCATTACTGTGTGCTTTCACCGTTCAGCAAATACATGTGTAGAAGCACAGCGCTAGCAGAAACGAATGTTTCTCGACGTTTTCTAACTCAAGGAACAAGTTGCACACTTCTGAGATGCATTTGGGCAACTTTGTCAGAAATGAGTTTTTTGCCTACAGAAACATGCCTATTTGCGCAGTAGTACAGATTCTGAGTATGTAATTGGGCTGGATGAAATCAGCATTTCTCTTGCTTCCCTGTGCATAGGGAAGCTCAGTTTTAGTCACAGTAGCTCCCACAAGTGTCTCCTCAGTGTGTTCCCATTTCCTTAGAAACAGTGTATTTGCTGGGAGAAAAGTGCATTACTGTGTGCTTTCACCGTTCAGCAAATACATGTGTAGAAGCACAGCGCTAGCAGAAACGAACGTTTCTCGACGTTTTCTAACTCAGGGAACAAGTTGCACACTTCTGAGATGCATTTGGGCAACTTTGTCAGAAATGAGTTTTTTGCCTACAGAGACATGCCTATTTTCGCAGTAGTACAGATTCTGAGTATGTAACTGGGCTTGATGAAATCAGCATTTCTTTTGCTTCCCTGTGCGTAGGGAAGCTCAGTTTTAGTCACAGTAGCTCCCACAAGTGTCTCCTCATTGTGTTCCCATTTCCTTAGAAACAGTGTATTTGCTGGGAGAAAAGTGCATTACTGTGTGCTTTCACCGTTCAGCAAATACATGTGTAGAAGCATAGCGCTAGTAGAAACGAACGTTTCTCGACGTTTTCTAACTCAGGGAACAAGTTGCACACTTCTGAGATGCATTTGGGCAACTTTGTCAGAAATGAGTTTTTTGCCTACAGAGACATGCCTATTTGCGCAGTAGTACAGATTCTGAGTATGTAACTGGGCTGGATGAAATCAGCATTTCTCTTGCTTCCCTGTGCGTAGGGAAGCTCAGTTTTAGTCACAGTAGCTCCCACAAGTGTCCTCTCAGTGTGTTCCCATTTCCTTAGAAACAGTGTATTTGCTGGGAGAAAAGTGCATTACTGTGCGCTTTCACCGTTCAGCAAATACATGTGTAGAAGCACAGCGCTAGCAGAAACAACCGTTTCTCGACGTTTTCTAACTCAGGGAACAAACTGCACACTTCTGAGATGCATTTGGGCAACTTTGTCAGAAATGAGTTTTTTGCCTACAGAGACATGCCTATTTGCGCAGTAGTACAGATTCTGAGTATGTAACTGGGCTTGATGAAATCAGCATTACTCTTGCTTCGCTGTGCGTAGGGAAGCTCAGTTTTAGTCACAGTAGCTCCCACAAGTGTCTCCTCAGTGTGTTCCCATTTCCTTAGAAACAGTGTATTTGCTGGGAGAAAAGTGCATTACTGTGCACTTTCACCGTTCAGCAAATACATGTGTAGAAGACCAGCGCTAGCAGAAACGAACGTTTCTCGACGTTTTCTAACTCAGGGAACAAGTTGCACACTTCTGAGATGCATTTGGGCAACTTTGTCAGAAATGAGTTTTTTGCCTACAGAGACATGCCTATTTGCGCAGTAGTACAGATTCTGAGTATGTAACTGGGCTGGATGAAATCAGCATTTCTCTTGCTTCCCTGTGTGTAGGGAAGCTCAGTTTTAGTCACAGTAGCTCCCACAAGTGTCTCCTCAGTGTGTTCCCATTTCCTTAGAAACAGTGTATTTGCTGGGAGAAAAGTGCATTACTGTGTGCTTTCACCGTTCAGCAAATACATGTGTAGAAGCACAGCGCTAGCAGAAACGAATGTTTCTCGACGTTTTCTAACTCAAGGAACAAGTTGCACACTTCTGAGATGCATTTGGGCAACTTTGTCAGAAATTAGTTTTTTGCCTACAGAAACATGCCTATTTGCGCAGTAGTACAGATTCTGAGTATGTAATTGGGCTGGATGAAATCAGCATTTCTCTTGCTTCCCTGTGCATAGGGAAGCTCAGTTTTAGTCACAGTAGCTCCCACAAGTGTCTCCTCAGTGTGTTCCCATTTCCTTAGAAACAGTGTATTTGCTGGGAGAAAAGTGCATTACTGTGTGCTTTCACCGTTCAGCAAATACATGTGTAGAAGCACAGCGCTAGCAGAAACGAACGTTTCTCGACGTTTTCTAACTCAGGGAACAAGTTGCACACTTCTGAGATGCATTTGGGCAACTTTGTCAGAAATGAGTTTTTTGCCTACAGAGACATGCCTATTTTCGCAGTAGTACAGATTCTGAGTATGTAACTGGGCTTGATGAAATCAGCATTTCTTTTGCTTCCCTGTGCGTAGGGAAGCTCAGTTTTAGTCACAGTAGCTCCCACAAGTGTCTCCTCATTGTGTTCCCATTTCCTTAGAAACAGTGTATTTGCTGGGAGAAAAGTGCATTTCTGTGCGCTTTCACCGTTCAGCAAATACATGTGTAGAAGCATAGCGCTAGTAGAAACGAACGTTTCTCGACGTTTTCTAACTCAGGGAACAAGTTGCACACTTCTGAGATGCATTTGGGCAACTTTGTCAGAAATGAGTTTTTTGCCTACAGAGACATGCCTATTTGCGCAGTAGTACAGATTCTGAGTATGTAACTGGGCTGGATGAAATCAGCATTTCTCTTGCTTCCCTGTGCGTAGGGAAGCTCAGTTTTAGTCACAGTAGCTCCCACAAGTGTCCTCTCAGTGTGTTCCCATTTCCTTAGAAACAGTGTATTTGCTGGGAGAAAAGTGCATTACTGTGCGCTTTCACCGTTCAGCAAATACATGTGTAGAAGCACAGCGCTAGCAGAAACAACCGTTTCTCGACGTTTTCTAACTCAGGGAACAAACTGCACACTTCTGAGATGCATTTGGGCAACTTTGTCAGAAATGAGTTTTTTGCCTACAGAGACATGCCTATTTGCGCAGTAGTACAGATTCTGAGTATGTAACTGGGCTTGATGAAATCAGCATTACTCTTGCTTCGCTGTGCGTAGGGAAGCTCAGTTTTAGTCACAGTAGCTCCCACAAGTGTCTCCTCAGTGTGTTCCCAGTTCCTTAGAAACAGTGTATTTGCTGGGAGAAAAGTGCATTACTGTGCACTTTCACCGTTCAGCAAATACATGTGTAGAAGACCAGCGCTAGCAGAAACGAACGTTTCTCGACGTTTTCTAACTCAGGGAACAAGTTGCACACTTCTGAGATGCATTTGGGCAACTTTGTCAGAAATGAGTTTTTTGCCTACAGAGACATGCCTATTTTCGCAGTGGTACAGATTCTGAGTATGTAACTGGGCTTGATGAAATCAGCATTTCTCTTGCTTCACTGTGCGTAGGGAAGCTCAGTTTTAGTCACAGTAGCTCCCACAAGTGTCTCCTCAGTGTGTTCCCATTTCCTTAGAAACAGTGTATTTGCTGGGAGAAAAGTGCATTACTGTGCGCTTTCACCGTTCAGCAAATACATGTGTAGAAGCATAGCGCTAGCAGAAACAAACGTTTCTCGACGTTTTCTAACTCAGGGAACAAGTTGCACACTTCTGAGATGCATTTGGGCAACTTTGTCAGAAATGAGTTTTTTGCCTACAGAGACATGCCTATTTGCGCAGTAGTACAGATTCTGAGTATGTAACTGGGCTGGATGAAATCAGCATTTCTCTTGCTTCACTGTGCGTAGGGAAGCTCAGTTTTAGTCACAGTAGCTCCCACAAGTGTCCTCTCAGTGTGTTCCCATTTCCTTAGAAACAGTGTATTTGCTGGGAGAAAAGTGCATTACTGTGCGCTTTCACCGTTCAGCAAATACATGTGTAGAAGCACAGCGCTAGCAGAAACAACCGTTTCTCGACGTTTTCTAACTCAGGGAACAAACTGCACACTTCTGAGATGCATTTGGGCAACTTTGTCAGAAATGAGTTTTTTGCCTACAGAGACATGCCTATTTGCTCAGTAGTACAGATTCTGAGTATGTAACTGGGCTTGATGAAATCAGCATTTCTCTTGCTTCCCTGTGCGTAGGGAAGCTCAGTTTTAGTCACAGTAGCTCCCACATGTGTCTCCTCAGTGTGTTCCCATTTCATTAGAAACAGTGTATTTGCTGGGAGAAAAGTGCATTACTGTGCGCTTTCACCGTTCAGCAAATACATGTGTAGAAGCACAGCGCTAGCAGAAACGACCGTTTCTCGACGTTTTCTAACTCAGGGAACAAGTTGCACACTTCTGAGATGCATTTGGGCAACTTTGTCAGAAATGAGTTTTTTGCCTACAGAGACATGCCTATTTTCACAGTAGTACAGAGTCTGAGTATGTAACTGGGCTTGATGAAATCAGCATTTCTCTTGCTTCCCTGTGCGTAGGGAAGCTCAGTTTTAGTCACAGTAGCTCCCACAAGTGTCTCCTCAGTGTGTTCCCATTTCCTTAGAAACAGTGTATTTGCTGGGAGAAAAGTGCATTACTGTGCGCTTTCACCGTTCAGCAAATACATGTGTAGAAGACCAGCGCTAGCAGAAACGAACGTTTCTCGACGTTTTCTAACTCAGGGAACAAGTTGCACACTTCTGAGATGCATTTGGGCAACTTTGTCAGAAATGAGTTTTTTGCCTACAGAGACATGCCTATTTTCGCAGTGGTACAGATTTTGAGTATGTAACTGGGCTGGATGAAATCAGCATTTCTCTTGCTTCCCTGTGCGTAGGGAAGCTCAGTTTTAGTCACAGTAGCTCCCACAAGTGTCTCCTCAGTGTGTTCCCATTTCCTTAGAAACAGTGTATTTGCTGGGAGAAAAGTGCATTACTGTGCGCTTTCACCGTTCAGCAAATACATGTGTAGAAGCATAGCGCTAGCAGAAACAAACGTTTCTCGACGTTTTCTAACTCAGGGAACAAGTTGCACACTTCTGAGATGCATTTGGGCAACTTTGTCAGAAATGAGTTTTTTGCCTACAGAGACATTTGCGCAGTAGTACAGATTCTGAGTATGTAACTGGGCTGGATGAAATCAGCATTTCTCTTGCTTCACTGTGCGTAGGGAAGCTCAGTTTTAGTCACAGTAGCTCCCACAAGTGTCCTCTCAGTGTGTTCCCATTTCCTTAGAAACAGTGTATTTGCTGGGAGAAAAGTGCATTACTGTGCGCTTTCACCGTTCAGCAAATACATGTGTAGAAGCACAGCGCTAGCAGAAACAACCGTTTCTTGACGTTTTCTAACTCAGGGAACAAACTGCACACTTCTGAGATGCATTTGGGCAACTTTGTCAGAAATGAGTTTTTTGCCTACAGAGACATGCCTATTGGCGCAGTAGTACAGATTCTGAGTATGTAACTGGGCTTGATGAAATCAGCATTTCTCTTGTTCCCTGTGTGTAGGGAAGCTCAGTTTTAGTCACTGGAGCTCCCACAAGTGTCTCCTCAGTGTGTTCCCATTTCCTTAGAAACAGTGTATTTGCTGGGAGAAAAGTGCATTACTGTGCGCTTTCACCGTTCAGCAAATACATGTGTAGAAGCACAGCGCTAGCAGAAACGAACGTTTCTCGACGTTTTCTAACTCAGGCAACAAGTTGCACACTTCTGAGATGCATTTGGGCAACTTTGTCAGAAATGAGTTTTTTGCCTACAGAGACATGCCTATTTGCGCAGTAGTACAGATTCTGAGTATGTAACTGGGCTTGATGAAATCAGCATTTCTCTTGCTTCGCTGTGCGTAGGGAAGCTCAGTTTTAGTCACAGTAGCTCCCACAAGTGTCTCCTCAGTGTGTTCCCAGTTCCTTAGAAACAGTGTATTTGCTGGGAGAAAAGTGCATTACTGTGCGCTTTCACCATTCAGCAAATACATGTGTAGAAGCACAGCGCTAACAGAAACGAACGTTTCTCGACGTTTTCTAACTCAGGGAACAAGTTGCACACTTCTGAGATGCATTTGGGCAACTTTGTCAGAAATGAGTTTTTTGCCTACAGAGACATGCCTATTTTCACAGTAGTACAGAGTCTGAGTATGTAACTGGGCTTGATGAAATCAGCATTTCTCTTGCTTCCCTGTGCGTAGGGAAGCTCAGTTTTAGTCACAGTAGCTCCCACAAGTGTCTCCTCAGTGTGTTCCCATTTCCTTAGAAACAGTGTATTTGCTGGGAGAAAAGTGCATTACTGTGCGCTTTCACCGTTCAGCAAATACATGTGTAGAAGACCAGCGCTAGCAGAAACGAACGTTTCTCGACGTTTTCTAACTCAGGGAACAAATTGCACACTTCTGAGATGCATTTGGGCAACTTTGTCAGAAATGAGTTTTTTGCCTACAGAGACATGCCTATTTTCGCAGTGGTACAGATTCTGAGTATGTAACTGGGCTTGATGAAATCAGCATTTCTCTTGCTTCCCTGTGCGTAGGGAAGCTCAGTTTTAGTCACAGTAGCTCCCACAAGTGTCTCCTCAGTGTGTTCCCATTTCCTTAGAAACAGTGTATTTGCTGGGAGAAAAGTGCATTACTGTGTGCTTTCACCGTTCAGCAAATACATGTGTAGAAGCATAGCGCTAGCAGAAACAAACGTTTCTCGACGTTTTCTAACTCAGGGAACAAGTTGCACACCTCTGAGATGCATTTGGGCAACTTTGTCAGAAATGAGTTTTTTGCCTACAGAGACATGCCTATTTGCACAGTAGTACAGATTCTGAGTATGTAACTGGGCTGGATGAAATCAGCATTTCTCTTGCTTCACTGTGCGTAGGGAAGCTCAGTTTTAGTCACAGTAGCTCCCACAAGTGTCCTCTCAGTGTGTTCCCATTTCCTTAGAAACAGTGTATTTGCTGGGAGAAAAGTGCATTTCTGTGCGCTTTCACCGTTCAGCAAATACATGTGTAGAAGCACAGCGCTAGCAGAAACAACCGTTTCTCGACGTTTTCTAACTCAGGGAACGAACTGCACACTTCTGAGATGCATTTGGGCAACTTTGTCAGAAATGAGTTTTTTGCCTACAGAGACATGCCTATTTGCTCAGTAGTACAGATTCTGAGTATGTAACTGGGCTTGATGAAATCAGCATTTCTCTTGTTCTCTGTGCGTAGGGAAGCTCAGTTTTAGTCACTGTAGCTCCCACAAGTGTCTCGTCAGTGTGTTCCCATTTCGTTAGAAACAGTGTATTTGCTGCGAGAAAAGTACATTACTGTGCGCTTTCACCGTTCAGCAAATACATGTGTAGAAGCACAGCGCTAGCAGAAACAACCGTTTCTCGACGTTTTCTAACTCAGGGAACAAACTGCACACTTCTGAGATGCATTTGGGCAACTTTGTCAGAAATGAGTTTTTTGCCTACAGAGACATGCCTATTTGCTCAGTAGTACAGATTCTGAGTATGTAACTGGGCTTGATGAAATCAGCATTTCTCTTGCTTCCCTGTGCGTAGGGAAGCTCAGTTTTAGTCACTGGAGCTCCCACAAGTGTCTCCTCAGTGTGTTCCCATTTCATTAGAAACAGTGTATTTGCTGGGAGAAAAGTGCATTACTGTGCGCTTTCACCGTTCAGCAAATACATGTGTAGAAGCACAGCGCTAGCAGAAACGACCGTTTCTCGACGTTTTCTAACTCAGGGAACAAGTTGCACACTTCTGAGATGCATTTGGGCAACTTTGTCAGAAATGAGTTTTTTGCCTACAGAGACATGCCTATTTTCACAGTAGTACAGAGTCTGAGTATGTAACTGGGCTTGATGAAATCAGCATTTCTCTTGCTTCCCTGTGCATAGGGAAGCTCAGTTTTAGTCACAGTAGCTCCCACAAGTGTCTCCTCAGTGTGTTCCCATTTCCTTAGAAACAGTGTATTTGCTGGGAGAAAAGTGCATTACTGTGCGCTTTCACCGTTCAGCAAATACATGTGTAGAAGACCAGCGCTAGCAGAAACGAACGTTTCTCGACGTTTTCTAACTCAGGGAACAAGTTGCACACTTCTGAGATGCATTTGGGCAACTTTGTCAGAAATGAGTTTTTTGCCTACAGAGACATGCCTATTTTCGCAGTGGTACAGATTTTGAGTATGTAACTGGGCTTGATGAAATCAGCATTTCTCTTGCTTCCCTGTGCGTAGGGAAGCTCAGTTTTACACACAGTAGCTCCCACAAGTGTCTCCTCAGTGTGTTCCCATTTCCTTAGAAACAGTGTATTTGCTGGGAGAAAAGTGCATTACTGTGCGCTTTCACCGTTCAGCAAATACATGTGTAGAAGCATAGCGCTAGCAGAAACAAACGTTTCTCGACGTTTTCTAACTCAGGGAACAAGTTGCACACTTCTGAGATGCATTTGGGCAACTTTGTCAGAAATGAGTTTTTTGCCTACAGAGACATTTGCGCAGTAGTACAGATTCTGAGTATGTAACTGGGCTGGATGAAATCAGCATTTCTCTTGCTTCACTGTGGGTAGGGAAGCTCAGTTTTAGTCACAGTAGCTCCCACAAGTGTCCTCTCAGTGTGTTCCCATTTCCTTAGAAACAGTGTATTTGCTGGGAGAAAAGTGCATTACTGTGCGCTTTCACCGTTCAGCAAATACATGTGTAGAAGCACAGCGCTAGCAGAAACAACCGTTTCTTGACGTTTTCTAACTCAGGGAACAAACTGCACACTTCTGAGATGCATTTGGGCAACTTTGTCAGAAATGAGTTTTTTGCCTACAGAGACATGCCTATTTGCTCAGTAGTACAGATTCTGAGTATGTAACTGGGCTTGATGAAATCAGCATTTCTCTTGCTTCCCTGTGTGTAGGGAAGCTCAGTTTTAGTCACAGTAGCTCCCACAAGTGTCTCCTCAGTGTGTTCCCATTTCCTTAGAAACAGTGTATTTGCTGGGAGAAAAGTGCATTACTGTGCGCTTTCACCGTTCAGCAAATACATGTGTAGAAGCACAGCGCTAGCAGAAACGAACGTTTCTCGATGTTTTCTAACTCAGGGAACAAGTTGCACACTTCTGAGATGCATTTGGGCAACTTTGTCAGAAATGAGTTTTTTGCCTACAGAGACATGCCTATTTGCGCAGTAGTACAGATTCTGAGTATGTAACTGGGCTTGATGAAATCAGCATTTCTCTTGCTTCGCTGTGCGTAGGGAAGCTCAGTTTTAGTCACAGTAGCTCCCACAAGTGTCCTCTCAGTGTGTTCCCATTTCCTTAGAAACAGTGTATTTGCTGGGAGAAAAGTGCATTTCTGTGCGCTTTCACCGTTCAGCAAATACATGTGTAGAAGCACAGCGCTAGCAGAAACAACCGTTTCTCGACGTTTTCTAACTCAGGGAACGAACTGCACACTTCTGAGATGCATTTGGGCAACTTTGTCAGAAATGAGTTTTTTGCCTACAGAGACATGCCTATTTGCTCAGTAGTACAGATTCTGAGTATGTAACTGGGCTTGATGAAATCAGCATTTCTCTTGTTCTCTGTGCGTAGGGAAGCTCAGTTTTAGTCACTGTAGCTCCCACAAGTGTCTCGTCAGTGTGTTCCCATTTCGTTAGAAACAGTGTATTTGCTGCGAGAAAAGTACATTACTGTGCGCTTTCACCGTTCAGCAAATACATGTGTAGAAGCACAGCGCTAGCAGAAACGAACGTTTCTCGACGTTTTCTAACTCAGGGAACAAGTTGCACACTTCTGAGATGCATTTGGGCAACTTTGTCAGAAATGAGTTTTTTGCCTACAGAGACATGCCTATTTGCGCAGTAGTACAGAGTCTGAGTATGTAACTGGGCTTGATGAAATCAGCATTTCTCTTGCTTCCCTATGCGTAGGGAAGCTCAGTTTTAGTCACAGTAGCTCCCACAAGTGTCTCCTCAGTGTGTTCCCATTTCCTTAGAAACAGTGTATTTGCTGCGAGAAAAGTGCATTACTGTGCGCTTTCACCGTTCAGCAAATACATGTGCAGAAGCACAGCGCTAGCAGAAACGACCGTTTCTCTACGTTTTCTAACTCAGGGAACAAGTTGCACACTTCTGAGATGCATTTGGGCAACTTTGTCAGAAATGAGTTTTTTGCCTACAGAGACATGCCTATTTGCTCAGTAGTACAGATTCTGAGTATGTAACTGGGCTGGATGAAATCAGCATTTCTCTTGCTTCCCTGTGCGTAGGGAAGCTCAGTTTTAGTCACTGGAGCTCCCACAAGTGTCTCCTCAGTGTGTTCCCATTTCATTAGAAACAGTGTATTTGCTGGGAGAAAAGTGCATTACTGTGCGCTTTCACCGTTCAGCAAATACATGTGTAGAAGCACAGCGCTAGCAGAAACGACCGTTTCTCGATGTTTTCTAACTCAGGGAACAAGTTGCACACTTCTGAAATGCATTTGGGCAACTTTGTCAGAAATGAGTTTTTTGCCTAAAGATACGTGCCTATTTGCGCAGTAGTACAGATTCTGAGTATGTAACTGGGCTGGATGAAATCAGCATTTCTCTTGCTTCCCTGTGCGTAGGGAAGCTCAGTTTTAGTCACAGTAGCTCCCACAAGTGTCTCCTCAGTGTGTTCCCATTTCCTTAGAAACAGTGTATTTGCTGGGAGAAAAGTGCATTACTGTGCGCTTTCACCGTTCAGCAAATACATGTGTAGAAGCACAGCGCTAGCAGAAACGAACGTTTCTCGACGTTTTCTAACTCAGGGAACAAGTTGCACACTTCTGAGATGCATTTGGGCAACTTTGTCAGAAATGAGTTTTTTGCCTACAGAGACATGCCTATTTACGCAGTAGTACAGATTCTGAGTATGTAACTGGGCTTGATGAAATCAGCATTTCTCTTGCTTCGCTGTGCGTAGGGAAGCTCAGTTTTAGTCACAGTAGCTCCCACAAGTGTCTCCTCAGTGTGTTCCCATTTCCTTAGAAACAGTGTATTTGCTGGGAGAAAAGTGCATTACTGTGCGCTTTCACCGTTCAGCAAATAAATGTGTAGAAGCACAGCGCTAACAGAAACGAACGTTTCTCGACGTTTTCTAACTCAGGGAACAAGTTGCACACTTCTGAGATGCATTTGGGCAACTTTGTCAGAAATGAGTTTTTTGCCTACAGAGACATGCCTATTTTCACAGTAGTACAGAGTCTGAGTATGTAACTGGGCTTGATGAAATCAGCATTTCTCTTGCTTCCCTGTGCGTAGGGAAGCTCAGTTTTAGTCACAGTAGCTCCCACAAGTGTCTCCTCAGTGTGTTCCCATTTCCTTAGAAACAGTGTATTTGCTGGGAGAAAAGTGCATTACTGTGCGCTTTCACCGTTCAGCAAATACATGTGTAGAAGACCAGCGCTAGCAGAAACGAACGTTTCTCGACGTTTTCTAACTCAGGGAACAAGTTGCACACTTCTGAGATGCATTTGGGCAACTTTGTCAGAAATGAGTTTTTTGCCTACAGAGACATGCCTATTTTCGCAGTGGTACAGATTCTGAGTATGTAACTGGGCTTGATGAAATCAGCATTTCTCTTGCTTCCCTGTGCGTAGGGAAGCTCAGTTTTAGTCACAGTAGCTCCCACAAGTGTCTCCTCAGTGTGTTCCCATTTCCTTAGAAACAGTGTATTTGCTGGGAGAAAAGTGCATTACTGTGCGCTTTCACCGTTCAGCAAATACATGTGTAGAAGCATAGCGCTAGCAGAAACAAACGTTTCTCGACGTTTTCTAACTCAGGGAACAAGTTGCACACTTCTGAGATGCATTTGGGCAACTTTGTCAGAAATGAGTTTTTTGCCTACAGAGACATGCCTATTTGCGCAGTAGTACAGATTCTGAGTATGTAACTGGGCTTGATGAAATCAGCATTTCTCTTGCTTTACTGTGCGTAGGGAAGCTCAGTTTTAGTCACAGTAGCTCCCACAAGTGTCCTCTCAGTGTGTTCCCATTTCCTTAGAAACAGTGTATTTGCTGGGAGAAAAGTGCATTACTGTGCGCTTTCACCGTTCAGCAAATACATGTGTAGAAGCACAGCGCTAGCAGAAACAACCGTTTCTCGACGTTTTCTAACTCAGGGAACAAACTGCACACTTCTGAGATGCATTTGGGCAACTTTGTTAGAAATGAGTTTTTTGCCTACAGAGACATGCCTATTTGCTCAGTAGTACAGATTCTGAGTATGTAACTGGGCTTGATGAAATCAGCATTTCTCTTGCTTCCCTGTGCGTAGGGAAGCTCAGTTTTAGTCACTGGAGCTCCCACAAGTGTCTCCTCAGTGTGTTCCCATTTCATTAGAAACAGTGTATTTGCTGGGAGAAAAGTGCATTACTGTGCGCTTTCACCGTTCAGCAAATACATGTGTAGAAGCACAGCGGTAGCAGAAACGACCGTTTCTCGACGTTTTCTAACTCAGGGAACAAGTTGCACACTTCTGAAATGCATTTGGGCAACTTTGTCAGAAATGAGTTTTTTGCCTACAGAGACATGCCTATTTGCGCAGTAGTACAGATTCTGAGTATGTAACTGGGCTTGATGAAATCAGCATTACTCTTGCTTCGCTGTGCGTAGGGAAGCTCAGTTTTAGTCACAGTAGCTCCCACAAGTGTCTCCTCAGTGTGTTCCCAGTTCCTTAGAAACAGTGTATTTGCTGGGAGAAAAGTGCATTACTGTGCGCTTTCACCGTTCAGCAAATACATGTGTAGAAGACCAGCGCTAGCAGAAACGAACGTTTCTCGACGTTTTCTAACTCAGGGAACAAGGTGCACACTTCTGAGATGCATTTGGGCAACTTTGTCAGAAATGAGTTTTTTGCCTACAGAGACATGCCTATATTCGCAGTGGTACAGATTCTGAGTATGTAACTGGGCTTAATGAAATCAGCATTTCTCTTGCTTCCCTGTGCGTAGGGAAGCTCAGTTTTAGTCACAGTAGCTCCCACAAGTGTCTCCTCAGTGTGTTCCCATTTCCTTAGAAACAGTGTATTTGCTTGGAGAAAAGTGCATTACTGTGCGCTTTCACCGTTCAGCAAATACATGTGTAGAAGCATAGCGCTAGCAGAAACAAACGTTTCTCGACGTTTTCTAACTCAGGGAACAAGTTGCACACTTCTGAGATGCATTTGGGCAACTTTGTCAGAAATGAGTTTTTTGCCTACAGAGACATTTGCGCAGTAGTACAGATTCTGAGTATGTAACTGGGCTGGATGAAATCAGCATTTCTCTTGCTTCACTGTGCGTAGGGAAGCTCAGTTTTAGTCACAGTAGCTCCCACAAGTGTCCTCTCAGTGTGTTCCCATTTCCTTAGAAACAGTGTATTTGCTGGGAGAAAAGTGCATTACTGTGCGCTTTCACCGTTCAGCAAATACATGTGTAGAAGCACAGCGCTAGCAGAAACAACCGTTTCTTGACGTTTTCTAACTCAGGGGACAAACTGCACACTTCTGAGATGCATTTGGGCAACTTTGTCAGAAATGAGTTTTTTGCCTACAGAGACATGCCTATTTGCTCAGTAGTACAGATTCTGAGTATGTAACTGGGCTTGATGAAATCAGCATTTCTCTTGCTTCCCTGTGCGTAGGGAAGCTCAGTTTTAGTCACTGGAGCTCCCACAAGTGTCTCCTCAGTGTGTTCCCATTTCCTTAGAAACAGTGTATTTGCTGGGAGAAAAGTGCATTACTGTGCCCTTTCACCGTTCAGCAAAGACATGTGTAGAAGCACAGAGCTAGCAGAAACGAACGTTTCTCGACGTTTTCTAACTCAGGGAACAAGTTGCACACTTTGCAGATGCATTTGAGCAACTTCGTAAGAAGCGGGCTTTTTACCTAAAGAGACGTGCTTTAGAACACACTAGTTTTGCCTCTTTGCGCAGTAGTATAGATTCTGAGTATGTAACTGGGTTTGATGAAGTCAGCATTTCTCTTGCTTCCCTGTGCGTAGGGATGCTCAGTTTTAGTCACAGTAGTTCCCACAAGTGTCTCCTCAGCGTGTTCCCATTTCCTTGGAAATAGTGTATTTGCTGGGAGAAAAGTGCATTACTGTGACCTTTCACCGTTCAGCAAAGACATGTGTAGAAGCACAGCGCTAGCAGAAACGACCGTTTCTCGACGTTTTCTAACTCAGGGAACAAGTTGCACACTTCTGAGATGCATTTGGGCAACTTTGTCAGAAATGAATTTTTTGCCTACAGAGACATGCCTATTTGCGCAGTAGTACAGATTCTGAGTATGTAACTGGGCTTGATGAAATCAGCATTACTCTTGCTTCGCTGTGCGTAGGGAAGCTCAGTTTTAGTCACAGTAGCTCCCACAAGTGTCTCCTCAGTGTGTTCCCATTTCCTTAGAAACAGTGTATTTGCTGGGAGAAAAGTGCATTACTGTGCGCTTTCACCATTCAGCAAATACATGTGTAGAAGCACAGCGCTAACAGAAACGAACGTTTCTCGACGTTTTCTAACTCAGGGAACAAGTTGCACACTTCTGAGATGCATTTGGGCAACTTTGTCAGAAATGAGTTTTTTGCCTACAGAGACATGCCTATTTTCACAGTAGTACAGAGTCTGAGTATGTAACTGGGCTTGATGAAATCAGCATTTCTCTTGCTTCCCTGTGCGTAGGGAAGCTCAGTTTTAGTCACAGTAGCTCCCACAAGTGTCTCCTCAGTGTGTTCCCATTTCCTTAGAAACAGTGTATTTGCTGGGAGAAAAGTGCATTACTGTGCGCTTTCACCGTTCAGCAAATACATGTGTAGAAGACCAGCGCTAGCAGAAACGAACGTTTCTCCACGTTTTCTAACTCAGGGAACAAGTTGCACACTTCTGAGATGCATTTGGGCCACTTTGTCAGAAATGAGTTTTTTGCCTACAGAGACATGCCTATTTTCGCAGTGGTACAGATTCTGAGTATGTAACTGGGCTTGATGAAAACAGCATTTCTCTTGCTTCCCTGTGCGTAGGTGAGCTCAGTTTTAGTCACAGTAGCTCCCACAAGTGTCTCCTCAGTGTGTTCCCATTTCCTTAGAAACAGTGTATTTGCTGGGAGAAAAGTGCATTACTGTGCGCTTTCACCGTTCAGCAAATACATGTGTAGAAGCACAGCGCTAGCAGAAACAAACGTTTCTCGACGTTTTCTAACTCAGGGAACAAGTTGCACACTTCTGAGATGCATTTGGGCAACTTTGTCAGAAATGAGTTTTTTGCCTACAGAGACATGCCTATTTGCGCAGTAGTACAGATTCTGAGTATGTAACTGGGCTGGATGAAATCAGCATTTCTCTTGCTTCACTGTGCGTAGGGAAGCTCAGTTTTAGTCACAGTAGCTCCCACAAGTGTCCTCTCAGTGTGTTCCCATTTCCTTAGAAACAGTGTATTTGCTGGGAGAAAAGTGCATTACTGTGCGCTTTCACCGTTCAGCAAATACATGTGTAGAAGCACAGCGCTAGCAGAAACAACCGTTTCTCGACGTTTTCTAACTCAGGGAACAAACTGCACACTTCTGAGATGCATTTGGGCAACTTTGTCAGAAATGAGTTTTTTGCCTACAGAGACATGCCTATTTGCTCAGTAGTACAGATTCTGAGTATGTAACTGGGCTTGATGAAATCAGCATTTCTCTTGTTCCCTGTGCGTAGGGAAGCTCAGTTTTAGTCACTGTAGCTCCCACAAGTGTCTCCTCAGTTTGTTCCCATTTCGTTAGAAAGAGTGTATTTGCTACGAGAAAAGTGCATTACTGTGCGCTTTCACCGTTCAGCAAATACATGTGTAGAAGCACAGCGCTAGCAGAAACGAACGTTTCTCGACGTTTTCTAACTCAGGGAACAAGTTGCACACTTCTGAGATGCATTTGGGCAACTTTGTCAGAAATGAGTTTTTTGCCTACAGAGACATGCCTATTTTCACAGTAGTACAGAGTCTGAGTATGTAACTGGGCTTGATGAAATCAGCATTTCTCTTGCTTCCCTGTGCGTAGGGAAGCTCAGTTTTAGTCCCAGTAGCTCCCACAAGTGTCTCCTCAGTGTGTTCCCATTTCCTTAGAAACAGTGTATTTGCTGGGAGAAAAGTGCATTACTGTGCGCTTTCACCGTTCAGCAAATACATGTGTAGAAGACCAGCGCTAGCAGAAACGAACGTTTCTCGACGTTTTCTAACTCAGGGAACAAGTTGCACACTTCTGAGATGCATTTGGGCAACTTTGTCAGAAATGAGTTTTTTGCCTACAGAGACATGCCTATTTGCGCAGTCGTACAGATTCTGAGTATGTAACTGGGCTTGATGAAATCAGCATTTCTCTTGCTTCCCTGTGCGTAGGGAAGCTCAGTTTTAGTCACAGTAGCTCCCACAAGTGTCTCCTCAGTGTGTTCCCATTTCCTTAGAAACAGTGTATTTGCTGGGAGAAAAGTGCATTACTGTGCGCTTTCACCGTTCAGCAAATACATGTGTAGAAGCACAGCGCTAGCAGAAACAAACGTTTCTCGATGTTTTCTAACTCAGGGAACAAGTTGCACACTTCTGAGATGCATTTGGGCAACTTTGTCAGAAATGAGTTTTTTGCCTACAGAGACATGCCTATTTGCGCAGTAGTACAGATTCTGAGTATGTAACTGGGCTGGATGAAATCAGCATTTCTCTTGCTTCACTGTGCGTAGGGAAGCTCAGTTTTAGTCACAGTAGCTCCCACAAGTGTCCTCTCAGTGTGTTCCCATTTCCTTAGAAACAGTGTATTTGCTGGGAGAAAAGTGCATTACTGTGCGCTTTCACCGTTCAGCAAATACATGTGTAGAAGCACAGCGCTAGCAGAAACAACCGTTTCTCGACGTTTTCTAACTCAGGGAACAAACTGCACACTTCTGAGATGCATTTGGGCAACTTTGTCAGAAATGAGTTTTTTGCCTACAGAGACATGCCTATTTGCTCAGTAGTACAGATTCTGAGTATGTAACTGGGCTTGATGAAATCAGCATTTCACTTGTTCCCTGTGCGTAGGGAAGCTCAGTTTTAGTCACTGTAGCTCCCACAAGTGTCTCCTCAGTTTGTTCCCATTTCGTTAGAAAGAGTGTATTTGCTACGAGAAAAGTGCATTACTGTGCGCTTTCACCGTTCAGCAAATACATGTGTAGAAGCACAGCGCTAGCAGAAACGAACGTTTCTCGACGTTTTCTAACTAAGGGAACAAGTTGCAGACTTCTGAGATGCATTTGGGCAACTTTGTCAGAAATGAGTTTTTTGCCTACAGAGACATGCCTATTTGCGCAGTAGTACAGATTCTGAGTATGTAACTGGGCTGGATGAAATCAGCATTTCTCTTGCTTCACTGTGCGTAGGGAAGCTCAGTTTTAGTCACAGTAGCTCCCACAAGTGTCCTCTCAGTGTGTTCCCATTTCCTTAGAAACAGTGTATTTGCTGGGAGAAAAGTGCATTACTGTGCGCTTTCACCGTTCAGCAAATACATGTGTAGAAGCACAGCGCTAGCAGAAACAACCGTTTCTCGACGTTTTCTAACTCAGGGAACAAACTGCACACTTCTGAGATGCATTTGGGCAACTTTGTCAGAAATGAGTTTTTTGCCTACAGAGACATGCCTATTTGCTCAGTAGTACAGATTCTGAGTATGTAACTGGGCTTGATGAAATCAGCATTTCTCTTGTTCCCTGTGCGTAGGGAAGCTCAGTTTTAGTCACTGTAGCTCCCACAAGTGTCTCCTCAGTTTGTTCCCATTTCGTTAGAAAGAGTGTATTTGCTACGAGAAAAGTGCATTACTGTGCGCTTTCACCGTTCAGCAAATACATGTGTAGAAGCACAGCGCTAGCAGAAACGAACGTTTCTCGACGTTTTCTAACTCAGGGAACAAGTTGCACACTTCTGAGATGCATTTGGGCAACTTTGTCAGAAATGAGTTTTTTGCCTACAGAGACATGCCTATTTTCACAGTAGTACAGAGTCTGAGTATGTAACTGGGCTTGATGAAATCAGCATTTCTCTTGCTTCCCTGTGCGTAGGGAAGCTCAGTTTTAGTCCCAGTAGCTCCCACAAGTGTCTCCTCAGTGTGTTCCCATTTCCTTAGAAACAGTGTATTTGCTGGGAGAAAAGTGCATTACTGTGCGCTTTCACCGTTCAGCAAATACATGTGTAGAAGACCAGCGCTAGCAGAAACGAACGTTTCTCGACGTTTTCTAACTCAGGGAACAAGTTGCACACTTCTGAGATGCATTTGGGCAACTTTGTCAGAAATGAGTTTTTTGCCTACAGAGACATGCCTATTTGCGCAGTCGTACAGATTCTGAGTATGTAACTGGGCTTGATGAAATCAGCATTTCTCTTGCTTCCCTGTGCGTAGGGAAGCTCAGTTTTAGTCACAGTAGCTCCCACAAGTGTCTCCTCAGTGTGTTCCCATTTCCTTAGAAACAGTGTATTTGCTGGGAGAAAAGTGCATTACTGTGCGCTTTCACCGTTCAGCAAATACATGTGTAGAAGCACAGCGCTAGCAGAAACAAACGTTTCTCGATGTTTTCTAACTCAGGGAACAAGTTGCACACTTCTGAGATGCATTTGGGCAACTTTGTCAGAAATGAGTTTTTTGCCTACAGAGACATGCCTATTTGCGCAGTAGTACAGATTCTGAGTATGTAACTGGGCTGGATGAAATCAGCATTTCTCTTGCTTCACTGTGCGTAGGGAAGCTCAGTTTTAGTCACAGTAGCTCCCACAAGTGTCCTCTCAGTGTGTTCCCATTTCCTTAGAAACAGTGTATTTGCTGGGAGAAAAGTGCATTACTGTGCGCTTTCACCGTTCAGCAAATACATGTGTAGAAGCACAGCGCTAGCAGAAACAACCGTTTCTCGACGTTTTCTAACTCAGGGAACAAACTGCACACTTCTGAGATGCATTTGGGCAACTTTGTCAGAAATGAGTTTTTTGCCTACAGAGACATGCCTATTTGCTCAGTAGTACAGATTCTGAGTATGTAACTGGGCTTGATGAGATCAGCATTTCTCTTGCTTCCCTGTGCGTAGGGAAGCTCAGTTTTAGTCACTGTAGCTCCCACAAGTGTCTCCTCAGTTTGTTCCCATTTCGTTAGAAAGAGTGTATTTGCTACGAGAAAAGTGCATTACTGTGCGCTTTCACCGTTCAGCAAATACATGTGTAGAAGCACAGCGCTAGCAGAAACGAACGTTTCTCGACGTTTTCTAACTAAGGGAACAAGTTGCAGACTTCTGAGATGCATTTGGGCAACTTTGTCAGAAATGAGTTTTTTGCCTACAGAGACATGCCTATTTGCGCAGTAGTACAGAGTCTGAGTATGTAACTGGGCTTGATGAAATCAGCATTTCTCTTGCTTCCCTGTGCGTAGGGAAGCTCAGTTTTAGTCACAGTATCTCCCACAAGTGTCTCCTCAGTGTGTTCCCATTTCCTTAGAAACAGTGTATTTGCTGCGAAAAAAGTGCATTACTGTGCGCTTTCACCGTTCAGCAAATACATGTGTAGAAGACCAGCGCTAGCAGAAACGAACGTTTCTCGACGTTTTCTAACTCAGGGAACAAATTGCACACTTCTGAGATGCATTTGGGCAACTTTGTCAGAAATGAGTTCTTTGCCTACAGAGACATGCCTATTTGCTCAGTAGTACAGATTCTGAGTATGTAACTGGGCTTGATGAAATCAGCATTTCTCTTGCTTCCCTGTGCGTAGGGATGCTCAGTTTTAGTCACAGTAGTTCCCACAAGTGTCTCCTCAGCGTGTTCCCATTTCCTTGGAAATAGTGTATTTGCTGGGAGAAAAGTGTATTACTGTGCCCTTTCACCGTTCAGCAAAGACATGTGTAGAAGCACAGAGCTAGCAGAAACGACCGTTTCTCGACGTTTTCTAACTCAGGGAACAAGTTGCACACTTCTGAGATGCATTTGGGCAACTTTGTCAGAAATGAGTTTTTTGCCTACAGAGACATGCCTATTTGCTCAGTAGTACAGATTCTGAGTATGTAACTGGGCTTGATGAAATCAGCATTTCTCTTGCTTCCCTGTGCGTAGGGAAGCTCAGTTTTAGTCACTGTAGCTCCCACAAGTGTCTCCTCAGTGTGTTCCCATTTCGTTAGAAACAGTGTATTTGCTGGGAGAAAAGTGCATTACTGTGCGCTTTCACCGTTCAGCAAATACATGTGTAGAAGCACAGCGCTAGCAGAAACGAACGTTTCTCGACGTTTTCTAACTCAGGGAACAAGTTGCACACTTCTGAGATGCATTTGGGCAACTTTGTCAGAAATGAGTTTTTTGCCTACAGAGACATGCCTATTTGCGCAGTAGTACAGAGTCTGAGTATGTAACTGGGCTTGATGAAATCAGCATTTCTCTTGCTTCCCTGTGCATAGGGAAGCTCAGTTTTAGTCACAGCAGCTCCCACAAGTGTCTCCTCAGTGTGTTCCCATTTCCTTAGAAACAGTGTATTTGCTGGGAGAAAAGTGCATTACTGTGCGCTTTCACCGTTCAGCAAATACATGTGTAGAAGCACAGCGCTAGCAGAACCGACCGTTTCTCGACGTTTTCTAACTCAGGGAACAAGTTGCACACTTTGCAGATGCATTTGAGCAACTTCGTAAGAAGCGGGCTTTTTACCTAAAGAGACGTGCTTTAGAACACACTAGTTTTGCCTCTTTGCGCAGTAGTACAGATTCTGAGTATGTAACTGGGTTTGATGAAGTCAGCATTTCTCTTGCTTCCCTGTGCGTAGGGATGCTCAGTTTTTGTCACAGTAGTTCCCACAAGTGTCTCCTCAGCGTGTTCCCATTTCCTTGGAAATAGTGTATTTGCTGGGAGAAAAGTGCATTACTGTGACCTTTCACCGTTCAGCAAAGACATGTGTAGAAGCACAGCGCTAGCAGAAACGACCGTTTCTCGACGTTTTCTAACTCAGGGAACAAGTTGCACACTTCTGAGATGCATTTGGGCAACTTTGTCAGAAATGAGTTTTTTGCCTAAAGAGACATGCCTATTTGCGCAGTAGTACAGATTCTGAGTATGTAACTGGGCTGGATGAAATCAGCATTTCTCTTGCTTCCCTGTGCGTAGGGAAGCTCAGTTTTAGTCACAGTAGCTCCCACAAGTGTCTCCTCAGTGTGTTCCCATTTCCTTAGAAACAGTGTATTTGCTGGGAGAAAAGTGCATTACTGTGCGCTTTCACCGTTCAGCAAATACATGTGTAGAAGCACAGCGCTAGCAGAAACGAACGTTTCTCGACGTTTTCTAACTCAGGGAACAAGTTGCACACTTCTGAGATGCATTTGGGCAACTTTGTCAGAAATGAGTTTTTTGCCTACAGAGACATGCCTATTTGCGCAGTAGTACAGACTCTGAGTATGTAACTGGGCTTGATGAAATCAGCATTTCTCTTGCTTCCCTGTGCGTAGGGAAGCTCAGTTTTAGTCACAGTAGCTCCCACAAGTGTCTCCTCAGTGTGTTCCCATTTCCTTAGAAACAGTGTATTTGCTGGGAGAAAAGTGCATTACTGTGCGCTTTCACCGTTCAGCAAATACATGTGTAGAAGCACAGCGCTAGCAGAAACGACCGTTTCTCGACGTTTTCTAACTCAGGGAACATGTTGCACACTTCTGAAATGCATTTGGGCAACTTTGTCAGAAATGAGTTTTTTGCCTAAAGAGACATGCCTATTTGCGCAGTAGTACAGATTCTGAGTATGTAACTGGGCTGGATGAAATCAGCATTTCTCTTGCTTCCCTGTGCGTAGGGAAGCTCAGTTTTAGTCACAGTAGCTCCCACAAGTGTCTCCTCAGTGTGTTCCCATTTCCTTAGAAACAGTGTATTTGCTGGGAGAAAAGTGCATTACTGTGCGCTTTCACCGTTCAGCAAATACATGTGTAGAAGCAGAGCGCTAGCAGAAACGAACGTTTCTCGACGTTTTCTAACTCAGGGAACAAGTTGCACACTTCTGAGATGCATTTGGGCAACTTTGTCAGAAATGAGTTTTTTGCCTACAGAGACATGCCTATTTGCGCAGTAGTACAGATTCTGAGTATGTAACTGGGCTTGATGAAATCAGCATTTCTCTTGCTTCGCTGTGCGTAGGGAAGCTCAGTTTTAGTCACAGTAGCTCCCACAAGTGTCTCCTCAGTGTGTTCCCAGTTCCTTAGAAACAGTGTATTTGCTGGGAGAAAAGTGCATTACTGTGCGCTTTCACCATTCAGCAAATACATGTGTAGAAGCACAGCGCTAACAGAAACGAACGTTTCTCGACGTTTTCTAACTCAGGGAACAAGTTGCACACTTCTGAGATGCATTTGGGCAACTTTGTCAGAAATGAGTTTTTTGCCTAAAGAGACATGCCTATTTGCGCAGTAGTACAGATTCTGAGTATGTAACTGGGCTTGATGAGATCAGCATTTCTCTTGCTTCCCTGTGCGTAGGGAAGCTCAGTTTTAGTCACTGTAGCTCCCACAAGTGTCTCCTCAGTGTGTTCCCATTTCCTTAATGTATTTGCTGGGAGAAAAGTGCATTACTGTGCGCTTTCACCGTTCAGCAAATACATGTGTAGAAGCACAGCGCTAGCAGAAACGAACGTTTCTCGACGTTTTCTAACTCAGGGAACAAGTTGCACACTTCTGAGATGCATTTGGGCAACTTTGTCAGAAATGAGTTTTTTGCCTACAGAGACATGCCTATTTGCGCAGTCGTACAGATTCTGAGTATGTAACTGGGCTGGATGAAATCAGCATTTCTCTTGCTTCCCTGTGCGTAGGGAAGCTCAGTTTTAGTCACAGTAGCTCCCACAAGTGTCTCCTCAGTGTGTTCCCATTTCCTTAGAAACAGTGTATTTGCTGCGAGAAAAGTGCATTACTGTGCGCTTTCACCGTTCAGCAAATACATGTGTAGAAGCACAGCGCTAGCAGAAACGAACGTTTCTCGACGTTTTCTAACTCAGGGAACAAGTTGCACACTTCTGAGATGCATTTGGGCAACTTTGTCAGAAATGAGTTTTTTGCCTACAGAGACATGCCTATTTGCGCAGTAGTACAGATTCTGAGTATGTAACTGGGCTTGATGAAATCAGCATTTCTCTTGCTTCCCTGTGCGTAGGGAAGCTCAGTTTTAGTCACAGTAGCTCCCACAAGTGTCTCCTCAGTGTGTTCCCATTTCCTTAGAAACAGTGTATTTGCTGCGAGAAAAGTGCATTACTGTGCGCTTTCACTGTTCAGCAAATACATGTGTAGAAGCACAGCGCTAGCAGAAACGAACGTTTCTGGACGTTTTCTAACTCAGGGAACAAGTTGCACACTTCTGAGATGCATTTGGGCAACTTTGTCAGAAATGAGTTTTTTGCCTACAGAGACATGCCTATTTTCGCAGTGGTACAGATTCTGAGTATGTAACTGGGCTTGATGAAATCAGCATTTCTCTTGCTTCCCTGTGCGTAGGGAAGCTCAGTTTTAGTCACAGTAGCTCCCACAAGTGTCTCCTCAGTGTGTTCCCATTTCCTTAGAAACAGTGTATTTGCTGGGAGAAAAGTGCATTACTGTGCGCTTTCACCGTTCAGCAAATACATGTGTAGAAGCATAGCGCTAGCAGAAACAAACGTTTCTCGACGTTTTCTTACTCAGGGAACAAGTTGCACACTTCTGAGATGCATTTGGGCAACTTTGTCAGAAATGAGTTTTTTGCCTACAGAGACATGCCTATTTGCGCAGTAGTACAGATTCTGAGTATGTAACTGGGCTGGATGAAATCAGCATTTCTCTTGCTTCACTGTGCGTAGGGAAGCTCAGTTTTAGTCACAGTAGCTCCCACAAGTGTCCTCTCAGTGTGTTCCCATTTCCTTAGAAACAGTGTATTTGCTGGGAGAAAAGTGCATTACTGTGCGCTTTCACCGTTCAGCAAATACATGTGTAGAAGCACAGCGCTAGCAGAAACAACCGTTTCTCGACGTTTTCTAACTCAGGGAACAAACTGCACACTTCTGAGATGCATTTGGGCAACTTTGTCAGAAATGAGTTTTTTGCCTACAGAGACATGCCTATTTGCTCAGTAGTACAGATTCTGAGTATGTAACTGGGCTGGATGAAATCAGCATTTCTCTTGCTTCCCTGTGCGTAGGGAAGCTCAGTTTTAGTCACTGGAGCTCCCACAAGTGTCTCCTCAGTGTGTTCCCATTTCCTTAGAAACAGTGTATTTGCTGGGAGAAAAGTGCATTACTGTGCGCTTTCACCGTTCAGCAAATACATGTGTAGAAGCACAGCGCTAGCAGAAACGAACGTTTCTCGACGTTTTCTAACTCAGGGAACAAGTTGCACACTTCTGAGATGCATTTGGGCAACTTTGTCAGAAATGAGTTTTTTGCCTACAGAGACATGCCTATTTGCGCAGTAGTACAGATTCTGAGTATGTAACTGGGCTTGATGAAATCAGCATTTCTCTTGCTTCGCTGTGCGTAGGGAAGCTCAGTTTTAGTCACAGTAGCTCCCACAAGTGTCTCCTCAGTGTGTTCCCATTTCCTTAGAAACAGTGTATTTGCTGGGAGAAAAGTGCATTACTGTGCGCTTTCACCGTTCAGCAAATACATGTGTAGAAGACCAGCGCTAGCAGAAACGAACGTTTCTCGACGTTTTCTAACTCAGGGAACAAGTTGCACACTTCTGAGATGCATTTGGGCAACTTTGTCAGAAATGAGTTTTTTGCCTACAGAGACATGCCTATTTTCGCAGTGGTACAGATTCTGAGTATGTAACTGGGCTTGATGAAATCAGCATTTCTCTTGCTTCCCTGTGCGTAGGGAAGCTCAGTTTTAGTCACAGTAGCTCCCACAAGTGTCTCCTCAGTGTGTTCCCATTTCCTTAGAAACAGTGTATTTGCTGGGAGAAAAGTGCATTACTGTGCGCTTTCACCGTTCAGCAAATACATGTGTAGAAGCACAGCGCTAGCAGAAACGAACGTTTCTCGACGTTTTCTAACTCAGGGAACAAGTTGCACACTTCTGAGATGCATTTGGGCAACTTTGTCAGAAATTAGTTTTTTGCCTACAGAGACATGCCTATTTGCGCAGTAGTACAGATTCTGAGTATGTAACTGGGCTGGATGAAATCAGCATTTCTCTTGCTTCACTGTGCATAGGGAAGCTCAGTTTTAGTCACAGTAGCTCCCACAAGTGTCCTCTCAGTGTGTTCCCATTTCCTTAGAAACAGTGTATTTGCTGGGAGAAAAGTGCATTACTGTGCGCTTTCACCGTTCAGCAAATACATGTGTAGAAGCACAGCGCTAGCAGAAACAACCGTTTCTCGACGTTTTCTAACTCAGGGAACAAACTGCACACTTCTGAGATGCATTTGGGCAACTTTGTCAGAAATGAGTTTTTTGCCTACAGAGACATGCCTATTTGCTCAGTAGTACAGATTCTGAGTATGTAACTGGGCTTGATGAAATCAGCATTTCTCTTGTTCCCTGTGCGTAGGGAAGCTCAGTTTTAGTCACTGTAGCTCCCACAAGTGTCTCCTCAGTTTGTTCCCATTTCGTTAGAAAGAGTGTATTTGCTACGAGAAAAGTGCATTACTGTGCGCTTTCACCGTTCAGCAAATACATGTGTAGAAGCACAGCGCTAGCAGAAACGAACGTTTCTCGACGTTTTCTAACTCAGGGAACAAGTTGCACACTTCTGAGATGCATTTGGGCAACTTTGTCAGAAATGAGTTTTTTGCCTACAGAGACATGCCTATTTGCGCAGTAGTACAGAGTCTGAGTATGTAACTGGGCTTGATGAAATCAGCATTTCTCTTGCTTCACTGTGCGTAGGGAAGCTCAGTTTTAGTCACAGTATCTCCCACAAGTGTCTCCTCAGTGTGTTCCCATTTCCTTAGAAACAGTGTATTTGCTGCGAGAAAAGTGCATTACTGTGCGCTTTCACCGTTCAGCAAATACATGTGTAGAAGACCAGCGCTAGCAGAAACGAACGTTTCTCGACGTTTTCTAACTCAGGGAACAAATTGCACACTTCTGAGATGCATTTGGGCAACTTTGTCAGAAATGAGTTCTTTGCCTACAGAGACATGCCTATTTGCTCAGTAGTACAGATTCTGAGTATGTAACTGGGCTTGATGAAATCAGCATTTCTCTTGCTTCCCTGTGCGTAGGGATGCTCAGTTTTAGTCACAGTAGTTCCCACAAGTGTCTCCTCAGCGTGTTCCCATTTCCTTGGAAATAGTGTATTTGCTGGGAGAAAAGTGCATTACTGTGCCCTTTCACCGTTCAGCAAAGACATGTGTAGAAGCACAGAGCTAGCAGAAACGACCGTTTCTCGACGTTTTCCAACTCAGGGAACAAGTTGCACACTTCTGAGATGCATTTGGGCAACTTTGTCAGAAATGAGTTTTTTGCCTACAGAGACATGCCTATTTGCTCAGTAGTACAGATTCTGAGTATGTAACTGGGCTGGATGAAATCAGCATTTCTCTTGCTTCCCTGTGCGTAGGGAAGCTCAGTTTTAGTCACAGTAGCTCCCACAAGTGTCTCCTCAGTGTGTTCCCATTTCCTTAGAAACAGTGTATTTGCTGGGAGAAAAGTGCATTACTGTGCGCTTTCACCGTTCAGCAAATACATGTGTAGAAGCACAGCGCTAGCAGAAACGAACGTTTCTCGACGTTTTCTAACTCAGGGAACAAGTTGCACACTTCTGAGATGCATTTGGGCAACTTTGTCAGAAATGAGTTTTTTGCCTACAGAGACATGCCTATTTGCGCAGTAGTACAGACTCTGAGTATGTAACTGGGCTTGATGAAATTAGCATTTCTCTTGCTTCGCTGTGCGTAGGGAAGCTCAGTTTTAGTCACAGTAGCTCCCACAAGTGTCTCCTCAGTGTGTTCCCATTTCCTTAGAAACAGTGTATTTGCTGGGAGAAAAGTGCATTACTGTGCGCTTTCACCGTTCAGCAAATACATGTGTAGAAGCACACCGCTAGCAGAAACGACCGTTTCTCGACGTTTTCTAACTCAGGGAACAAGTTGCACACTTCTGAAATGCATTTGGGCAACTTTGTCAGAAATGAGTTTTTTGCCTAAAGAGACATGCCTATTTGCGCAGTAGTACAGATTCTGAGTATGTAACTGGGCTGGATGAAATCAGCATTTCTCTTGCTTCCCTGTGCGTAGGGAAGCTCAGTTTTAGTCACAGTAGCTCCCACAAGTGTCTCCTCAGTGTGTTCCCATTTCCTTAGAAACAGTGTATTTGCTGGGAGAAAAGTGCATTACTGTGCGCTTTCACCGTTCAGCAAATACATGTGTAGAAGCAGAGCGCTAGCAGAAACGAACGTTTCTCGACGTTTTCTAACTCAGGGAACAAGTTGCACACTTCTGAGATGCATTTGGGCAACTTTGTCAGAAATGAGTTTTTTGCCTACAGAGACATGCCTATTTGCGCAGTAGTACAGATTCTGAGTATGTAACTGGGCTTGATGAAATCAGCATTTCTCTTGCTTCGCTGTGCGTAGGGAAGCTCAGTTTTAGTCACAGTAGCTCCCACAAGTGTCTCCTCAGTGTGTTCCCAGTTCCTTAGAAACAGTGTATTTGCTGGGAGAAAAGTGCATTACTGTGCGCTTTCACCATTCAGCAAATACATGTGTAGAAGCACAGCACTAACAGAAACGAACGTTTCTCGACGTTTTCTAACTCAGGGAACAAGTTGCACACTTCTGAGATGCATTTGGGCAACTTTGTCAGAAATGAGTTTTTTGCCTAAAGAGACATGCCTATTTGCGCAGTAGTACAGATTCTGAGTATGTAACTGGGCTTGATGAGATCAGCATTTCTCTTGCTTCCCTGTGCGTAGGGAAGCTCTGTTTTAGTCACTGTAGCTCCCACAAGTGTCTCCTCAGTGTGTTCCCATTTCCTTAATGTATTTGCTGGGAGAAAAGTGCATTACTGTGCGCTTTCACCGTTCAGCAAATACATGTGTAGAAGCACAGCGCTAGCAGAAACGAACGTTTCTCGACGTTTTCTAACTCAGGGAACAAGTTGCACACTTCTGAGATGCATTTGGGCAACTTTGTCAGAAATGAGTTTTTTGCCTACAGAGACATGCCTATTTGCGCAGTCGTACAGATTCTGAGTATGTAACTGGGCTGGATGAAATCAGCATTTCTCTTGCTTCCCTGTGCGTAGGGAAGCTCAGTTTTAGTCACAGTAGCTCCCACAAGTGTCTCCTCAGTGTGTTCCCATTTCCTTAGAAACAGTGTATTTGCTGGGAGAAAAGTGCATTACTGTGCGCTTTCACCGTTCAGCAAATACATGTGTAGAAGCACAGCGCTAGCAGAAACGAACGTTTCTCGACGTTTTCTAACTCAGGGAACAAGTTGCACACTTCTGAGATGCATTTGGGCAACTTTGTCAGAAATGAGTTTTTTGCCTACAGAGACATGCCTATTTGCGCAGTAGTACAGATTCTGAGTATGTAACTGGGCTGGATGAAATCAGCATTTCTCTTGCTTCACTGTGCGTAGGGAAGCTCAGTTTTAGTCACAGTAGCTCCCACAAGTGTCCTCTCAGTGTGTTCCCATTTCCTTAGAAACAGTGTATTTGCTGGGAGAAAAGTGCATTACTGTGCGCTTTCACCGTTCAGCAAATACATGTGTAGAAGCACAGCGCTAGCAGAAACGAACGTTTCTCGACGTTTTCTAACTCAGGGAACAAGTTGCACACTTCTGAGATGCATTTGGGCAACTTTGTCAGAAATGAGTTTTTTGCCTACAGAGACATGCCTATTTTCACAGTAGTACAGAGTCTGAGTATGTAACTGGGCTTGATGAAATCAGCATTTCTCTTGCTTCCCTGTGCGTAGGGAAGCTCAGTTTTAGTCACAGTAGCTCTCACAAGTGTCTCCTCAGTGTGTTCCCAGTTCCTTAGAAACAGTGTATTTGCTGGGAGAAAAGTGCATTACTGTGTGCTTTCACCGTTCAGCAAATACATGTGTAGAAGCACAGCGCTGGCAGAAACGAACGTTTCTCGACGTTTTCGAACTCAGGGAACAAGTTGCACACTTCTGAGATGCATTTGGGCAACTTTGTCAGAAATGAGTTTTTTGCCTACAGAGGCATGCCTATTTGCGCAGTAGTACAGATTCTGAGTATGTAACTGGGCTTGATGAAATCAGCATTTCTCTTGCTTCCCTGTGCGTAGGGAAGCTCAGTTTTAGTCACAGTAGCTCCCACAAGTGTCTCCTCAGTGTGTTCCCATTTCCTTAGAAACAGTGTATTTGCTGGGAGAAAAGTGCATTACTGTGCGCTTTCACCGTTCAGCAAATACATGTGTAGAAGCACAGCGATAGCAGAAACGAACGTTTCTCGACGTGTTCTTACTCAGGGAACAAGTTGCACACTTCTGAGATGCATTTGGGCAACTTTGTCAGAAATGAGTTTTTTGCCTACAGAGACATGCCTATTTGCGCAGTAGTACAGATTCTGAGTATGTAACTGCGCTTGATGAGATCAGCATTTCTCTTGCTTCCCTGTGCGTAGGGAAGCTCAGTTTTAGTCACAGTAGCTCCCACAAGTGTCTCCTCAGTGTGTTCCCATTTCCTTAATGTATTTGCTAGGAGAAAAGTGCATTACTGTGCGCTTTCACCGTTCAGCAAATACATGTGTAGAAGCACAGCGCTAGCAGAAACGAACGTTTCTCGACGTTTTCTAACTCAGGGAACAAGTTGCACACTTCTAAGATGCATTTGGGCAACTTTGTCAGAAATGAGTTTTTTGCCTAAAGAGACATGCCTATTTGCGCAGTAGTACAGATTCTGAGTATGTAACTGGGCTGGATGAAATCAGCATTTCTCTTGCTTCCCTGTGCGTAGGGAAGCTCAGTTTTAGTCACAGTAGCTCCCACAAGTGTCTCCTCAGTGTGTTCCCATTTCCTTAGAAACAGTGTATTTGCTGTGAGAAAAGTGCATTACTGTGCGCTTTCACCGTTCAGCAAATACATGTGTAGAAGCACAGCGCTAGCAGAAACGAACGTTTCTCGACGTTTTCTAACTCAGGGAACAAGTTGCACACTTCTGAGATGCATTTGGGCAACTTTGTCAGAAATGAGTTTTTTGCCTACAGAGACATGCCTATTTGCGCAGTAGTACAGAGTCTGAGTATGTAACTGGGCTTGATGAAATTAGCATTTCTTATGCTTCCCTGTGCGTAGGGAAGCTCAGTTTTAGTCACAGTAGCTCCCACAAGTGTCTCCTCAGTGTGTTCCCATTTCCTTAGAAACAGTGTATTTGCTGGGAGAAAAGTGCATTACTGTGCGCTTTCACCGTTCAGCAAATACATGTGTAGAAGCACAGCGCCAGCAGAAACGAACGTTTCTCGACGTTTTCTAACTCAGGGAACAAGTTGCACACTTCTGAGATGCATTTGGGCAACTTTGTCAGAAATGAGTTTTTTGCCTACAGAGACATGCCTATTTGCGCAGTAGTACAGATTCTGAGTATGTAACTGGGCTTGATGAAATCAGCATTTCTCTTGCTTCCCTGTGCGTAGGGAAGCTCAGTTTTAGTCACAGTAGCTCCCACAAGTGTCTCCTCAGTGTGTTCCCAGTTCCTTAGAAACAGTTTATTTGTTGGGAGAAAAGTGCATTACTGTCCGCTTTCACCGTTCAGCAAATACATGTGTAGAAGCACAGCGCTAGCAGAAACAGACGTTTCTCGACGTTTTCTAACTCAGGGAACAAGTTGCACACTTCTGAGATGCATTTGGGCAACTTTGTCAGAAATGAGTTTTTTGCCTACAGAGACATGCCTATTTGCGCAGTAGTACAGATTCTGAGTATGTAACTGGGCTGGATGAAATCAGCATTTCTCTTGCTTCCCTGTGCGTAGGGAAGCTCAGTTTTAGTCACAGTAGCTCCCACAAGTGTCCTCTCAGTGTGTTCCCATTTCCTTAGAAACAGTGTATTTGCTGGGAGAAAAGTGCATTACTGTGTGCTTTCACCGTTCAGCAAATACATGTGTAGAAGCACAGCGCTAGCAGAAACAACCGTTTCTCAACGTTTTCTAACTCAGGGAACAAACTGCACACTTCTGAGATGCATTTGGGCAACTTTGTCAGAAATGAGTTTTTTGCCTACAGAGACATGCCTATTTGCTCAGTAGTACAGATTCTGAGTATGTAACTGGGCTTGATGAAATCAGCATTTCTCTTGCTTCCCTGTGTGTAGGGAAGCTCAGTTTTAGTCACAGTAGCTCCCACAAGTGTCTCCTCAGTGTGTTCCCATTTCCTTAGAAACAGTGTATTTGCTGGGAGAAAAGTGCATTACTGTGCGCTTTCACCGTTCAGCAAATACATGTGTAGAAGCACAGCGCTAGCAGAAACGAACGTTTCTCGACGTTTTCTAACTCAGGGAACAAATTGCACACTTCTGAGATGCATTTGGGCAACTTTGTCAGAAATGAGTTCTTTGCCTACAGAGACATGCCTATTTGCTCAGTAGTAAAGATTCTGAGTATGTAACTGGGCTTGATGAAATCAGCATTTCTCTTGCTTCCCTGTGCGTAGGGATGCTCAGTTTTAGTCACTGGAGCTCCCACAAGTGTCTCCTCAGTGTGTTCCCATTTCATTAGAAACAGTGTATTTGCTGGGAGAAAAGTGCATTACTGTGCGCTTTCACCGTTCAGCAAATACATGTGTAGAAGCCCAGCGCTAGCAGAAACGACCGTTTCTCGACGTTTGCTAACTCAGGGAACAAATTGCACACTTCTGAGATGCATTTGGGCAACTTTGTCAGAAATGAGTTCTTTGCCTACAGAGACATGCCTATTTGCTCAGTAGTAAAGATTCTGAGTATGTAACTGGGCTTGATGAAATCAGCATTTCTCTTGCTTCCCTGTGCGTAGGGAAGCTCAGTTTTAGTCACAGTAGCTCCCACAAGTGTCTCCTCAGTGTGTTCCCATTTCCTTAGAAACAGTGTATTTGCTGGGAGAAAAGTGCATTACTGTGCGCTTTCACCGTTCAGCAAATACATGTGTAGAAGCACAGCGCTAGCAGAAACAAACGTTTCTCGACGTTTTCTAACTCAGGGAACAAGTTGCACACTTCTGAGATGCATTTGGGCAACTTTGTCAGAAATGAGGTTTTTGCCTACAGAGACATGTCTATTTGCGCAGTAGTACAGATTCTGAGTATGTAACTGGGCTTGATGAAATCAGCATTTCTCTTGCTTCCCTGTGCGTAGGGAAGCTCAGTTTTAGTCACAGTAGCTCCCACAAGTGTCTCCTCAGTGTGTTCCCATTTCCTTAGAAACAGTGTATTTGCTGGGAGAAAAGTGCATTACTGTGCGCTTTCACCGTTCAGCAAATACATGTGTAGAAGCACAGCGCTAGCAGAAACGAACGTTTCTCGACGTTTTCTAACTCAGGGAACAAGTTGCACACTTCTGAGATGCATTTGGGCAACTTTGTCAGAAATTAGTTTTTTGCCTACAGAGACATGCCTATTTGCGCAGTAGTACAGATTCTGAGTATGTAACTGGGCTGGATGAAATCAGCATTTCTCTTGCTTCACTGTGCATAGGGAAGCTCAGTTTTAGTCACAGTAGCTCCCACAAGTGTCCTCTCAGTGTGTTCCCATTTCCTTAGAAACAGTGTATTTGCTGGGAGAAAAGTGCATTACTGTGCGCTTTCACCGTTCAGCAAATACATGTGTAGAAGCACAGCGCTAGCAGAAACAACCGTTTCTCAACGTTTTCTAACTCAGGGAACAAACTGCACACTTCTGAGATGCATTTGGGCAACTTTGTCAGAAATGAGTTTTTTGCCTACAGAGACATGCCTATTTGCTCAGTAGTACAGATTCTGAGTATGTAACTGGGCTTGATGAAATCAGCATTTCTCTTGCTTCCCTGTGTGTAGGGAAGCTCAGTTTTAGTCACAGTAGCTCCCACAAGTGTCTCCTCAGTGTGTTCCCATTTCCTTAGAAACAGTGTATTTGCTGGGAGAAAAGTGCATTACTGTGCGCCTTCACCGTTCAGCAAATACATGTGTAGAAGCACAGCGCTAGCAGAAACAACCGTTTCTCGACGTTTTCTAACTCAGGGAACAAGTTGCACACTTCTGAGATGCATTTGGGCAACTTTGTCAGAAATGAGTTCTTTGCCTACAGAGACATGCCTATTTGCTCAGTAGTAAAGATTCTGAGTATGTAACTGGGCTTGATGAAATCAGCATTTCTCTTGCTTCCCTGTGCGTAGGGAAGCTCAGTTTTAGTCACTGGAGCTCCCACAAGTGTCTCCTCAGTGTGTTCCCATTTCATTAGAAACAGTGTATTTGCTGGGAGAAAAGTGCATTACTGTGCGCTTTCACCGTTCAGCAAATACATGTGTAGAAGCCCAGCGCTAGCAGAAACGACCGTTTCTCGACGTTTTCTAACTCAGGGAACAAGTTGCACACTTCTGAAATGCATTTGGGCAAGTTTGTCAGAAATGAGTTTTTTGCCTAAAGAGACATGCCTATTTGCGCAGTAGTACAGATTCTGAGTATGTAACTGGGCTAGATGAAATCAGCATTTCTCTTGCTTCCCTGTGCGTAGGGAGGCTCAGTTTTAGTCACAGTAGCTCCCACAAGTGTCTCCTCAGTGTGTTCCCATTTCCTTAGAAACAGTTTATTTGCTGGGAGAAAAGTGCATTACTGTGCGCTTTCACCGTTCAGCAAATACATGTGTAGAAGCACAGCGCTAGCAGAAACAAACGTTTCTCGACGTTTTCTAACTCAGGGAACAAGTTGCACACTTCTGAGATGCATTTGGGCAACTTTGTCAGAAATGAGTTTTTTGCCTACAGAGACATGTCTATTTGCGCAGTAGTACAGATTCTGAGTATGTAACTGGGCTTGATGAAATCAGCATTTCTCTTGCTTCCCTGTGCGTAGGGAAGCTCAGTTTTAGTCACAGTAGCTCCCACAAGTGTCTCCTCAGTGTGTACCCATTTCCTTAGAAACAGTGTATTTGCTGGGAGAAAAGTGCATTACTGTGCGCTTTCACCGTTCAGCAAATACATGTGTAGAAGCACAGCGCTAGCAGAAACGAACGTTTTTCGACGTTTTCTAACTCAGGGAACAAGTTGCACACTTCTGAGATGCATTTGGGCAACTTTGTCAGAAATGAGTTTTTTGCCTACAGAGACATGCCTATTTGCGCAGTAGTACAGATTCTGAGTATGTAACTGGCCTGGATGAAATCAGCATTTCTCTTGCTTCCCTGTGCGTAGGGAAGCTCAGTTTTAGTCACAGTAGCTCCCACAAGTGTCCTCTCAGTGTGTTCCCATTTCCTTAGAAACAGTGTATTTGCTGGGAGAAAAGTGCATTACTGTGTGCTTTCACCGTTCAGCAAATACATGTGTAGAAGCACAGCGCTAGCAGAAACAACCGTTTCTCGACGTTTTCTAACTCAGGGAACAAACTGCACACTTCTGAGATGCATTTGGGCAACTTTGTCAGAAATGAGTTCTTTGCCTACAGAGACATGCCTATTTGCTCAGTAGTAAAGATTCTGAGTATGTAACTGGGCTTGATGAAATCAGCATTTCTCTTGCTTCCCTGTGCGTAGGGAAGCTCAGTTTTAGTCACTGGAGCTCCCACAAGTGTCTCCTCAGTGTGTTCCCATTTCCTTAGAAACAGTTTATTTGCTGGGAGAAAAGTGCATTACTGTGCGCTTTCACCGTTCAGCAAATACATGTGTAGAAGCACAGCGCTAGCAGAAACAAACGTTTCTCGACGTTTTCTAACTCAGGGAACAAGTTGCACACTTCTGAGATGCATTTGGGCAACTTTGTCAGAAATGAGTTTTTTGCCTACAGAGACATGTCTATTTGCGCAGTAGTACAGATTCTGAGTATGTAACTGGGCTTGATGAAATCAGCATTTCTCTTGCTTTCCTGTGCGTAGGGAAGCTCAGTTTTAGTCACAGTAGCTCCCACAAGTCTCCTCAGTGTGTTCCCATTTCCTTAGAAACAGTTTATTTGCTGGGAGAAAAGTGCATTACTGTGCGCTTTCACCGTTCAGCAAATACATGTGTAGAAGCACAGCGCTAGCAGAAACAACCGTTTCTCGACGTTTTCTAACTCAGGGAACAAATTGCACACTTCTGAGATGCATTTGGGCAACTTTGTCAGAAATGAGTTCTTTGCCTACAGAGACATGCCTATTTGCTCAGTAGTAAAGATTCTGAGTATGTAACTGGGCTTGATGAAATCAGCATTTCTCTTGCTTCCCTGTGTGTAGGGATGCTCAGTTTTAGTCACTGGAGCTCCCACAAGTGTCTCCTCAGTGTGTTCCCATTTCATTAGAAACAGTGTATTAGCTGGGAGAAAAGTGCATTACTGTGCGCTTTCACCGTTCAGCAAATACATGTGTAGAAGCCCAGCGCTAGCAGAAACGACCGTTTCTCGACGTTTTCTAACTCAGGGAACAAGTTGCACACTTCTGAGATGCATTTGGGCAACTTTGTCAGAAATGAGTTCTTTGCCTACAGAGACATGCCTATTTGCTCAGTAGTAAAGATTCTGAGTATTAACTGGGCTTGATGAAATCAGCATTTCTCTTGCTTCCCTGTGCGTAGGGAAGCTCAGTTTTAGTCACAGTAGCTCCCACAAGTGTCTCCTCAGTGTGTTCCCATTTCATTAGAAACAGTGTATTTGCTGGGAGAAAAGTGCATTACTGTGCGCTTTCACCGTTCAGCAAATACATGTGTAGAAGCCCAGCGCTAGCAGAAACGACCGTTTCTCGACGTTTTCTAACTCAGGGAACAAGTTGCCCACTTCTGAAATGCATTTGGGCAACTTTGTCAGAAATGAGTTTTTTGCCTAAAGAGACATGCCTATTTGCGCAGTAGTACAGATTCTGAGTATGTAACTGGGCTTGATGAAATCAGCATTTCTCTTGCTTCCCTGTGCGTAGGGAAGCTCAGTTTTAGTCACAGTAGCTCCCACAAGTGTCTCCTCAGTGTGTTCCCATTTCCTTAGAAACAGTGTATTTGCTGGGAGAAAAGTGCATTACTGTGCGCTTTCACCGTTCAGCAAATACATGTGTAGAAGCACAGCGCTAGCAGAAACAAACGTTTCTCGACGTTTTCTAACTCAGGGAACAAGTTGCACACTTCTGAGATGCATTTGGGCAACTTTGTCAGAAATGAGTTTTTTGCCTACAGAGACATGTCTATTTGCGCAGGAGTACAGATTCTGAGTATGTAACTGGGCTTGATGAAATCAGCATTTCTCTTGCTTCCCTGTGCGTAGGGAAGCTCAGTTTTAGTCACAGTAGCTCCCACAAGTGTCCTCTCAGTGTGTTCCCATTTCCTTAGAAACAGTGTATTTGCTGGGAGAAAAGTGCATTATTGTGTGCTTTCACCGTTCAGCAAATACATGTGTAGAAGCACAGCGCTAGCAGAAACGAACGTTTCTCGACGTTTTCTAACTCAGGGAACAAGTTGCACACTTCTGAGATGCATTTGGGCAACTTTGTCAGAAATGAGTTTTTTGCCTACAGAGACATGCCTATTTGCCCAGTAGTACAGATTCTGAGTATGTAACTGGGCTTGATGAAATCAGCATTTCTCTTGCTTCACTGTGCGTAGGGAAGCTCAGTTTTAGTCACAGTAGCTCCCACAAGTGTCCTCTCAGTGTGTTCCCATTTCCTTAGAAACAGTGTATTTGCTGGGAGAAAAGTGCATTACTGTGCGCTTTCACCGTTCAGCAAATACATGTGTAGAAGCACAGCGCCAGCAGAAACAAACGTGTCTCGACGTTTTCTAACTCAGGGAACAAATTGCACACTTCTGAGATGCATTTGGGCAACTTTGTCAGAAATGAGTTCTTTGCCTACAGAGACATGCCTATTTGCTCAGTAGTAAAGATTCTGAGTATGTAACTGGGCTTGATGAAATCAGCATTTCTCTTGCTTCCCTGTGCGTAGGGAAGCTCAGTTTTAGTCACTGGAGCTCCCACAAGTGTCTCCTCAGTGTGTTCCCATTTCCTTAGAAACAGTTTATTTGCTGGGAGAAAAGTGCATTACTGTGCGCTTTCACCGTTCAGCAAATACATGTGTAGAAGCACAGCGCTAGCAGAAACAAAAGTTTCTCGACGTTTTCTAACTCAGGGAACAAGTTGCACACTTCTGAGATGCATTTGGGCAACTTTGTCAGAAATGAGTTTTTTGCCTACAGAGACATGTCTATTTGCGCAGTAGTACAGATTCTGAGTATGTAACTGGGCTTGATGAAATCAGCATTTCTCTTGCTTCCCTGTGCGTAGGGAAGCTCAGTTTTAGTCACAGTAGCTCCCACAAGTCTCCTCAGTGTGTTCCCATTTCCTTAGAAACAGTTTATTTGCTGGGAGAAAAGTGCATTACTGTGCGCTTTCACCGTTCAGCAAATACATGTGTAGAAGCACAGCGCTAGCAGAAACAAACGTTTCTCGACGTTTTCTAACTCAGGGAACAAGTTGCACACTTCTGATATGCATTTGGGCAACTTTGTCAGAAATGAGTTTTTTGCCTACAGAGACATGTCTATTTGCGCAGTAGTACAGAATCTGAGTATGTAACTGGGCTTGATGAAATCAGCATTTCTCTTGCTTCCCTGTGTGTAGGGAAGCTCAGTTTTAGTCACAGTAGCTCCCACAAGTGTCTCCTCAGTGTGTTCCCATTTCCTTAGAAACAGTGTATTTGCTGGGAGAAAAGTGCATTACTGTGCGCTTTCACCGTTCAGCAAATACATGTGTAGAAGCACAGCGCTAGCAGAAACGAACGTTTCTCGACGTTTTCTAACTCAGGGAACAAATTGCACACTTCTGAAATGCATTTGGGCAACTTTGTCAGAAATGAGTTCTTTGCCTACAGAGACATGCCTATTTGCTCAGTAGTAAAGATTCTGAGTATGTAACTGGGCTTGATGAAATCAGCATTTCTCTTGCTTCCCTGTGCGTAGGGAAGCTCAGTTTTAGTCACAGTAGCTCCCACAAGTGTCTCCTCAGTGTGTTCCCATTTCCTTAGAAACAGTGTATTTGCTGGGAGAAAAGTGCATTACTGTGCGCTTTCACCGTTCAGCAAATACATGTGTAGAAGCACAGCGCTAGCAGAAACGAACGTTTTTCGACGTTTTCTAACTCAGGGAACAAGTTGCACACTTCTGAGATGCATTTGGGCAACTTTGTCAGAAATGAGTTTTTTGCCTACAGAGACATGCCTATTTGCGCAGTAGTACAGATTCTGAGTATGTAACTGGCCTGGATGAAATCAGCATTTCTCTTGCTTCCCTGTGCGTAGGGAAGCTCAGTTTTAGTCACAGTAGCTACCACAAGTGTCCTCTCAGTGTGTTCCCATTTCCTTAGAAACAGTGTATTTGCTGGGAGAAAAGTGCATTACTGTGCGCTTTCACCGTTCAGCAAATACATGTGTAGAAGCACAGCGCTAGCAGAAACAACCGTTTCTCGACGTTTTCTAACTCAGGGAACAAACTGCACACTTCTGAGATGCATTTGGGCAACTTTGTCAGAAATGAGTTCTTTGCCTACAGAGACATGCCTATTTGCTCAGTAGTAAAGATTCTGAGTATGTAACTGGGCTTGATGAAATCAGCATTTCTCTTGCTTCCCTGTGCGTAGGGAAGCTCAGTTTTAGTCACTGGAGCTCCCACAAGTGTCTCCTCAGTGTGTTCCCATTTCCTTAGAAACAGTTTATTTGCTGGGAGAAAAGTGCATTACTGTGCGCTTTCACCGTTCAGCAAATACATGTGTAGAAGCACAGCGCTAGCAGAAACAAACGTTTCTCGACGTTTTCTAACTCAGGGAACAAGTTGCACACTTCTGAGATGCATTTGGGCAACTTTGTCAGAAATGAGTTTTTTGCCTACAGAGACATGTCTATTTGCGCAGTAGTACAGATTCTGAGTATGTAACTGGGCTTGATGAAATCAGCATTTCTCTTGCTTCCCTGTGCGTAGGGAAGCTCAGTTTTAGTCACAGTAGCTCCCACAAGTCTCCTCAGTGTGTTCCCATTTCCTTAGAAACAGTTTATTTGCTGGGAGAAAAGTGCATTACTGTGCGCTTTCACCGTTCAGCAAATACATGTGTAGAAGCACAGCGCTAGCAGAAACAAACGTTTCTCGACGTTTTCTAACTCAGGGAACAAGTTGCACACTTCTGAGATGCATTTGGGCAACTTTGTCAGAAATGAGTTTTTTGCCTACAGAGACATGTCTATTTGCGCAGTAGTACAGAATCTGAGTATGTAACTGGGCTTGATGAAATCAGCATTTCTCTTGCTTCCCTGTGTGTAGGGAAGCTCAGTTTTAGTCACAGTAGCTCCCACAAGTGTCTCCTCAGTGTGTTCCCATTTCCTTAGAAACAGTGTATTTGCTGGGAGAAAAGTGCATTACTGTGCGCTTTCACCGTTCAGCAAATACATGTGTAGAAGCACAGCGCTAGCAGAAACGAACGTTTCTCGACGTTTTCTAACTCAGGGAACAAGTTGCACACTTCTGAGATGCATTTGGGCAACTTTGTCAGAAATTAGTTTTTTGCCTACAGAGACATGCCTATTTGCGCAGTAGTATAGATTCTGAGTATGTAACTGGGCTGGATGAAATCAGCACTTCTCTTGCTTCACTGTGCGTAGGGAAGCTCAGTTTTAGTCACAGTAGCTCCCACAAGTGTCCTCTCAGTGTGTTCCCATTTCCTTAGAAACAGTGTATTTGCTGGGAGAAAAGTGCATTACTGTGCGCTTTCACCGTTCAGCAAATACATGTGTAGAAGCACAGCGCTAGCAGAAACAACCGTTTCTCAACGTTTTCTAACTCAGGGAACAAACTGCACACTTCTGAGATGCATTTGGGCAACTTTGTCAGAAATGAGTTTTTTGCCTACAGAGACATGCCTATTTGCTCAGTAGTACAGATTCTGAGTATGTAACTGGGCTGGATGAAATCAGCATTTCTCTTGCTTCCCTGTGTGTAGGGAAGCTCAGTTTTAGTCACAGTAGCTCCCACAAGTGTCTCCTCAGTGTGTTCCCATTTCCTTAGAAACAGTGTATTTGCTGGGAGAAAAGTGCATTACTGTGCGCCTTCACCGTTCAGCAAATACATGTGTAGAAGCACAGCGCTAGCAGAAACAACCGTTTCTCGACGTTTTCTAACTCAGGGAACAAGTTGCACACTTCTGAGATGCATTTGGGCAACTTTGTCAGAAATGAGTTCTTTGCCTACAGAGACATGCCTATTTGCTCAGTAGTAAAGATTCTGAGTATGTAACTGGGCTTGATGAAATCAGCATTTCTCTTGCTTCCCTGTGCGTAGGGAGGCTCAGTTTTAGTCACAGTAGCTCCCACAAGTGTCTCCTCAGTGTGTTCCCATTTCCTTAGAAACAGTTTATTTGCTGGGAGAAAAGTGCATTACTGTGCGCTTTCACCGTTCAGCAAATACATGTGTAGAAGCACAGCGCTAGCAGAAACAAACGTTTCTCGACGTTTTCTAACTCAGGGAACAAGTTGCACACTTCTGAGATGCATTTGGGCAACTTTGTCAGAAATGAGTTTTTTGCCTACAGAGACATGTCTATTTGCGCAGTAGTACAGATTCTGAGTATGTAACTGGGCTTGATGAAATCAGCATTTCTCTTGCTTCCCTGTGCGTAGGGAAGCTCAGTTTTAGTCACAGTAGCTCCCACAAGTGTCTCCTCAGTGTGTACCCATTTCCTTAGACACAGTGTATTTGCTGGGAGAAAAGTGCATTACTGTGCGCTTTCACCGTTCAGCAAATACATGTGTAGAAGCACAGCGCTAGCAGAAACGAACGTTTTTCGACGTTTTCTAACTCAGGGAACAAGTTGCACACTTCTGAGATGCATTTGGGCAACTTTGTCAGAAATGAGTTTTTTGCCTACAGAGACATGCCTATTTGCGCAGTAGTACAGATTCTGAGTATGTAACTGGCCTGGATGAAATCAGCATTTCTCTTGCTTCCCTGTGCGTAGGGAAGCTCAGTTTTAGTCACAGTAGCTCCCACAAGTGTCCTCTCAGTGTGTTCCCATTTCCTTAGAAACAGTGTATTTGCTGGGAGAAAAGTGCATTACTGTGCGCTTTCACCGTTCAGCAAATACATGTGTAGAAGCACAGCGCTAGCAGAAACAACCGTTTCTCGACGTTTTCTAACTCAGGGAACAAACTGCACACTTCTGAGATGCATTTGGGCAACTTTGTCAGAAATGAGTTTTTTGCCTACAGAGACATGTCTATTTGCGCAGTAGTACAGATTCTGAGTATGTAACTGGGCTTGATGAAATCAGCATTTCTCTTGCTTCCCTGTGCGTAGGGAAGCTCAGTTTTAGTCACAGTAGCTCCCACAAGTCTCCTCAGTGTGTTCCCATTTCCTTAGAAACAGTTTATTTGCTGGGAGAAAAGTGCATTACTGTGCGCTTTCACCGTTCAGCAAATACATGTGTAGAAGCACAGCGCTAGCAGAAACAAACGTTTCTCGACGTTTTCTAACTCAGGGAACAAGTTGCACACTTCTGAGATGCATTTGGGCAACTTTGTCAGAAATGAGTTTTTTGCCTACAGAGACATGTCTATTTGCGCAGTAGTACAGAATCTGAGTATGTAACTGGGCTTGATGTAATCAGCATTTCTCTTGCTTCCCTGTGTGTAGGGAAGCTCAGTTTTAGTCACAGTAGCTCCCACAAGTGTCTCCTCAGTGTGTTCCCATTTCCTTAGAAACAGTGTATTTGCTGGGAGAAAAGTGCATTACTGTGCGCTTTCACCGTTCAGCAAATACATGTGTAGAAGCACAGCGCTAGCAGAAACAACCGTTTCTCGACGTTTTCTAACTCAGGGAACAAATTGCACACTTCTGAAATGCATTTGGGCAACTTTGTCAGAAATGAGTTCTTTGCCTACAGAGACATGCCTATTTGCTCAGTAGTAAAGATTCTGAGTATGTAACTGGGCTTGATGAAATCAGCATTTCTCTTGCTTCCCTGTGCGTAGGGAAGCTCAGTTTTAGTCACAGTAGCTCCCACAAGTGTCTCCTCAGTGTGTTCCCATTTCCTTAGAAACAGTGTATTTGCTGGGAGAAAAGTGCATTACTGTGCGCTTTCACCGTTCAGCAAATACATGTGTAGAAGCACAGCGCTAGCAGAAACGAACGTTTTTCGACGTTTTCTAACTCAGGGAACAAGTTGCACACTTCTGAGATGCATTTGGGCAACTTTGTCAGAAATGAGTTTTTTCCCTACAGAGACATGTCTATTTGCGCAGTAGTACAGATTCTGAGTATGTAACTGGCCTGGATGAAATCAGCATTTCTCTTGCTTCCCTGTGCGTAGGGAAGCTCAGTTTTAGTCACAGTAGCTACCACAAGTGTCCTCTCAGTGTGTTCCCATTTCCTTAGAAACAGTGTATTTGCTGGGAGAAAAGTGCATTACTGTGCGCTTTCACCGTTCAGCAAATACATGTGTAGAAGCACAGCGCTAGCAGAAACAACCGTTTCTCGACGTTTTCTAACTCAGGGAACAAACTGCACACTTCTGAGATGCATTTGGGCAACTTTGTCAGAAATGAGTTCTTTGCCTACAGAGACATGCCTATTTGCTCAGTAGTAAAGATTCTGAGTATGTAACTGGGCTTGATGAAATCAGCATTTCTCTTGCTTCCCTGTGCGTAGGGAAGCTCAGTTTTAGTCACTGGAGCTCCCACAAGTGTCTCCTCAGTGTGTTCCCATTTCCTTAGAAACAGTTTATTTGCTGGGAGAAAAGTGCATTACTGTGCGCTTTCACCGTTCAGCAAATACATGTGTAGAAGCACAGCGCTAGCAGAAACGAAGGTTTCTCGACGTTTTCTAACTCAGGGAACAAGTTGCACACTTCTGAGATGCATTTGGGCAACTTTGTCAGAAATGAGTTTTTTGCCTACAGAGACATGTCTATTTGCGCAGTAGTACAGAATCTGAGTATGTAACTGGGCTTGATGAAATCAGCATTTCTCTTGCTTCCCTGTGTGTAGGGAAGCTCAGTTTTAGTCACAGTAGCTCCCACAAGTCTCCTCAGTGTGTTCCCATTTCCTTAGAAACAGTTTATTTGCTGGGAGAAAAGTGCATTACTGTGCGCTTTCACCGTTCAGCAAATACATGTGTAGAAGCACAGCGCTAGCAGAAACAACCGTTTCTCGACGTTTTCTAACTCAGGGAACAAATTGCACACTTCTGAGATGCATTTGGGCAACTTTGTCAGAAATGAGTTCTTTGCCTACAGAGACATGCCTATTTGCTCAGTAGTAAAGATTCTGAGTATGTAACTGGGCTTGATGAAATCAGCATTTCTCTTGCTTCCCTGTGCGTAGGGATGCTCAGTTTTAGTCACTGGAGCTCCCACAAGTGTCTCCTTAGTGTGTTCCCATTTCATTAGAAACAGTGTATTTGCTGGGAGAAAAGTGCATTACTGTGCGCTTTCACCGTTCAGCAAATACATGTGTAGAAGCCCAGCGCTAGCAGAAACGACCGTTTCTCGACGTTTTCTAACTCAGGGAACAAGTTGCACACTTCTGAGATGCATTTGGGCAACTTTGTCAGAAATGAGTTCTTTGCCTACAGAGACATGCCTATTTGCTCAGTAGTAAAGATTCTGAGTATTAACTGGGCTTGATGAAATCAGCATTTCTCTTGCTTACCTGTGCGTAGGGAAGCTCAGTTTTAGTCACAGTAGCTCCCACAAGTGTCTCCTCAGTGTGTTCCCATTTCATTAGAAACAGTGTATTTGCTGGGAGAAAAGTGCATTACTGTGCGCTTTCACCGTTCAGCAAATACATGTGTAGAAGCCCAGCGCTAGCAGAAACGACCGTTTCTCGACGTTTTCTAACTCAGGGAACAAGTTGCCCACTTCTGAAATGCATTTGGGCAACTTTGTCAGAAATGAGTTTTTTGCCTAAAGAGACATGCCTATTTGCGCAGTAGTACAGATTCTGAGTATGTAACTGGGCTTGATGAAATCAGCATTTCTCTTGCTTCCCTGTGCGTAGGGAAGCTCAGTTTTAGTCACAGTAGCTCCCACAAGTGTCTCCTCAGTGTGTTCCCATTTCCTTAGAAACAGTGTATTTGCTGGGAGAAAAGTGCATTACTGTGCGCTTTCACCGTTCAGCAAATACATGTGTAGAAGCACAGCGCTAGCAGAAACAAACGTTTCTCGACGTTTTCTAACTCAGGGAACAAGTTGCACACTTCTGAGATGCATTTGGGCAACTTTGTCAGAAATGAGTTTTTTGCCTACAGAGACATGTCTATTTGCGCAGGAGTACAGATTCTGAGTATGTAACTGGGCTTGATGAAATCAGCATTTCTCTTGCTTCCCTGTGCGTAGGGAAGCTCAGTTTTAGTCACAGTAGCTCCCACAAGTGTCCTCTCAGTGTGTTCCCATTTCCTTAGAAACAGTGTATTTGCTGGGAGAAAAGTGCATTACTGTGCGCTTTCACCGTTCAGCAAATACATGTGTAGAAGCACAGCGCTAGCAGAAACAAACGTTTCTCGACGTTTTCTAACTCAGGGAACAAATTGCACACTTCTGAGATGCATTTGGGCAACTTTGTCAGAAATGAGTTCTTTGCCTACAGAGACATGCCTATTTGCTCAGTAGTAAAGATTCTGAGTATGTAACTGGGCTTGATGAAATCAGCATTTCTCTTGCTTCCCTGTGCGTAGGGAAGCTCAGTTTTAGTCACTGGAGCTCCCACAAGTGTCTCCTCAGTGTGTTCCCATTTCCTTAGAAACAGTTTATTTGCTGGGAGAAAAGTGCATTACTGTGCGCTTTCACCGTTCAGCAAATACATGTGTAGAAGCACAGCGCTAGCAGAAACAAAAGTTTCTCGACGTTTTCTAACTCAGGGAACAAGTTGCACACTTCTGAGATGCATTTGGGCAACTTTGTCAGAAATGAGTTTTTTGCCTACAGAGACATGTCTATTTGCGCAGTAGTACAGATTCTGAGTATGTAACTGGGCTTGATGAAATCAGCATTTCTCTTGCTTCCCTGTGCGTAGGGAAGCTCAGTTTTAGTCACAGTAGCTCCCACAAGTCTCCTCAGTGTGTTCCCATTTCCTTAGAAACAGTTTATTTGCTGGGAGAAAAGTGCATTACTGTGCGCTTTCACCGTTCAGCAAATACATGTGTAGAAGCACAGCGCTAGCAGAAACAAACGTTTCTCGACGTTTTCTAACTCAGGGAACAAGTTGCACACTTCTGAGATGCATTTGGGCAACTTTGTCAGAAATGAGTTTTTTGCCTACAGAGACATGTCTATTTGCGCAGTAGTACAGAATCTGAGTTTGTAACTGGGCTTGATGAAATCAGCATTTCTCTTGCTTCCCTGTGTGTAGGGAAGCTCAGTTTTAGTCACAGTAGCTCCCACAAGTGTCTCCTCAGTGTGTTCCCATTTCCTTAGAAACAGTGTATTTGCTGGGAGAAAAGTGCATTACTGTGCGCTTTCACCGTTCAGCAAATACATGTGTAGAAGCACAGCGCTAGCAGAAACGAACGTTTCTCGACGTTTTCTAACTCAGGGAACAAGTTGCACACTTCTGAGATGCATTTGGGCAACTTTGTCAGAAATGAGTTTTTTGCCTACAGAGACATGCCTATTTGCGCAGTAGTACAGATTCTGAGTATGTAACTGGGCTGGATGAAATCAGCATTTCTCTTGCTTCGCTGTGCGTAGGGAAGCTCAGTTTTAGTCACAGTAGCTCCCACAAGTGTCCTCTCAGTGTGTTCCCATTTCCTTAGAAACAGTGTATTTGCTGGGAGAAAAGTGCATTACTGTGCGCTTTCACCGTTCAGCAAATACATGTGTAGAAGCACAGCGCTAGCAGAAACGAACGTTTCTCGACGTTTTCTAACTCAGGGAACAAATTGCACACTTCTGAAATGCATTTGGGCAACTTTGTCAGAAATGAGTTCTTTGCCTACAGAGACATGCCTATTTGCTCAGTAGTAAAGATTCTGAGTATGTAACTGGGCTTGATGAAATCAGCATTTCTCTTGCTTCCCTGTGCGTAGGGAAGCTCAGTTTTAGTCACTGTAGCTCCCACAAGTGTCTCCTCAGTGTGTTCCCATTTCCTTAGAAACAGTGTATTTGCTGGGAGAAAAGTGCATTACTGTGCGCTTTCACCGTTCAGCAAATACATGTGTAGAAGCCCAGCGCTAGCAGAAACGACCGTTTCTCGACGTTTTCTAACTCAGGGAACAAGTTGCACACTTCTGAAATGCATTTGGGCAACTTTGTCAGAAATGAGTTTTTTGCCTAAAGAGACATGCCTATTTGCGCAGTAGTACAGATTCTGAGTATGTAACTGGGCTTGATGAAATCAGCATTTCTCTTGCTTCCCTGTGCGTAGGGAAGCTCAGTTTTAGTCACAGTAGCTCCCACAAGTGTCTCCTCAGTGTGTTCCCATTTCCTTAGAAACAGTGTATTTGCTGGGAGAAAAGTGCATTACTGTGCGCTTTCACCGTTCAGCAAATACATGTGTAGAAGCACAGCGCTAGCAGAAACAAACGTTTCTCGACGTTTTCTAACTCAGGGAACAAGTTGCACACTTCTGAGATGCATTTGGGCAACTTTGTCAGAAATTAGTTTTTTGCCTACAGAGACATGTCTATTTGCGCAGTAGTACAGATTCTGAGTATGTAACTTGGCTTGATGAAATCAGCATTTCTCTTGCTTCCCTGTTCGTAGGGAAGCTCAGTTTTAGTCACAGTAGCTCCCACAAGTGTCCTCTCAGTGTGTTCCCATTTCCTTAGAAACTGTGTATTTGCTGGGAGAAAAGTGCATTACTGTGCGCTTTCACCGTTCAGCAAATACATGTGTAGAAGCACAGCGCTAGCAGAAACAACCGTTTCTGAACGTTTTCTAACTCAGGGAACAAACTGCACACTTCTGAGATGCATTTGGGCAACTTTGTCAGAAATGAGTTTTTTGCCTACAGAGACATGTCTATTTGCTCAGTAGTACAGATTCTGAGTATGTAACTGGGCTTGATGAAATCAGCATTTCTCTTGCTTCCCTGTGTGTAGGGAAGCTCAGTTTTAGTCACAGTAGCTCCCACAAGTGTCTCCTCAGTGTGTTCCCATTTCCTTAGAAACAGTGTATTTGCTGGGAGAAAAGTGCATTACTGTGCGCTTTCACCGTTCAGCAAATACATGTGTAGAAGCACAGCGCTAGCAGAAACAACCGTTTCTCGACGTTTTCTAACTCAGGGAACAAATTGCACACTTCAGAGATGCATTTGGGCAACTTTGTCAGAAATGAGTTCTTTGCCTACAGAGACATGCCTATTTGCTCAGTAGTAAAGATTCTGAGTATGTAACTGGGCTTGATGAAATCAGCATTCCTCTTGCTTCCCTGTGCGTAGGGAAGCTCAGTTTTAGTCACTGGAGCTCCCACAAGTGTCTCCTCAGTGTGTTCCCATTTCCTTAGAAACAGTGTATTTGCTGGGAGAAAAGTGCATTACTGTGCGCTTTCACCGTTCAGCAAATACATGTGTAGAAGCACAGCGCTAGCAGAAACGACCGTGTCTCGACGTTTTCTAACTCAGGGAACAAGTTGCACACTTCTGAAATGCATTTGGGCAACTTTGTCAGAAATGAGTTTTTTGCCTACAGAGACATGTCTATTTGCGCAGTAGTACAGAATCTGAGTTTGTAACTGGGCTTGATGAAATCAGCATTTCTCTTGCTTCCCTGTGTGTAGGGAAGCTCAGTTTTAGTCACAGTAGCTCCCACAAGTGTCTCCTCAGTGTGTTCCCATTTCCTTAGAAACAGTGTATTTGCTGGGAGAAAAGTGCATTACTGTGCGCTTTCACCGTTCAGCAAATACATGTGTAGAAGCACAGCGCTAGCAGAAACGAACGTTTCTCGACGTTTTCTAACTCAGGGAACAAGTTGCACACTTCTGAGATGCATTTGGGCAACTTTGTCAGAAATGAGTTTTTTGCCTACAGAGACATGCCTATTTGCGCAGTAGTACAGATTCTGAGTATGTAACTGGGCTGGATGAAATCAGCATTTCTCTTGCTTCGCTGTGCGTAGGGAAGCTCAGTTTTAGTCACAGTAGCTCCCACAAGTGTCCTCTCAGTGTGTTCCCATTTCCTTAGAAACAGTGTATTTGCTGGGAGAAAAGTGCATTACTGTGCGCTTTCACCGTTCAGCAAATACATGTGTAGAAGCACAGCGCTAGCAGAAACGAACGTTTCTCGACGTTTTCTAACTCAGGGAACAAATTGCACACTTCTGAAATGCATTTGGGCAACTTTGTCAGAAATGAGTTCTTTGCCTACAGAGACATGCCTATTTGCTCAGTAGTAAAGATTCTGAGTATGTAACTGGGCTTGATGAAATCAGCATTTCTCTTGCTTCCCTGTGCGTAGGGAAGCTCAGTTTTAGTCACTGTAGCTCCCACAAGTGTCTCCTCAGTGTGTTCCCATTTCCTTAGAAACAGTGTATTTGCTGGGAGAAAAGTGCATTACTGTGCGCTTTCACCGTTCAGCAAATACATGTGTAGAAGCCCAGCGCTAGCAGAAACGACCGTTTCTCGACGTTTTCTAACTCAGGGAACAAGTTGCACACTTCTGAAATGCATTTGGGCAACTTTGTCAGAAATGAGTTTTTTGCCTAAAGAGACATGCCTATTTGCGCAGTAGTACAGATTCTGAGTATGTAACTGGGCTTGATGAAATCAGCATTTCTCTTGCTTCCCTGTGCGTAGGGAAGCTCAGTTTTAGTCACAGTAGCTCCCACAAGTGTCTCCTCAGTGTGTTCCCATTTCCTTAGAAACAGTTTATTTGCTGGGAGAAAAGTGCATTACTGTGCGCTTTCACCGTTCAGCAAATACATGTGTAGAAGCACAGCGCTAGCAGAAACAAACGTTTCTCGACGTTTTCTAACTCAGGGAACAAGTTGCACACTTCTGAGATGCATTTGGGCAACTTTGTCAGAAATTAGTTTTTTGCCTACAGAGACATGTCTATTTGCGCAGTAGTACAGATTCTGAGTATGTAACTTGGCTTGATGAAATCAGCATTTCTCTTGCTTCCCTGTTCGTAGGGAAGCTCAGTTTTAGTCACAGTAGCTCCCACAAGTGTCCTCTCAGTGTGTTCCCATTTCCTTAGAAACTGTGTATTTGCTGGGAGAAAAGTGCATTACTGTGCGCTTTCACCGTTCAGCAAATACATGTGTAGAAGCACAGCGCTAGCAGAAACGAACGTTTCTCGACGTTTTCTAACTCAGGGAACAAGTTGCACACTTCTGAGATGCATTTGGGCAACTTTGTCAGAAATGAGTTTTTTGCCTACAGAGACATGCCTATTTGCGCAGTAGTACAGATTCTGAGTATGTAACTGGGCTGGATGAAATCAGCATTTCTCTTGCTTCCCTGTGTGTAGGGAAGCTCAGTTTTAGTCACAGTAGCTCCCACAAGTGTCTCCTCAGTGTGTTCCCATTTCCTTAGAAACAGTGTATTTGCTGGGAGAAAAGTGCATTACTGTGCGCTTTCACCGTTCAGCAAATACATGTGTAGAAGCACAGCGCTAGCAGAAACAACCGTTTCTCGACGTTTTCTAACTCAGGGAACAAATTGCACACTTCAGAGATGCATTTGGGCAACTTTGTCAGAAATGAGTTCTTTGCCTACAGAGACATGCCTATTTGCTCAGTAGTAAAGATTCTGAGTATGTAACTGGGCTTGATGAAATCAGCATTCCTCTTGCTTCCCTGTGCGTAGGGAAGCTCAGTTTTAGTCACTGGAGCTCCCACAAGTGTCTCCTCAGTGTGTTCCCATTTCCTTAGAAACAGTGTATTTGCTGGGAGAAAAGTGCATTACTGTGCGCTTTCACCGTTCAGCAAATACATGTGTAGAAGCACAGCGCTAGCAGAAACGACCGTGTCTCGACGTTTTCTAACTCAGGGAACAAGTTGCACACTTCTGAAATGCATTTGGGCAACTTTGTCAGAAATGAGTTTTTTGCCTACAGAGACATGCCTATTTGCGCAGTAGTACAGATTCTGAGTATGTAACTGGCTTGATGAAATCAGCATTTCTCTTGCTTCCCTGTGCGTAGGGAAGCTCAGTTTTAGTCACAGTAGCTCCCACAAGTGTCTCCTCAGTGTGTTCCCATTTCCTTAGAAACAGTGTATTTGCTGGGAGAAAAGTGCATTACTGTGCGCTTTCACCGTTCAGCAAATACATGTGTAGAAGCACAGCGCTAGCAGAAACGAACGTTTCTCGACGTTTTCTAACTCAGGGAACAAGTTGCACACTTCTGAGATGCATTTGGGCAACTTTGTCAGAAATGAGTTTTTTGCCTACAGAGACATGCCTATTTGCGCAGTAGTACAGATTCTGAGTATGTAACTGGGCTGGATGAAATCAGCATTTCTCTTGCTTCGCTGTGCGTAGGGAAGCTCAGTTTTAGTCACAGTAGCTCCCACAAGTGTCCTCTCAGTGTGTTCCCATTTCCTTAGAAACAGTGTATTTGCTGGGAGAAAAGTGCATTACTGTGCGCTTTCACCGTTCAGCAAATACATGTGTAGAAGCACAGCGCTAGCAGAAACGAACGTTTCTCGACGTTTTCTAACTCAGGGAACAAATTGCACACTTCTGAAATGCATTTGGGCAACTTTGTCAGAAATGAGTTCTTTGCCTACAGAGACATGCCTATTTGCTCAGTAGTAAAGATTCTGAGTATGTAACTGGGCTTGATGAAATCAGCATTTCTCTTGCTTCCCTGTGCGTAGGGAAGCTCAGTTTTAGTCACTGGAGCTCCCACAAGTGTCTCCTCAGTGTGTTCCCATTTCCTTAGAAACAGTGTATTTGCTGGGAGAAAAGTGCATTACTGTGCGCTTTCACCGTTCAGCAAATACATGTGTAGAAGCCCAGCGCTAGCAGAAACGACCGTTTCTCGACGTTTTCTAACTCAGGGAACAAGTTGCACACTTCTGAAATGCATTTGGGCAACTTTGTCAGAAATGAGTTTTTTGCCTAAAGAGACATGCCTATTTGCGCAGTAGTACAGATTCTGAGTATGTAACTGGGCTTGATGAAATCAGCATTTCTCTTGCTTCCCTGTGCGTAGGGAAGCTCAGTTTTAGTCACAGTAGCTCCCACAAGTGTCTCCTCAGTGTGTTCCCATTTCCTTAGAAACAGTTTATTTGCTGGGAGAAAAGTGCATTACTGTGCGCTTTCACCGTTCAGCAAATACATGTGTAGAAGCACAGCGCTAGCAGAAACAAACGTTTCTCGACGTTTTCTAACTCAGGGAACAAGTTGCACACTTCTGAGATGCATTTGGGCAACTTTGTCAGAAATGAGTTTTTTGCCTACAGAGACATGTCTATTTGCGCAGTAGTACAGATTCTGAGTATGTAACTTGGCTTGATGAAATCAGCATTTCTCTTGCTTCCCTGTTCGTAGGGAAGCTCAGTTTTAGTCACAGTAGCTCCCACAAGTGTCCTCTCAGTGTGTTCCCATTTCCTTAGAAACTGTGTATTTGCTGGGAGAAAAGTGCATTACTGTGCGCTTTCACCGTTCAGCAAATACATGTGTAGAAGCACAGCGCTAGCAGAAACAACCGTTTCTCAACGTTTTCTAACTCAGGGAACAAACTGCACACTTCTGAGATGCATTTGGGCAACTTTGTCAGAAATGAGTTTTTTGCCTACAGAGACATGTCTATTTGCTCAGTAGTACAGATTCTGAGTATGTAACTGGGCTTGATGAAATCAGCATTTCTCTTGCTTCCCTGTGTGTAGGGAAGCTCAGTTTTAGTCACAGTAGCTCCCACAAGTGTCTCCTCAGTGTGTTCCCATTTCCTTAGAAACAGTGTATTTGCTGGGAGAAAAGTGCATTACTGTGCGCTTTCACCGTTCAGCAAATACATGTGTAGAAGCACAGCGCTAGCAGAAACAACCGTTTCTCGACGTTTTCTAACTCAGGGAACAAATTGCACACTTCAGAGATGCATTTGGGCAACTTTGTCAGAAATGAGTTTTTTGCCTACAGAGACATGCCTATTTGCTCAGTAGTAAAGATTCTGAGTATGTAACTGGGCTTGATGAAATCAGCATTCCTCTTGCTTCCCTGTGCGTAGGGAAGCTCAGTTTTTGTCACTGGAGCTCCCACAAGTGTCTCCTCAGTGTGTTCCCATTTCATTAGAAACAGTGTATTTGCTGGGAGAAAAGTGCATTACTTTGCGCTTTCACCGTTCAGCAAATACATGTGTAGAAGCACAGCGCTAGCAGAAACGACCGTGTCTCGACGTTTTCTAACTCAGGGAACAAGTTGCACACTTCTGAAATGCATTTGGGCAACTCTGTCAGAAATGAGTTTTTTGCCTACAGAGACATGCCTATTTGCTCAGTAGTAAAGATTCTGAGTATGTAACTGGGCTTGATGAAATCAGCATTTCTCTTGCTTCCCTGTGCGTAGGGAAGCTCAGTTTTAGTCACTGTAGCTCCCACAAGTGTCTCCTCAGTGTGTTCCCATTTCCTTAGAAACAGTGTATTTGCTGGGAGAAAAGTGCATTACTGTGCGCTTTCACCGTTCAGCAAATACATGTGTAGAAGCCCAGCGCTAGCAGAAACGAACGTTTCTCGACGTTTTCTAACTCAGGGAACAAGTTGCACACTTCTGAAATGCATTTGGGCAACTTTGTCAAAAATGAGTTTTTTGCCTAAAGAGACATGCCTATTTGCGCAGTAGTACAGATTCTGAGTATGTAACTGGGCTTGATGAAATCAGCATTTCTCTTGCTTCCCTGTGCATAGGGAAGCTCAGTTTTAGTCACAGTAGCTCCCACAAGTGTCTCCTCAGTGTGTTCCCATTTCCTTAGAAACAGTTTATTTGCTGGGAGAAAAGTGCATTACTGTGCGCTTTCACCGTTCAGCAAATACATGTGTAGAAGCACAGCGCTAGCAGAAACAAACGTTTCTCGACGTTTTCTAACTCAGGGAACAAGTTGCACACTTCTGAGATGCATTTGGGCAACTTTGTCAGAAATGAGTTTTTTGCCTACAGAGACATGTCTATTTGCGCAGTAGTACAGATTCTGAGTATGTAACTTGGCTTGATGAAATCAGCATTTCTCTTGCTTCCCTGTTCGTAGGGAAGCTCAGTTTTAGTCACAGTAGCTCCCACAAGTGTCCTCTCAGTGTGTTCCCATTTCCTTAGAAACTGTGTATTTGCTGGGAGAAAAGTGCATTACTGTGCGCTTTCACCGTTCAGCAAATACATGTGTAGAAGCACAGCGCTAGCAGAAACAACCGTTTCTCAACGTTTTCTAACTCAGGGAACAAACTGCACACTTCTGAGATGCATTTGGGCAACTTTGTCAGAAATGAGTTTTTTGCCTACAGAGACATGTCTATTTGCTCAGTAGTACAGATTCTGAGTATGTAACTGGGCTTGATGAAATCAGCATTTCTCTTGCTTCCCTGTGTGTAGGGAAGCTCAGTTTTAGTCACAGTAGCTCCCACAAGTGTCTCCTCAGTGTGTTCCCATTTCCTTAGAAACAGTGTATTTGCTGGGAGAAAAGTGCATTACTGTGCGCTTTCACCGTTCAGCAAATACATGTGTAGAAGCACAGCGCTAGCAGAAACAACCGTTTCTCGACGTTTTCTAACTCAGGGAACAAATTGCACACTTCAGAGATGCATTTGGGCAACTTTGTCAGAAATGAGTTTTTTGCCTACAGAGACATGCCTATTTGCTCAGTAGTAAAGATTCTGAGTATGTAACTGGGCTTGATGAAATCAGCATTCCTCTTGCTTCCCTGTGCGTAGGGAAGCTCAGTTTTTGTCACTGGAGCTCCCACAAGTGTCTCCTCAGTGTGTTCCCATTTCATTAGAAACAGTGTATTTGCTGGGAGAAAAGTGCATTACTGTGCGCTTTCACCGTTCAGCAAATACATGTGTAGAAGCACAGCGCTAGCAGAAACGACCGTGTCTCGACGTTTTCTAACTCAGGGAACAAGTTGCACACTTCTGAAATGCATTTGGGCAACTCTGTCAGAAATGAGTTTTTTGCCTACAGAGACATGCCTATTTGCGCAGTAGTACAGATTCTGAGTATGTAACTGGCTTGATGAAATCACCATTTCTCTTGCTTCCCTGTCCGTAGGGAAGCTCAGTTTTAGTCACAGTAGCTCCCACAAGTGTCTCCTCAGTGTGTTCCCATTTCCTTAGAAACAGTGTATTTGCTGGGAGAAAAGTGCATTACTGTGCGCTTTCACCGTTCAGCAAATACATGTGTAGAAGCACAGCGCTAGCAGAAACGAACGTTTCTCGACGTTTTCTAACTCAGGGAACAAGTTGCACACTTCTGAGATGCATTTGGGCAACTTTGTCAGAAATGAGTTTTTTGCCTACAGAGACATGCCTATTTGCGCAGTAGTACAGATTCTGAGTATGTAACTGGGCTGGATGAAATCAGCATTTCTCTTGCTTCGCTGTGCGTAGGGAAGCTCAGTTTTAGTCACAGTAGCTCCCACAAGTGTCCTCTCAGTGTGTTCCCATTTCCTTAGAAACAGTGTATTTGCTGGGAGAAAAGTGCATTACTGTGCGCTTTCACCGTTCAGCAAATACATGTGTAGAAGCACAGCGCTAGCAGAAACAACCGTTTCTCGACATTTTCTAACTCAGGGAACAAGCTCCACACTTCTGAGATGCATTTGGGCAACTTTGTCAGAAATGAGTTTTTTTTCCTACAGAGACATGCCTATTTGCTCAGTAGTACAGATTCTGAGTATGTAACTGGGCTTGATGAAATCAGCATTTCTCTTGCTTCCCTGTGCGTAGGGAAGCTCAGTTTTAGTCACAGTAGCTCCCACAAGTGTCTCCTCAGTGTGTTCCCATTTCCTTAGAAACAGTGTATTTGCTGCGAGAAAAGTGCATTACTGTGCGCTTTCACCGTTCAGCAAATACATGTGTAGAAGCACAGCGCTAGCAGAAACGAACGTTTCTCGACGTTTTCTAACTCAGGGAACAAGTTGCACACTTCTGAGATGCATTTGGGCAACTTTGTCAGAAATGAGTTTTTTGCCTAAAGAGACATGCCTATTTGCGCAGTAGTACAGATTCTGAGTATGTAACTGGGCTTGATGAAATCAGCATTTCTCTTGCTTCCCTGTGCGTAGGGAAGCTCAGTTTTAGTCACAGTAGCTCCCACAAGTGTCTCCTCAGTGTGTTCCCATTTCCTTAGAAACAGTGTATTTGCTGGGAGAAAAGTGCATTACTGTGCGCTTTCACCGTTCAGCAAATACATGTGTAGAAGCACAGCGCTAGCAGAAACAACCGTTTCTCGACGTTTTCTAACTCAGGGAACAAGTTGCACACTTCTGAGATGCATTTGGGCAACTCTGTCAGAAATGAGTTTTTTGCCTACAGAGACATGCCTATTTGCGCAGTAGTACAGATTCTGAGTATGTAACTGGGCTGGATGAAATCAGCATTTCTCTTGCTTCGCTGTTCGTAGGGAACCTCAGTTTTAGTCACAGTAGCTCCCACAAGTGTCTCCTCAGTGTGTTCCCATTTCCTTAGAAACAGTGTATTTGCTGGGAGAAAAGTGCATTACTGTGCGCTTTCACCGTTCAGCAAATACATGTGTAGAAGCACAGCGCTAGCAGAAACGAACGTTTCTCGACGTTTTCTAACTCAGGGAACAAGATGCACACTTCTGAGATGCATTTGGGCAACTTTGTCAGAAATGAGTTTTTTGCCTACAGAGACATGCCTATTTGCTCAGTAGTACAGATTCTGAGTATGTAACTGGGCTTGATGAATTCAGCATTTCTCTTGCTTCCCTGTGCGTAGGGAAGCTCAGTTTTAGTCACAGTAGCTCCCACAAGTGTCTCCTCAGTGTGTTCCCATTTCCTTAGAAACAGTGTATTTGCTGGGAGAAAAGTGCATTACTGTGCGCTTTCACCGTTCAGCAAATACATGTGTACAAGCACAGCGCTAGCAGAAACGAACGTTTCTCGACCTTTTCTAACTCAGGGAACAAATTGCACACTTCTGAGATGCATTTGGGCAACTTTGTCAGAAATGAGTTTTTTGCCTACAAAGACATGCCTATTTGCTCAGTAGTAAAGATTCTGAGTATGTAACTGGGCTTGATGAAATCAGCATTTCTCTTGCTTCCCTGTTCGTAGGGAAGCTCAGTTTTAGTCACTGGAGCTCCCACAAGTGTCTCCTCAGTGTGTTCCCATTTCCTTAGAAACAGTGTATTTGCTGGGAGAAAAGTGCATTACTGTGCGCTTTCACCGTTCAGCAAATACATGTGTAGAAGCACAGCGCTAGCAGAAACGACCGTTTCTCGACGTTTTCTAACTCAGGGAACAAGTTGCACACTTCTGAAATGCATTTGGGCAACTTTGTCAGAAATGAGTTTTTTGCCTAAAGAGACATGCCTATTTGCGCAGTAGTACAGATTCTGAGTATGTAACTGGGCTTGATGAAATCAGCATTTCTCTTGCTTCCCTGTGCGTAGGGAAGCTCAGTTTTAGTCAAAGTAGCTCACACAAGTGTCTCCTCAGTGTGTTCCCATTTCCTTAGAAACAGTGTATTTGCTGGGAGAAAAGTGCATTACTGTGCGCTTTCACCGTTCAGCAAATACATGTGTAGAAGCACAGCGCTAGCAGAAACGAACGTTTCTCGACGTTTTCTAACTCAGGGAACAAGTTGCACACTTCTGAGATGCATTTGGGCAACTTTGTCAGAAATTAGTTTTTTGCCTACAGAGACATGCCTATTTGCCCAGTAGTACAGATTCTGAGTATGTAACTGGGCTGGATGAAATCAGCATTTCTCTTGCTTCACTGTGCGTAGGGAAGCTCAGTTTTAGTCACAGTAGCTCCCACAAGTGTCCTCTCAGTGTGTTCCCATTTCCTTAGAAACAATGTATTTGCTGGGAGAAAAGTGCATTACTGTGTGCTTTCACCGTTCAGCAAATACATGTGTAGAAGCACAGCGCTAGCAGAAACAACCGTTTCTCAACGTTTTCTAACTCAGGGAACAAACTGCACACTTCTGAGATGCATTTGGGCAACTTTGTCAGAAATGAGTTTTTTGCCTACAGAGACATGTCTATTTGCGCAGTAGTACAGATTCTGAGTATGTAACTGGGCTTGATGAAATCAGCATTTCTCTTGCTTCCCTGTGCGTAGGGAAGCTCAGTTTTAGTCACAGTAGCTCCCACAAGTGTCTCCTCAGTGTGTTCCCATTTCCTTAGAAACAGTGTATTTGCTGGGAGAAAAGTGCATTACTGTGCGCTTTCACCGTTCAGCAAATACATGTGTAGAAGCACAGCGCTAGCAGAAACGAACGTTTCTCGACGTTTTCTAACTCAGGGAACAAGTTGCACACTTCTGAGATGCATTTGGGCAACTTTGTCAGAAATGAGTTTTTTGCCTACAGAGACATGCCTATTTTCACAGTAGTACAGAGTCTGAGTATGTAACTGGGCTTGATGAAATCAGCATTTCTCTTGCTTCCCTGTGCGTAGGGAAGCTCAGTTTTAGTCACAGTAGCTCCCACAAGTGTCTCCTCAGTGTGTTCCCATTTCCTTAGAAACAGTGTATTTGCTGGGAGAAAAGTGCATTACTGTGCGCTTTCACCGTTCAGCAAATACATGTGTAGAAGCACAGCGCTAGCAGAAACGAACGTTTCTCGACCTTTTCTAACTCAGGGAACAAATTGCACACTTCTGAGATGCATTTGGGCAACTTTGTCAGAAATGAGTTTTTTGCCTACAAAGACATGCCTATTTGCTCAGTAGTAAAGATTCTGAGTATGTAACTGGGCTTGATGAAATCAGCATTTCTCTTGCTTCCCTGTGCGTAGGGAAGCTCAGTTTTAGTCACTGGAGCTCCCACAAGTGTCTCCTCAGTGTGTTCCCATTTCCTTAGAAACAGTGTATTTGCTGGGAGAAAAGTGCATTACTGTGCGCTTTCACCGTTCAGCAAATACATGTGTAGAAGCACAGCGCTAGCAGAAACAACCGTTTCTCAACGTTTTCTAACTCAGGGAACAAACTGCACACTTCTGAGATGCATTTGGGCAACTTTGTCAGAAATGAGTTTTTTGCCTACAGAGACATGTCTATTTGCGCAGTAGTACAGATTCTGAGTATGTAACTGGGCTTGATGAAATCAGCATTTCTCTTGCTTCCCTGTGCGTAGGGAAGCTCAGTTTTAGTCACAGTAGCTCACACAAGTGTCTCCTCAGTGTGTTCCCATTTCCTTAGAAACAGTGTATTTGCTGGGAGAAAAGTGCATTACTGTGCGCTTTCACCGTTCAGCAAATACATGTGTAGAAGCACAGCGCTAGCAGAAACGAACGTTTCTCGACGTTTTCTAACTCAGGGAACAAGTTGCACACTTCTGAGATGCATTTGGGCAACTTTGTCAGAAATGAGTTTTTTGCCTACAGAGACATGCCTATTTTCACAGTAGTACAGAGTCTGAGTATGTAACTGGGCTTGATGAAATCAGCATTTCTCTTGCTTCCCTGTGCGTAGGGAAGCTCAGTTTTAGTCACAGTAGCTCCCACAAGTGTCTCCTCAGTGTGTTCCCATTTCCTTAGAAACAGTGTATTTGCTGGGAGAAAAGTGCATTACTGTGCGCTTTCACCGTTCAGCAAATACATGTGTAGAAGCACAGCGCTAGCAGAAACGAACGTTTCTCGACCTTTTCTAACTCAGGGAACAAATTGCACACTTCTGAGATGCATTTGGGCAACTTTGTCAGAAATGAGTTTTTTGCCTACAAAGACATGCCTATTTGCTCAGTAGTAAAGATTCTGAGTATGCAACTGGGCTTGATGAAATCAGCATTTCTCTTGCTTCCCTGTGCGTAGGGAAGCTCAGTTTTAGTCACTGGAGCTCCCACAAGTGTCTCCTCAGTGTGTTCCCATTTCCTTAGAAACAGTGTATTTGCTGGGAGAAAAGTGCATTACTGTGCGCTTTCACCGTTCAGCAAATACATGTGTAGAAGCACAGCGCTAGCAGAAACGACCGTTTCTCGACGTTTTCTAACTCAGGGAACAAGTTGCACACTTCTGAAATGCATTTGGGCAACTTTGTCAGAAATGAGTTTTTTGCCTAAAGAGACATGCCTATTTGCGCAGTAGTACAGATTCTGAGTATGTAACTGGGCTTGATGAAATCTGCATTTCTCTTGCTTCCCTGTGCGTAGGGAAGCTCAGTTTTAGTCAAAGTAGCTCACACAAGTGTCTCCTCAGTGTGTTCCCATTTCCTTAGAAACAGTGTATTTGCTGGGAGAAAAGTGCATTACTGTGCGCTTTCACCGTTCAGCAAATACATGTGTAGAAGCACAGCGCTAGCAGAAACGAACGTTTCTCGACGTTTTCTAACTCAGGGAACAAGTTGCACACTTCTGAGATGCATTTGGGCAACTTTGTCAGAAATTAGTTTTTTGCCTACAGAGACATGCCTATTTGCCCAGTAGTACAGATTCTGAGTATGTAACTGGGCTGGATGAAATCAGCATTTCTCTTGCTTCACTGTGCGTAGGGAAGCTCAGTTTTAGTCACAGTAGCTCCCACAAGTGTCCTCTCAGTGTGTTCCCATTTCCTTAGAAACAATGTATTTGCTGGGAGAAAAGTGCATTACTGTGTGCTTTCACCGTTCAGCAAATACATGTGTAGAAGCACAGCGCTAGCAGAAACAACCGTTTCTCAACGTTTTCTAACTCAGGGAACAAACTGCACACTTCTGAGATGCATTTGGGCAACTTTGTCAGAAATGAGTTTTTTGCCTACAGAGACATGTCTATTTGCGCAGTAGTACAGATTCTGAGTATGTAACTGGGCTTGATGAAATCAGCATTTCTCTTGCTTCCCTGTGCGTAGGGAAGCTCAGTTTTAGTCACAGTAGCTCACACAAGTGTCTCCTCAGTGTGTTCCCATTTCCTTAGAAACAGTGTATTTGCTGGGAGAAAAGTGCATTACTGTGCGCTTTCACCGTTCAGCAAATACATGTGTAGAAGCACAGCGCTAGCAGAAACGAACGTTTCTCGACGTTTTCTAACTCAGGGAACAAGTTGCACACTTCTGAGATGCATTTGGGCAACTTTGTCAGAAATGAGTTTTTTGCCTACAGAGACATGCCTATTTGCGCAGTAGTACAGATTCTGAGTATGTAACTGGGCTGGATGAAATCAGCATTTCTCTTGCTTCACTGTGCGTAGGGAAGCTCAGTTTTAGTCACAGTAGCTCCCACAAGTGTCCTCTCAGTGTGTTCCCATTTCCTTAGAAACAGTGTATTTGCTGGGAGAAAAGTGCATTACTGTGAGCTTTCACCGTTCAGCAAATACATGTGTAGAAGCACAGCGCTAGCAGAAACAACCGTTTCTCAACGTTTTCTAACTCAGGGAACAAACTGCACACTTCTGAGATGCATTTGGGCAACTTTGTCAGAAATGAGTTTTTTGCCTACAGAGACATGCCTATTTGCTCAGTAGTACAGATTCTGAGTATGTAACTTGGCTTGATGAAATCAGCATTTCTCTTGCTTCCCTGTGTGTAGGGAAGCTCAGTTTTAGTCACTGGAGCTCCCACAAGTGTCTCCTCAGTGTGTTCCCATTTCCTTAGAAACAGTGTATTTGCTGGGAGAAAAGTGCATTACTGTGCGCTTTCACCGTTCAGCAAATACATGTGTAGAAGCACAGCGCTAGCAGTAACGACCGTGTCTCGACGTTTTCTAACTCAGGGAACAAGTTGCACACTTCTGAAATGCATTTGGGCAACTTTGTCAGAAATGAGTTTTTTGCCTAAAGAGACATGCCTATTTGCGCAGTAGTACAGATTCTGAGTATGTAACTGGGCTTGATGAAATCAGCATTTCTCTTGCTTCCCTGTGCGTAGGGAAGCTCAGTTTTAGTCACAGTAGCTCCCACAAGTGTCTCCTCAGTGTGTTCCCATTTCCTTAGAAACAGTGTATTTGCTGGGAGAAAAGTGCATTACTGTGCGCTTTCACCGTTCAGCAAATACATGTGTAGAAGCACAGCGCTAGTAGAAATGAACGTTTCTCGACGTTTTCTAACTCAGGGAACAAGTTGCACACTTCTGAGATGCATTTGGGCAACTTTGTCAGAAATTAGTTTTTTGCCTACAGAGACATGCCTATTTGCGCAGTAGTACAGATTCTGAGTATGTAACTGGGCTGGATGAAATCAGCATTTCTCTTGCTTCACTGTGCACAGGGAAGCTCAGTTTTAGTCACAGTAGCTCCCACAAGTGTCCTCTCAGTGTGTTCCCATTTCCTTAGAAACAGTGTATTTGCTGGGAGAAAAGTGCATTACTGTGAGCTTTCACCGTTCAGCAAATACATGTGTAGAAGCACAGCGCTAGCAGAAACAACCGTTTCTCAACGTTTTCTAACTCAGGGAACAAACTGCACACTTCTGAGATGCATTTGGGCAACTTTGTCAGAAATGAGTTTTTTGCCTACAGAGACATGCCTATTTGCGCAGTAGTACAGATTCTGAGTATGTAACTGGGCTTGATGAAATCAGCATTTCTCTTGCTTCCCTGTGTGTAGGGAAGCTCAGTTTTAGTCACTGGAGCTCCCACAAGTGTCTCCTCAGTGTGTTCCCATTTCCTTAGAAACAGTGTATTTGCTGGGAGAAAAGTGCATTACTGTGCGCTTTCACCGTTCAGCAAATACATGTGTAGAAGACCAGCGCTAGCAGTAACGACCGTGTCTCGACGTTTTCTAACTCAGGGAACAAGTTGCACACTTCTGAAATGCATTTGGGCAACTTTGTCAGAAATGAGTTTTTTGCCTAAAGAGACATGCCTATTTGCGCAGTAGTACAGATTCTGAGTATGTAACTGGGCTTGATGAAATCAGCATTTCTCTTGCTTCCCTGTGCGTAGGGAAGCTCAGTTTTAGTCACAGTAGCTCCCACAAGTGTCTCCTCAGTGTGTTCCCATTTCCTTAGAAACAGTGTATTTGCTGGGAGAAAAGTGCATTACTGTGCGCTTTCACCGTTCAGCAAATACATGTGTAGAAGCACAGCGCTAGCAGAAACGACCGTGTCTCGACGTTTTCTAACTCAGGGAACAAGTTGCACACTTCTGAGATGCATTTGGGCAACTTTGTCAGAAATGAGTTTTTTGCCAACAGAGACATGCCTATTTGCTCAGTAGTACAGATTCTGAGTATGTAACTGGGCTGGATGAAATCAGCATTTCTCTTGCTTCGCTGTGCGTAGGGAAGCTCAGTTTTAGTCACAGTAGCTCCCACAAGTGTCCTCTCAGTGTGTTCCCATTTCCTTAGAAACAGTGTATTTGCTGGGAGAAAAGTGCATTACTGTGCGCTTTCACCGTTCAGCAAATACATGTGTAGAAGCACAGCGCTAGCAGAAACAACCGTTTCTCGACGTTTTCTAACTCAGGGAACAAGCTGCACACTTCTGAGATGCATTTGGGCAACTTTGTCAGAAATGAGTTTTTTGCCTACAGAGACATGCCTATTTGCTCAGTAGTACAGATTCTGAGTATGTAACTGGGCTTGATGAAATCAGCATTTCTCTTGCTTCCCTGTGCGTAGGGAAGCTCAGTTTTAGTCACAGTAGCTCCCACAAGTGTCTCCTCAGTGTGTTCCCATTTCCTTAGAAACAGTGTATTTGCTGCGAGAAAAGTGCATTTACTGTGCGCTTTCACCGTTCAGCAAATACATGTGTAGAAGCACAGCGCTAGCAGAAACGAACGTTTCTCGACGTTTTCTAACTCAGGGAACAAGTTGCACACTTCTGAGATGCATTTGGGCAACTTTGTCAGAAATGAGTTTTTTGCCTACAGAGACATGCCTATTTGCGCAGTAGTACAGATTCTGAGTATGTAACTGGGCTTGATGAAATCAGCATTTCTCTTGCTTCCCTGTGCGTAGGGAAGCTCAGTTTTAGTCACAGTAGCTCCCACAAGTGTCCTCTCAGTGTGTTCCCATTTCCTTAGAAACAGTGTATTTGCTGGGAGAAAAGTGCATTACTGTGCGCTTTCACCGTTCAGCAAATACATGTGTAGAAGCACAGCGCTAGCAGAAACGACCGTTTCTCGACGTTTTCTAACTCAGGGAACAAGTTGCACACTTCTGAAATGCATTTGGGCAACTTTGTCAGAAATGAGTTTTTTGCCTACAGAGACATGCCTATTTGCGCAGTAGTACAGATTCTGAGTATGTAACTGGGCTGGATGAAATCAGCATTTCTCTTGCTTCCCTGTGCGTAGGGAAGCTCAGTTTTAGTCACAGTAGCTCCCACAAGTGTCTCCTCAGTGTGTTCCCATTTCCTTAGAAACAGTGTATTTGCTGGGAGAAAAGTGCATTACTGTGCGCTTTCACCGTTCAGCAAATACATGTGTAGAAGCACAGCGCTAGCAGAAACGAACGTTTCTCGACCTTTTCGAACTCAGGGAACAAGTTGCACACTTCTGAGATGCATTTGGGCAACTTTGTCAGAAATGAGTTTTTTGCCTACAGAGACATGCCTATTTGCGCAGTAGTACAGATTCTGAGTATGTAACTGGGCTGGATGAAATCAGCATTTCTCTTGCTTCGCTGTGCGTAGGGAAGCTCAGTTTTAGTCACAGTAGCTCCCACAAGTGTCCTCTCAGTGTGTTCCCATTTCCTTAGAAACAGTGTATTTGCTGGGAGAAAAGTGCATTACTGTGCGCTTTCACCGTTCAGCAAATACATGTGTAGAAGCACAGCGCTAGCAGAAACAACTGTTTCTCGACGTTTTCTAACTCAGGGAACAAGCTCCACACTTCTGAGATGCATTTGGGCAACTTTGTCAGAAATGAGTTTTTTGCCTACAGAGACATGCCTATTTGCTCAGTAGTACAGATTCTGAGTATGTAACTGGGCTTGATGAAATCAGCATTTCTCTTGCTTCCCTGTGCGTAGGGAAGCTCAGTTTTAGTCACAGTAGCTCCCACAAGTGTCTCCTCAGTGTGTTCCCATTTCCTTAGAAACAGTGTATTTGCTGCGAGAAAAGTGCATTACTGTGCGCTTTCACCGTTCAGCAAATACATGTGTAGAAGCACAGCGCTAGCAGAAACGAACGTTTCTCGACGTTTTCTAACTCAGGGAACAAGTTGCACACTTCTGAGATGCATTTGGGCAACTTCGTCAGAAATGAGTTTTTTGCCTAAAGAGACATGCCTATTTGCGCAGTAGTACAGATTCTGAGTATGTAACTGGGCTTGATGAAATCAGCATTTCTCTTGCTTCCCTGTGCGTAGGGAAGCTCAGTTTTAGTCACAGTAGCTCCCACAAGTGTCTCCTCAGTGTGTTCCCATTTCCTTAGAAACAGTGTATTTGCTGGGAGAAAAGTGCATTACTGTGCGCTTTCACCGTTCAGCAAATACATGTGTAGAAGCACAGCGCTAGCAGAAACGAACGTTTCTCGACCTTTTCTAACTCAGGGAACAAATTGCACACTTCTGAGATGCATTTGGGCAACTTTGTCAGAAATGAGTTTTTTGCCTACAAAGACATGCTTATTTGCTCAGTAGTAAAGATTCTGAGTATGTAACTGGGCTTGATGAAATCAGCATTTCTCTTGCTTCCCTGTGCGTAGGGAAGCTCAGTTTTAGTCACTGGAGCTCCCACAAGTGTCTCCTCAGTGTGTTCCCATTTCCTTAGAAACAGTGTATTTGCTGGGAGAAAAGTGCATTACTGTGCGCTTTCACCGTTCAGCAAATACATGTGTAGAAGCACAGCGCTAGCAGAAACGACCGTTTCTCGACGTTTTCTAACTCAGGGAACAAGTTGCACACTTCTGAAATGCATTTGGGCAACTTTGTCAGAAATGAGTTTTTTGCCTAAAGAGACATGCCTATTTGCGCAGTAGTACAGATTCTGAGTATGTAACTTGGCTTGATGAAATCAGCATTTCTCTTGCTTCCCTGTGTGTAGGGAAGCTCAGTTTTAGTCACTGGAGCTCCCACAAGTGTCTCCTCAGTGTGTTCCCATTTCCTTAGAAACAGTGTATTTGCTGGGAGAAAAGTGCATTACTGTGCGCTTTCACCGTTAAGCAAATACATGTGTAGAAGCCCAGCGCTAGCAGTAACGACCGTGTCTCGACGTTTTCTAACTCAGGGAACAAGTTGCACACTTCTGAAATGCATTTGGGCAACTTTGTCAGAAATGAGTTTTTTGCCTAAAGAGACATGCCTATTTGCGCAGTAGTACAGATTCTGAGTATGTAACTGGGCTTGATGAAATCAGCATTTCTCTTGCTTCCCTGTGCGTAGGGAAGCTCAGTTTTAGTCACAGTAGCTCCCACAAGTGTCTCCTCAGTGTGTTCCCATTTCCTTAGAAACAGTGTATTTGCTGGGAGAAAAGTGCATTACTGTGCGCTTTCACCGTTCAGCAAATACATGTGTAGAAGCACAGCGCTAGCAGAAACGAACGTTTCTCGACGTTTTCTAACTCAGGGAACAAGTTGCACACTTCTGAGATGCATTTGGGCAACTTTGTCAGAAATCAGTTTTTTGCCAACAGAGACATGCCTATTTGCTCAGTAGTACAGATTCTGAGTATGTAACTGGGCTGGATGAAATCAGCATTTCTCTTGCTTCGCTGTGCGTAGGGAAGCTCAGTTTTAGTCACAGTAGCTCCCACAAGTGTCCTCTCAGTGTGTTCCCATTTCCTTAGAAACAGTGTATTTGCTGGGAGAAAAGTGCATTACTGTGCGCTTTCACCGTTCAGCAAATACATGTGTAGAAGCACAGCGCTAGCAGAAACAACCGTTTCTCGACGTTTTCTAACTCAGGGAACAAGCTGCACACTTCTGAGATGCATTTGGGCAACTTTGTCAGAAATGAGTTTTTTGCCTACAGAGACATGCCTATTTGCTCAGTAGTACAGATTCTGAGTATGTAACTGGGCTTGATGAAATCAGCATTTCTCTTGCTTCCCTGTGCGTAGGGAAGCTCAGTTTTAGTCACAGTAGCTCCCACAAGTGTCTCCTCAGTGTGTTCCCATTTCCTTAGAAACAGTGTATTTGCTGCGAGAAAAGTGCATTTACTGTGCGCTTTCACCGTTCAGCAAATACATGTGTAGAAGCACAGCGCTAGCAGAAACGAACGTTTCTCGACGTTTTCTAACTCAGGGAACAAGTTGCACACTTCTGAGATGCATTTGGGCAACTTTGTCAGAAATGAGTTTTTTGCCTACAGAGACATGCCTATTTGCGCAGTAGTACAGATTCTGAGTATGTAACTGGGCTTGATGAAATCAGCATTTCTCTTGCTTCCCTGTGCGTAGGGAAGCTCAGTTTTAGTCACAGTAGCTCCCACAAGTGTCTCCTCAGTGTGTTCCCATTTCCTTAGAAACAGTGTATTTGGTGGGAGAAAAGTGCATTACTGTGCGCTTTCACCGTTCAGCAAATACATGTGTAGAAGCACAGCGCTAGCAGAAACGAACGTTTCTCGACGTTTTCTAACTCAGGGAACAAGTTGAACACTTCTGAGATGCATTTGGGCAACTCTGTCAGAAATGAGTTTTTTGCCTACAGAGACATGCCTATTTGCGCAGTAGTACAGATTCTGAGTATGTAACTGGGCTGGATGAAATCAGCATTTCTCTTGCTTCGCTGTGCGTAGGGAAGCTCAGTTTTAGTCACAGTAGCTCCCACAAGTGTCTCCTCAGTGTGTTCCCATTTCCTTAGAAACAGTGTATTTGCTGGGAGAAAAGTGCATTACTGTGCGCTTTCACCGTTCAGCAAATACATGTGTAGAAGCACAGCGCTAGCAGAAACAACCGTTTCTCGACGTTTTCTAACTCAGGGAACAAGCTGCACACTTCTGAGATGCATTTGGGCAACTTTGTCAGAAATGAGTTTTTTGCCTACAGAGACATGCCTATTTGCTCAGTAGTACAGATTCTGAGTATGTAACTGGGCTTGATGAATTCAGCATTTCTCTTGCTTCCCTGTGCGTAGGGAAGCTCAGTTTTAGTCACAGTAGCTCCCACAAGTGTCCTCTCAGTGTGTTCCCATTTCCTTAGAAACAGTTTATTTGCTGGGAGAAAAGTGCATTACTGTGCGCTTTCACTGTTCAGCAAATACATGTGTAGAAGCACAGCGCTAGCAGAAACAAATGTTTCTCGACGTTTTCTAACTCAGGGAACAAGTTGCACACTTCTGAGATGCATTTGGGCAACTTTGTCAGAAATGAGTTTTTTGCCTACAGAGACATGTCTATTTGCGCAGTAGTACAGATTCTGAGTATGTAACTGGGCTTGATGAAATCAGCATTTCTCTTGCTTCCCTGTGTGTAGGGAAGCTCAGTTTTAGTCACAGTAGCTCCCACAAGTGTCTCCTCAGTGTGTTCCCATTTCCTTAGAAACAGTGTATTTGCTGGGAGAAAAGTGCATTATTGTGCGCTTTCACCGTTCAGCAAATACATGTGTAGAAGCACAGCGCTAGCAGAAACAACCGTTTCTCGACGTTTTCTAACTCAGGGAACAAATTGCACACTTCTGAGATGCATTTGGGCAACTTTCTCAGAAATGAGTTCTTTGCCTACATAGACATGCCTATTTGCTCAGTAGTAAAGATTCTAGGTATGTAACTGGGCTTGATGAAATCAGCATTTCTCTTGCTTCCCTGTGCGTAGGGAAGCTCAGTTTTAGTCACTGGAGCTCCCACAAGTGTCTCCTCAGTGTGTTCCCATTTCCTTAGAAACAGTGTATTTGCTGGGAGAAAAGTGCATTACTGTGCGCTTTCACCGTTCAGCAAATACATGTGTAGAAGCCCAGCGCTAGCAGAAACAACCGTTTCTCGACGTTTTCTAACTCAGGGAACAAGTTGCACACTTCTAAAATGCATTTGGGCAACTTTGTCAGAAATGAGTTCTTTGCCTAAAGAGACATGCCTATTTGCGCAGTAGTACAGATTCTGAGTATGTAACTGGGCTTGATGAAATCAGCATTTCTCTTGCTTCCCTGTGCGTAGGGAAGCTCAGTTTTAGTCACAGTAGCTCCCACAAGTGTCTCCTCAGTGTGTTCCCATTTCCTTAGAAACAGTTTATTTGCTGGGAGAAAAGTGCATTACTGTGCGCTTTCACCGTTCAGCAAATACATGTGTAGAAGCACAGCGCTAGCAGAAACAAACGTTTCTCGACGTTTTCTAACTCAGGGAACAAGTTGCACACTTCTGAGATGCATTTGGGCAACTTTGTCAGAAATGAGTTTTTTGCCTACAGAGACATGTCTATTTGCGCAGTAGTACAGATTCTGAGTATGTAACTGGGCTTGATGAAATCAGCATTTCTCTTGCTTCCCTGTGCGTAGGGAAGCTCAGTTTTAGTCACTGGAGCTCCCAAAAGTGTCTCCTCAGTGTGTTCCCATTTCATTAGAGACAGTGTATTTGCTGGGAGAAAAGTGCATTACTGTGCGCTTTCACCGTTCAGCATATACATGTGTAGAAGCCCAGCGCTAGCAGAAACGACCGTTTCTCGACGTTTTCTAACTCAGGGAACAAGTTGCACACTTCTGAGATGCATTTGGGCAACTCTGTCAGAAATGAGTTTTTTGCCTACAGAGACATGCCTATTTGCGCAGTAGTACAGATTCTGAGTATGTAACTGGGCTGAATGAAATCAGCATTTCTCTTGCTTCACTGTGCGTAGAGAAGCTCAGTTTTAGTCACAGTAGCTCCCACAAGTGTCCTCTCAGTGTGTTCCCTTTTCCTTAGAAACAGTGTATTGGCTGGGAGAAAAGTGCATTACTGTGCGCTTTCACCGTTCAGCAAATACATGTGTAGAAGCACAGCGCTAGCAGAAACAACCGTTTCTCGACGTTTTCTAACTCAGGGAACAAATTGCACACTTCTGAGATGCATTTGTTCAACTTTGTCAGAAATGAGTTCTTTGCCTACAGAGACATGCCTATTTGCTCAGTAGTACAGATTCTGAGTATGTAACTGGGCTTGATGAATTCAGCATTTCTCTTGCTTCCCTGTGCGTAGGGATGCTCAGTTTTAGTCACTGGAGCTCCCACAAGTGTCTCCTCAGTGTGTTCCCATTTCATTAGAAACAGTGTATTTGCTGGGAGAAAAGTGCATTACTGTGCGCTTTCACCGTTCAGCAAATACATGTGTAGAAGCCCAGCGCTAGCAGAAACGACCGTGTCTCGACGTTTTCTAACTCAGGGAACAAGTTGCACACTTCTGAAATGCATTTGGGCAACTTTGTCAGAAATGAGTTTTTTGCCTAAAGAGACATTCCTATTTGCGCAGTAGTACAGATTCTGAGTATGTAACTGGGCTTGATGAAATCAGCATTTCTCTTGCTTCCCTGTGCGTAGGGAAGCTCAGTTTTAGTCACAGTAGCTCCCACAAGTGTCTCCTCAGTGTGTTCCCATTTCCTTAGAAACAGTGTATTTGCTGGGAGAAAAGTGCATTACTGTGCGCTTTCACCGTTCAGCAAATACATGTGTAGAAGCACAGCGCTAGCAGAAACGAACGTTTCTCGACGTTTTCTAACTCAGGGAACAAGTTGCACACTTCTGAGATGCATTTGGGCAACTTTGTCAGAAATGAGTTTTTTGCCTACAGAGACATGCCTATTTGCGCAGTAGTACAGATTCTGAGTATGTAACTGGGCTTGATGAAATCAACATTTCTCTTGCTTCCCTGTTCGTAGGGAAGCTCAGTTTTAGTCACAGTAGCTCCCACAAGTGTCTCCTCAGTGTGTTCCCATTTCCTTAGAAACAGTTTATTTGCTGGGAGAAAAGTGCATTACTGTGCGCTTTCACCGTTCAGCAAATACATGTGTAGAAGCACAGCGCTAGCAGAAACAAACGTTTCTCGACGTTTTCTAACTCAGGGAACAAGTTGCACACTTCTGAGATGCATTTGGGCAACTTTGTCAGAAATGAGTTTTTTGCCTACAGAGACATGTCTATTTGCGCAGTAGTACAGATTCTGAGTATGTAACTGGGCTTGATGAATTCAGCATTTCTCTTGCTTCCCTGTGTGTAGGGAAGCTCAGTTTTAGTCACAGTAGCTCCCACAAGTGTCTCCTCAGTGTGTTCCCATTTCCTTAGAAACAGTGTATTTGCTGGGAGAAAAGTGCATTACTGTGCGCTTTCACCGTTCAGCAAATACATGTGTAGAAGCACAGCGCTAGCAGAAACGAACGTTTCTCGACGTTTTCTAACTCAGGGAACAAGTTGCACACTTCTGAGATGCATTTGGGCAACTTTGTCAGAAATGAGTTTTTTGCCTACAGAGACATGCCTATTTGCGCAGTAGTACAGAGTCTGAGTATGTAACTGGGCTTGATGAATTCAGCATTTCTCTTGCTTCCCTGTGTGTAGGGAAGCTCAGTTTTAGTCACAGTAGCTCCCACAAGTGTCTCCTCAGTGTGTTCCCATTTCCTTAGAAACAGTGTATTTGCTGGGAGAAAAGTGCATTACTGTGCGCTTTCACCGTTCAGCAAATACATGTGTAGAAGCACAGCGCTAGCAGAACCGAACGTTTCTCGACGTTTTCTAACTCAGGGAACAAGTTGCACACTTCTGAGATGCATTTGGGCAACTTTGTCAGAAATGAGTTTTTTGCCTAAAGAGACATGCCTATTTGCGCAGTAGTACAGATTCTGAGTATGTAACTGGGCTGGATGAAATCAGCATTTCTCTTGCTTCCCTGTGCGTAGGGAAGCTCAGTTTTAGTCACAGTAGCTCCCACAAGTGTCCTCTCAGTGTGTTCCCATTTCCTTAGAAACAGTGTATTTGCTGGGAGAAAAGTGCATTACTGTGCGCTTTCACCGTTCAGCAAATACATGTGTAGAAGCACAGCGCTAGCAGAAACGAACGTTTCTCGACGTTTTCTAACTCAGGGAACAAGTTGCACACTTCTGAGATGCATTTGGGCAACTCTGTCAGAAATGAGTTTTTTGTCTACAGAGACATGCCTATTTGCGCAGTAGTACAGATTCTGAGTATGTAACTGGGCTGAATGAAATCAGCATTTCTCTTGCTTCGCTGTGCGTAGGGAAGCTCAGTTTTAGTCACAGTAGCTCCCACAAGTGTCTCCTCAGTGTGTTCCCATTTCCTTAGAAACAGTGTATTTGCTGGGAGAAAAGTGCATTACTGTGCGCTTTCACCGTTCAGCAAATACATGTGTAGAAGCACAGCGCTAGCAGAAACGAACGTTTCTCGACGTTTTCTAACTCAGGGAACAAGTTGCACACTTCTGAGATGCATTTGGGCAACTTTGTCAGAAATGAGTTTTTTGCCTAGAGACATGCCTATTTGCGCAGTAGTACAGATTCTGAGTATGTAACTGGGCTTGATGAAATCAGCATTTCTCTTGCTTCCCTGTGCGTAGGGAAGCTCAGTTTTAGTCACTGGAGCTCCCACAAGTGTCTCCTCAGTGTGTTCCCATTTCCTTAGAAACAGTTTATTTGCTGGGAGAAAAGTGCATTACTGTGCGCTTTCACCGTTCAGCAAATACATGTGTAGAAGCACAGCGCTAGCAGAAACGAACGTTTATCGACGTTTTCTAACTCAGGGAACAAGTTGCACACTTCTGAGATGCATTTGGGCAACTTTGTCAGAAATGAGTTTTTTGCCTACAGAGACATGCCTATTTGCGCAGTAGTACAGATTCTGAGTATGTAACTGGGCTGGATGAAATCAGCATTTCTCTTGCTTCGCTGTGCGTAGGGAAGCTCAGTTTTAGTCACAGTAGCTCCCACAAGTGTCCTCTCAGTGTGTTCCCATTTCCTTAGAAACAGTGTATTTGCTGGGAGAAAAGTGCATTACTGTGCGCTTTCACCGTTCAGCAAATACATGTGTAGAAGCACAGCGCTAGCAGAAACAACCGTTTCTCGACGTTTTCTAACTCAGGGAACAAGCTGCACACTTCTGAGATGCATTTGGGCAACTTTGTCAGAAATGAGTTTTTTGCCTACAGAGACATGCCTATTTGCTCAGTAGTACAGATTCTGAGTATGTAACTGGGCTTGATGAAATCAGCATTTCTCTTGCTTCCCTGTGCGTAGGGAGGCTCAGTTTTAGTCACAGTAGCTCCCACAAGTGTCTCCTCAGTGTGTTCCCATTTCCTTAGAAACAGTGTATTTGCTGCGAGAAAAGTGCATTACTGTGCGCTTTCACCGTTCAGCAAATACATGTGTAGAAGCACAGCGCTAGCAGAAACGACCGTTTCTCGACGTTTTCTAACTCAGGGAACAAGTTGCACACTTCTGAGATGCATTTGGGCAACTTTGTCAGAAATGAGTTTTTTGCCTACAGAGACATGCCTATTTGCTCAGTAGTAAAGATTCTGAGTATTAACTGGGCTTGATGGAATCAGCATTTCTCTTGCTTCCCTGTGCGTAGGGAAGCTCAGTTTTAGTCACAGTAGCTCCCACAAGTGTCTCCTCAGTGTGTTCCCATTTCCTTAGAAACAGTGTATTTGCTGGGAGAAAAGTGCATTACTGTGCGCTTTCACCGTTCAGCAAATACATGTGTAGAAGCACAGCGCTAGCAGAAACGAACGTTTCTCGACGTTTTCTAACTCAGGGAACAAGTTGCACACTTCTGAGATGCATTTGGGCAACTCTGTCAGAAATGATTTTTTTGCCTACAGAGACATGCCTATTTGCGCAGTAGTACAGATTCTGAGTATGTAACTGGGCTTGATGAAATCAGCATTTCTCTTGCTTCGCTGTGCGTAGGGAAGCTCAGTTTTAGTCACAGTAGCTCCCACAAGTGTCCTCTCAGTGTGTTCCCATTTCCTTAGAAACAGTGTATTTGCTGGGAGAAAAGTGCATTACTGTGCGCTTTCACCGTTCAGCAAATACATGTGTAGAAGCACAGCGCTAGCAGAAACAACCGTTTCTCGACGTTTTCTAACTCAGGGAACAAGCTGCACACTTCTGAGATGCATTGGGGCAACTTTGTCAGAAATGATTTTTGGCCTACAGAGACATGCCTATTTGCTCAGTAGTACAGATTCTGAGTATGTAACTGGGCTTGATGAATTCAGCATTTCTCTTGCTTCCCTGTGCGTAGGGAAGCTCAGTTTTAGTCACAGTAGCTCCCACAAGTGTCTCCTCAGTGTGTTCCCATTTCCTTAGAAACAGTTTATTTGCTGGGAGAAAAGTGCTTTACTGTGCGCTTTCACCGTTCAGCAAATACATGTGTAGAAGCACAGCGCTAGCAGAAACGAACGTTTATCGACGTTTTCTAACTCAGGGAACAAGTTGCACACTTCTGAGATGCATTTGGGCAACTTTGTCTGAAATGAGTTTTTTGCCTACAGAGACATGCCTATTTGCGCAGTAGTACAGATTCTGAGTATGTAACTGGGCTGGATGAAATCAGCATTTCTCTTGCTTCGCTGTGCGTAGGGAAGCTCAGTTTTAGTCACAGTAGCTCCCACAAGTGTCCTCTCAGTGTGTTCCCATTTCCTTAGAAACAGTGTATTTGCTGGGAGAAAAGTGCATTACTGTGCGCTTTCACCGTTCAGCAAATACATGTGTAGAAGCACAGCGCTAGCAGAAACAACCGTTTCTCGACGTTTTCTAACTCAGGGAACAAGCTGTACACTTCTGAGATGCATTTGGGCAACTTTGTCAGAAATGAGTTTTTTGCCTACAGAGACATGCCTATTTGCTCAGTAGTACAGATTCTGAGTATGTAACTGGGCTTGATGAAATCAGCATTTCTCTTGCTTCCCTGTGCGTAGGGAAGCTCAGTTTTAGTCACAGTAGCTCCCACAAGTGTCTCCTCAGTGTGTTCCCATTTCCTTAGAAACAGTGTATTTGCTGCGAGAAAAGTGCATTAGTGTGCGCTTTCACCGTTCAGCAAATACATGTGTAGAAGCACAGCGCTAGCAGAAACGACCGTTTCTCGACGTTTTCTAACTCAGGGAACAAGTTGCACACTTCTGAGATGCATTTGGGCAACTTTGTCAGAAATGAGTTCTTTGCCTAAAGACACATGCCTATTTGCTCAGTAGTAAAGATTCTGAGTATTAACTGGGCTTGATGAAATCAGCATTTCTCTTGCTTCCCTGTGCGTAGGGAAGCTCAGTTTTAGTCACAGTAGCTCCCACAAGTGTCTCCTCAGTGTGTTCCCATTTCCTTAGAAACAGTGTATTTGCTGGGAGAAAAGTGCATTACTGTGCGCTTTCACCGTTCAGCAAATACATGTGTAGAAGCACAGCGCTAGCAGAAACGAACGTTTCTCGACGTTTTCTAACTCAGGGAACAAGTTGCACACTTCTGAGATGCATTTGGGCAACTCTGTCAGAAATGAGTTTTTTTGCCTAAAGAGACATGCCTATTTGCGCAGTAGTACAGATTCTGAGTATGTAACTGGGCTGGATGAAATCAGCATTTCTCTTGCTTCGCTGTGCGTAGGGAAGCTCAGTTTTAGTCACAGTAGCTCCCACAAGTGTCCTCTCAGTGTGTTCCCATTTCCTTAGAAACAGTGTATTTGCTGGGAGAAAAGTGCATTACTGTGCGCTTTCACCGTTCAGCAAATACATGTGTAGAAGCACAGCGCTAGCAGAAACAACCGTTTCTCGACGTTTTCTAACTCAGGGAACAAGCTGCACACTTCTGAGATGCATTTGGGCAACATTGTCAGAAATGAGTTTTTTGCCTACAGAGACATGCCTATTTGCTCAGTAGTACAGATTCTGAGTATGTAACTGGGCTTGATGAATTAAGCATTTCTCTTGCTTCCCTGTGCGTAGGGAAGCTCAGTTTTAGTCACAGTAGCTCCCACAAGTGTCTCCTCAGTGTGTTCCCATTTCCTTAGAAACAGTTTATTTGCTGGGAGAAAAGTGCATTACTGTGCGCTTTCACCGTTCAGCAAATACATGTGTAGAAGCACAGCGCTAGCAGAAACAAACGTTTCTCGACGTTTTCTAACTCAGGGAACAAGTTGCACACTTCTGAGATGCATTTGGGCAACTTTGTCAGAAATGACTTTTTTGCCTACAGAGACATGTCTATTTGCGCAGTAGTACAGATTCTGAGTATGTAACTGGGCTTGATGAAATCAGCATTTCTCTTGCTTCCCTGTGTGTAGGGAAGCTCAGTTTTAGTCACAGTAGCTCCCACAAGTGTCTCCTCAGTGTGTTCCTATTTCCTTAGAAACTATGTATTTGCTGGGAGAAAAGTGCATTACTGTGCGCTTTCACCGTTCAGCAAATACATGTGTAGAAGCACAGCGCTAGCAGAAACGAACGTTTCTCGACGTTTTCTAACTCAGGGAACAAATTGCACACTTCAGAGATGCATTTGGGCAACTTTGTCAGAAATGAGTTCTTTGCCTACAAAGACATGCCTATTTGCTCAGTAGTAAAGATTCTGAGTATGTAACTGGGCTTGATGAAATCAGCATTTCTCTTGCTTCCCTGTGCGTAGGGAAGCTCAGTTTTAGTCACTGGAGCTCCCAGAAGTGTCTCCTCAGTGTGTTCCCATTTCCTTAGAAACAGTTTATTTGCTGGGAGAAAAGTGCATTACTGTGCGCTTTCACCGTTCAGCAAATACATGTGTAGAAGCACAGCGCTAGCAGAAACGAACGTTTCTCGACGTTTTCTAACTCAGGGAACAAGCTGCACACTTCTGAAATGCATTTGGGCAACTTTGTCAGAAATGAGTTTTTTGCCTAAAGAGACATGCCTATTTGCGCAGTAGTACAGATTCTGAGTATGTAACTGGGCTTGATGAAATCAGCATTTCTCTTGCTTCCCTGTGCGTAGGGAAGCTCAGTTTTAGTCACAGTAGCTCCCACAAGTGTCTCCTCAGTGTGTTCCCATTTCCTTAGAAACAGTTTATTTGCTGGGAGAAAAGTGCATTACTGTGCGCTTTCACCGTTCATCAAATACATGTGTAGAAGCACAGCGCTAGCAGAAACAAACGTTTCTCGACGTTTTCTAACTCAGGGAACAAGTTGCACACTTCGGAGATGCATTTGGGCAACTTTGTCAGAAATGAGTTTTTTGCCTACAGAGACATGTCTATTTGCGCAGTAGTACAGATTCTGAGTATGTAACTGGGCTTGATGAAATCAGCATTTCTCTTGCTTCCCTGTGCGTAGGGAAGCTCAGTTTTAGTCACAGTAGCTCACACAAGTGTCTCCTCAGTGTGTTCCCATTTCCTTAGAAACAGTGTATTTGCTGGGAGAAAAGTGCATTACTGTGCGCTTTCACCGTTCAGCAAATACATGTGTAGAAGCACAGCGCTAGCAGAAACGAACGTTTCTCGACGTTTTCTAACTCAGGGAACAAGTTGCACACTTCTGAGATGCATTTGGGCAACTTTGTCAGAAATTAGTTTTTTGCCTACAGAGACATGCCTATTTGCGCAGTAGTACAGATTCTGAGTATGTAACTGGGCTGGATGAAATCAGCATTTCTCTTGCTTCACTGTGCGTAGGGAAGCTCAGTTTTAGTCACAGTAGCTCCCACAAGTGTCCTCTCAGTGTGTTCCCATTTCCTTAGAAACAGTGTATTTGCTGGGAGAAAAGTGCATTACTGTGCGCTTTCACCGTTCAGCAAATACATGTGTAGAAGCACAGCGCTAGCAGAAACAACCGTTTCTCAACGTTATCTAACTCAGGGAACAAACTGCACACTTCTGAGATGCATTTGGGCAACTTTGTCAGAAATGAGTTTTTTGCCTACAGAGACATGCCTATTTGCTCAGTAGTACAGATTCTGAGTATGTAATTGGGCTTGATGAAATCAGCATTTCTCTTGCTTCCCTGTGTGTAGGGAAGCTCAGTTTTAGTCACAGTAGCTCCCACAAGTGTCTCCTCAGTGTGTTCCCATTTCTTTAGAAACAGTGTATTTGCTGGGAGAAAAGTGCATTACTGTGCGCTTTCACCGTTCAGCAAATACATGTGTAGAAGCACAGCGCTAGCAGAAACAACCGTTTCTCGACGTTTTCTAACTCAGGGAACAAGCTGCACACTTCTGAGATGCATTTGGGCAACTTTGTCAGAAATGACTTTTTTGCCTACAGAGACATGTCTATTTGCGCAGTAGTACAGATTCTGAGTATGTAACTGGGCTTGATGAAATCAGCATTTCTCTTGCTTCCCTGTGTGTAGGGAAGCTCAGTTTTAGTCACAGTAGCTCCCACAAGTGTCTCCTCAGTGTGTTCCCATTTCCTTAGAAACAGTGTATTTGCTGGGAGAAAAGTGCATTACTGTGCGCTTTCACCGTTCAGCAAATACATGTGTAGAAGCACAGCGCTAGCAGAAACGAACGTTTCTCGACGTTTTCTAACTCAGGGAACAAATTGCACACTTCTGAGATGCATTTGGGCAACTTTGTCAGAAATGAGTTCTTTGCCTACAAAGACATGCCTATTTGCTCAGTAGTAAAGATTCTGAGTATGTAACTGGGCTTGATGTAATCAGCATTTCTCTTGCTTCCCTGTGCGTAGGGAAGCTCAGTTTTAGTCACTGGAGCTCCCAGAAGTGTCTCCTCAGTGTGTTCCCATTTCCTTAGAAACAGTTTATTTGCTGGGAGAAAAGTGCATTACTGTGCGCTTTCACCGTTCAGCAAATACATGTGTAGAAGCACAGCGCTAGCAGAAACAAACGTTTCTCGACGTTTTCTAACTCAGGGAACAAGTTGCACACTTCTGTGATGCATTTGGGCAACTTTGTCAGAAATGAGTTTTTTGCCTACAGAGACATGCCTATTTGCGCAGTAGTACAGATTCTGAGTATGTAACTGGGCTTGATGAAATCAGCATTTCTCTTGCTTCCCTGTGCGTAGGGAAGCTCAGTTTTAGTCACTGGAGCTCCCACAAGTGTCTTCTCAGTGTGTTCCCATTTCATTAGAAATAGTGTATTTGCTGGGAGAAAAGTGCATTACTGTGCGCTTTCACCGTTCAGCAAATACATGTGTAGAAGCCTAGCGCTAGCAGAAACGAACGTTTCTCGACGTTTTCTAACTCAGGGAACAAGCTGCACACTTCTGAAATGCATTTGGGCAACTTTGTCAGAAATGAGTTTTTTGCCTAAAGAGACATGCCTATTTGCGCAGTAGTACAGATTCTGAGTATGTAACTGGGCTTGATGAAATCAGCATTTCTCTTGCTTCCCTGTGCGTAGGGAAGCTCAGTTTTAGTCACAGTAGCTCCCACAAGTGTCTCCTCAGTGTGTTCCCATTTCCTTAGAAACAGTTTATTTGCTGGGAGAAAAGTGCATTACTGTGCGCTTTCACCGTTCAGCAAATACATGTGTAGAAGCACAGCGCTAGCAGAAACAAACGTTTCTCGACGTTTTCTAACTCAGGGAACAAGTTGCACACTTCTGAGATGCATTTGGGCAACTTTGTCAGAAATGAGTTTTTTGCCTACAGAGACATGTCTATTTGCGCAGTAGTACAGATTCTGAGTATGTAACTGGGCTTGATGAAATCAGCATTTCTCTTGCTTCCCTGTGCGTAGGGAAGCTCAGTTTTAGTCACAGTAGCTCACACAAGTGTCTCCTCAGTGTGTTCCCATTTCCTTAGAAACAGTGTATTTGCTGGGAGAAAAGTGCATTACTGTGCGCTTTCACCGTTCAGCAAATACATGTGTAGAAGCACAGCGCTAGCAGAAACGAACGTTTCTCGACGTTTTCTAACTCAGGGAACAAGTTGCACACTTCTGAGATGCATTTGGGCAACTTTGTCAGAAATGAGTTTTTTGCCTACAGAGACATGCCTATTTGCGCAGTAGTACAGATTCTGAGTATGTAACTGGGCTGGATGAAATCAGCATTTCTCTTCCTTCACTGTGCGTAGGGAAGCTCAGTTTTAGTCACAGTAGCTCCCACAAGTGTCCTCTCAGTGTGTTCCCATTTCCTTAGAAACAGTGTATTTGCTGGGAGAAAAGTGCATTACTGTGCGCTTTCACCGTTCAGCAAATACATGTGTAGAAGCACAGCGCTAGCAGAAACAACCGTTTCTCGACGTTTTCTAACTCAGGGAACAAATTGCACACTTCTGAGATGCATTTGGGCAACTTTGTCAGAAATGAGTTTTTTGCCTACAGAGACATGCCTATTTGCTCAGTAGTAAAGATTCTGAGCATGTAACTGGGCTTGATGAAATCAGCATTTCTCTTGCTTCCCTGTGCGTAGGGAAGCTCAGTTTTAGTCACTGGAGCTCCCACAAGTGTCTCCTCAGTGTGTTCCCATTTCCTTAGAAACAGTGTATTTGCTGGGAGAAAAGTGCATTACTGTGCGCTTTCACCGTTCAGCAAATACATGTGTAGAAGCCCAGCGCTAGCAGAAACGACCGTGTCTCGACGTTTTCTAACTCAGGGAACAAGTTGCACACTTCTGAAATGCATTTGGGCAACTTTGTCAGAAATGAGTTTTTTGCCTAAAGAGACATGCCTATTTGCGCAGTAGTACAGATTCTGAGTATGTAACTGGGCTTGATTAAATCAGCATTTCTCTTGCTTCCCTGTGCGTAGCGAAGCTCAGTTTTAGTCACAGTAGCTCCCACAAGTGTCTCCTCAGTGTGTTCCCATTTCCTTAGAAACAGTGGATTTGCTGGGAGAAAAGTGCATTACTGTGCGCTTTCACCGTTCAGCAAATACATGTGTAGAAGCACAGCGCTAGCAGAAACGAACGTTTCTCGACGTTTTCTAACTCAGGGAACAAGTTGCACACTTCTGAGATGCATTTGGGCAACTTTGTCAGAAATGGGTTTATTGCCAACAGAGACATGCCTATTTGCTCAGTAGTACAGATTCTGAGTATGTAACTGGGCTGGATGAAATCAGCATTTCTCTTGCTTCGCTGTGCGTAGGGAAGCTCAGCTTTAGTCACAGTAGCTCCCACAAGTGTCCTCTCAGTGTGTTCCCATTTCCTTAGAAACAGTGTATTTGCTGGGAGAAAAGTGCATTACTGTGCGCTTTCACCGTTCAGCAAATACATGTGTAGAAGCACAGCGCTAGCAGAAACAACCGTTTCTCGACGTTTTCTAACTCAGGGAACAAGCTGCACACTTCTGAGATGCATTTGGGCAACTTTGTCAGAAATGAGTTTTTTGCCTACAGAGACATGCCTATTTGCTCAGTAGTACAGATTCTGAGTATGTAACTGGGCTGGATGAAATCAGCATTTCTCTTGCTTCCCTGTGCGTAGGGAAGCTCAGTTTTAGTCACAGTAGCTCCCACAAGTGTCTCCTCAGTGTGTTCCCATTTCCTTAGAAACAGTGTATTTGCTGCGAGAAAAGTGCATTACTGTGCGCTTTCACCGTTCAGCAAATACATGTGTAGAAGCACAGCGCTAGCAGAAACGAACGTTTCTCGACGTTTTCTAACTCAGGGAACAAGTTGCACACTTCTGAGATGCATTTGGGCAACTTTGTCAGAAATTAGTTTTTTGCCTACAGAGACATGCCTATTTGCGCAGTAGTACAGATTCTGAGTATGTAACTGGGCTGGATGAAATCAGCATTTCTCTTGCTTCACTGTGCGTAGGGAAGCTCAGTTTTAGTCACAGTAGCTCCCACAAGTGTCCTCTCAGTGTGTTCCCATTTCCTTAGAAACAGTGTATTTGCTGGGAGAAAAGTGCATTACTGTGCGCTTTCACCGTTCATCAAATACATGTGTAGAAGCACAGCGCTAGCAGAAACAACCGTTTCTCAACGTTATCTAACTCAGGGAACAAACTGCACACTTCTGAGATGCATTTGGGCAACTTTGTCAGAAATGAGTTTTTTGCCTACAGAGACATGCCTATTTGCTCAGTAGTACAGATTCTGATTATGTAACTGGGCTTGATGAAATCAGCATTTCTCTTGCTTCCCTGTGCGTAGGGAAGCTCAGTTTTAGTCACAGTAGCTCCCACAAGTGTCTCCTCAGTGTGTTCCCATTTCCATAGAAACAGTGTATTTGCTGCGAGAAAAGTGCATTACTGTGCGCTTTCACCGTTCAGCAAATACATGTGTAGAAGCACAGCGCTAGCAGAAACGAACGTTTCTCGACGTTTTCTAACTCAGGGAACAAGTTGCACACTTCTGAGATGCATTTGGGCAACTTTGTCAGAAATGATTTTTTTGCCTAAAGAGACATGCCTATTTGCGCAGTAGTACAGATTCTGAGTATGTAACTGGGCTTGATGAAATCAGCATTTCTCTTGCTTCCCTGTGTGTAGGGAAGCTCAGTTTTAGTCACAGTAGCTCCCACAAGTGTCTCCTCAGTGTGTTCCCATTTCCTTAGAAACAGTGTATTTGCTGGGAGAAAAGTGCATTACTGTGCGCTTTCACCGTTCAGCAAATACATGTGTAGAAGCACAGCGCTAGCAGAAACGAACGTTTCTCGACGTTTTCTAACTCAGGGAACAAGTTGCACACTTCTGAGATGCATTTGGGCAACTCTGTCAGAAATGAGTTTTTTGCCTACAGAGACATGCCTATTTGCGCAGTAGTACAGATTCTGAGTATGTAACTGGGCTTGATGAAATCAGCATTTCTCTTGCTTCGCTGTGCGTAGCGAAGCTCAGTTTTAGTCACAGTAGCTCCCACAAGTGTCTCCTCAGTGTGTTCCCATTTCCTTAGAAACAGTGTATTTGCTGGGAGAAAAGTGCATTACTGTGCGCTTTCACCGTTCAGCAAATACATGTGTAGAAGCACAGCGCTAGCAGAAACAACCGTTTCTCGACGTTTTCTAACTCAGGGAACAAGCTGCACACTTCTGAGATGCATTTGGGCAACTTTGTCAGAAATGAGTTTTTTGCCTACAGAGACATGCCTATTTGCTCAGTAGTACAGATTCTGAGTATGTAACTGGGCTTGATGAAATCAGCATTTCTCTTGCTTCCCTGTGCGTAGGGAAGCTCAGTTTTAGTCACAGTAGCTCCCACAAGTGTCTCCTCAGTGTGTTCCCATTTCCATAGAAACAGTGTATTTGCTCTGAGAAAAGTGCATTACTGTGCGCTTTCACCGTTCAGCAAATACATGTGTAGAAGCACAGCGCTAGCAGAAACGAACGTTTCTCGACGTTTTCTAACTCAGGGAACAAGTTGCACACTTCTGAGATGCATTTGGGCAACTTTGTCAGAAATGAGTTTTTTGCCTAAAGAGACATGCCTATTTGCGCAGTAGGACAGATTCTGAGTATGTAACTGGGCTTGATGAAATCAGCATTTCTCTTGCTTCCCTGTGTGTAGGGAAGCTCAGTTTTAGTCACAGTAGCTCCCACAAGTGTCTCCTCAGTGTGTTCACATTTCCTTAGAAACAGTGTATTTGCTGGGAGAAAAGTGCATTACTGTGCGCTTTCACCGTTCAGCAAATACATGTGTAGAAGCACAGCGCTAGCAGAAACGAACGTTTCTCGACGTTTTCTAACTCAGGGAACAAGTTGCACACTTCGAAGATGCATTTGGGCAACTCTGTCAGAAATGAGTTTTTTGCCTACAGAGACATGCCTATTTGCGCAGTAGTACAGATTCTGAGTATGTAACTGGGCTTGATGAAATCAGCATTTCTCTTGCTTCGCTGTGCGTAGGGAAGCTCAGTTTTAGTCACAGTAGCTCCCACAAGTGTCCTCTCAGTGTGTTCCCATTTCCTTAGAAACAGTGTATTTGCTGGGAGAAAAGTGCATTACTGTGCGCTTTCACCGTTCAGCAAATACATGTGTAGAAGCACAGCGCTAGCAGAAACAACCGTTTCTCGACGTTTTCTAACTCAGGGAACAAGCTGCACACTTCTAAGATGCATTTGGGCAACTTTGTCAGAAATGAGTTTTTTGCCTACAGAGACATGCCTATTTGCTCAGTAGTACAGATTCTGAGTATGTAACTGGGCTTGATGAAATCAGCATTTCTCTTGCTTCCCTGTGCGTAGGGAAGCTCAGTTTTAGTCACAGTAGCTCCCACAAGTGTCTCCTCAGTGTGTTCCCATGTCCTTAGAAACAGTGTATTTGCTGCGAGAAAAGTGCATTACTGTGCGCTTTCACCGTTCAGCAAATACATGTGTAGAAGCACAGCACTAGCAGAAACGAACGTTTCTCGACGTTTTCTAACTCAGGGAACAAGTTGCACACTTCTGAGATGCATTTGGGCAACTTTGTCAGAAATGAGTTTTTTGCCTACAGAGACATGCCTATTTGCGCAGTAGTACAGATTCTGAGTATGTAACTGGGCTGGATGAAATCAGCATTTCTCTTGCTTCACTGTGCGTAGGGAAGCTCAGTTTTAGTCACAGTAGCTCCCACAAGTGTCCTCTCAGTGTGTTCCCATTTCCTTAGAAACAGTGTATTTGCTGGGAGAAAAGTGCATTACTGTGCGCTTTCACCGTTCATCAAATACATGTGTAGAAGCACAGCGCTAGCAGAAACAACCGTTTCTCAACGTTATCTAACTCAGGGAACAAACTGCACACTTCTGAGATGCATTTGGGCAACTTTGTCAGAAATGAGTTTTTTGCCTACAGAGACATGCCTATTTGCTCAGTAGTACAGATTCTGATTATGTAACTGGGCTTGATGAAATCAGCATTTCTCTTGCTTCCCTGTGCGTAGGGAAGCTCAGTTTTAGTCACAGTAGCTCCCACAAGTGTCTCCTCAGTGTGTTCCCATTTCCATAGAAACAGTGTATTTGCTGCGAGAAAAGTGCATTACTGTGCGCTTTCACCGTTCAGCAAATACATGTGTAGAAGCACAGCGCTAGCAGAAACGAACGTTTCTCGACGTTTTCTAACTCAGGGAACAAGTTGCACACTTCTGAGATGCATTTGGGCAACTTTTTCAGAAATGAGTTTTTTGCCTAAAGAGACATGCCTATTTGCGCAGTAGTACAGATTCTGAGTATGTAACTGGGCTTGATGAAATCAGCATTTCTCTTGCTTCCCTGTGTGTAGGGAAGCTCAGTTTTAGTCACAGTAGCTCCCACAAGTGTCTCCTCAGTGTGTTCCCATTTCCTTAGAAACAGTGTATTTGCTGGGAGAAAAGTGCATTACTGTGCGCTTTCACCGTTCAGCAAATACATGTGTAGAAGCACAGCGCTAGCAGAAACGAACGTTTCTCGACGTTTTCTAACTCAGGGAACAAGTTGCACACTTCTGAGATGCATTTGGGCAACTCTGTCAGAAATGAGTTTTTTGCCTACAGAGACATGCCTATTTGCGCAGTAGTACAGATTCTGAGTATGTAACTGGGCTTGATGAAATCAGCATTTCTCTTGCTTCGCTGTGCGTAGGGAAGCTCAGTTTTAGTCACAGTAGCTCCCACAAGTGTCTCCTCAGTGTGTTCCCATTTCCTTAGAAACAGTGTATTTGCTGGGAGAAAAGTGCATTACTGTGCGCTTTCACCGTTCAGCAAATACATGTGTAGAAGCACAGCGCTAGCAGAAACAACCGTTTCTCGACGTTTTCTAACTCAGGGAACAAGCTGCACACTTCTGAGATGCATTTGGGCAACTTTGTCAGAAATGAGTTTTTTGCCTACAGAGACATGCCTATTTGCTCAGTAGTACAGATTCTGAGTATGTAACTGGGCTTGATGAAATCAGCATTTCTCTTGCTTCCCTGTGCGTAGGGAAGCTCAGTTTTAGTCACAGTAGCTCCCACAAGTGTCTCCTCAGTGTGTTCCCATTTCCATAGAAACAGTGTATTTGCTCTGAGAAAAGTGCATTACTGTGCGCTTTCACCGTTCAGCAAATACATGTGTAGAAGCACAGCGCTAGCAGAAACGAACGTTTCTCGACGTTTTCTAACTCAGGGAACAAGTTGCACACTTCTGAGATGCATTTGGGCAACTTTGTCAGAAATGAGTTTTTTGCCTAAAGAGACATGCCTATTTGCGCAGTAGGACAGATTCTGAGTATGTAACTGGGCTTGATGAAATCAGCATTTCTCTTGCTTCCCTGTGTGTAGGGAAGCTCAGTTTTAGTCACAGTAGCTCCCACAAGTGTCTCCTCAGTGTGTTCCCATTTCCTTAGAAACAGTGTATTTGCTGGGAGAAAAGTGCATTACTGTGCGCTTTCACCGTTCAGCAAATACATGTGTAGAAGCACAGCGCTAGCAGAAACGAACGTTTCTCGACGTTTTCTAACTCAGGGAACAAGTTGCACACTTCGAAGATGCATTTGGGCAACTCTGTCAGAAATGAGTTTTTTGCCTACAGAGACATGCCTATTTGCGCAGTAGTACAGATTCTGAGTATGTAACTGGGCTTGATGAAATCAGCATTTCTCTTGCTTCGCTGTGCGTAGGGAAGCTCAGTTTTAGTCACAGTAGCTCCCACAAGTGTCCTCTCAGTGTGTTCCCATTTCCTTAGAAACAGTGTATTTGCTGGGAGAAAAGTGCATTACTGTGCGCTTTCACCGTTCAGCAAATACATGTGTAGAAGCACAGCGCTAGCAGAAACAACCGTTTCTCGACGTTTTCTAACTCAGGGAACAAGCTGCACACTTCTAAGATGCATTTGGGCAACTTTGTCAGAAATGAGTTTTTTGCCTACAGAGACATGCCTATTTGCTCAGTAGTACAGATTCTGAGTATGTAACTGGGCTTGATGAAATCAGCATTTCTCTTGCTTCCCTGTGCGTAGGGAAGCTCAGTTTTAGTCACAGTAGCTCCCACAAGTGTCTCCTCAGTGTGTTCCCATGTCCTTAGAAACAGTGTATTTGCTGCGAGAAAAGTGCATTACTGTGCGCTTTCACCGTTCAGCAAATACATGTGTAGAAGCACAGCGCTAGCAGAAACGAACGTTTCTCGACGTTTTCTAACTCAGGGAACAAGTTGCACACTTCTGAGATGCATTTGGGCAACTTTGTCAGAAATGATTTTTTTGCCTAAAGAGACATGCCTATTTGCGCAGTAGTACAGATTCTGAGTATGTAACTGGGCTTGATGAAATCAGCATTTCTCTTGCTTCCCTGTGCGTAGGGAAGCTCAGTTTTAGTCACAGTAGCTCCCACAAGTGTCTCCTCAGTGTGTTCCCATTTCCTTAGAAACAGTGTATTTGCTGGGAGAAAAGTGCATTACTGTGCGCTTTCACCGTTCAGCAAATACATGTGTAGAAGCACAGCGCTAGCAGAAACGAACGTTTCTCGACGTTTTGAACTCAGGGAACAAGTTGCACACTTCTGAGATGCATTTGGGCAACTCTGTCAGAAATGAGTTTTTTGCATACAGAGACATGCCTATTTGCGCAGTAGTACAGATTCTGAGTATGTAACTGGGCTGGATGAAATCAGCATTTCTCTTGCTTCGCTGTGTTTAGGGAAGCTCAGTTTTAGTCACAGTAGCTCCCACAAGTGTCCTCTCAGTGTGTTCCCATTTCCTTAGAAACAGTGTATTTGCTGGGAGAAAAGTGCATTACTGTGCGCTTTCACCGTTCAGCAAATACATGTGTAGAAGCACAGCGCTAGCAGAAACGAACGTTTCTCGACGTTTTCTAACTCAGGGAACAAATTGCACACTTCTGAGATGCATTTGGGCAACTTTGTCAGAAATGAGTTCTTTGCCTACAAAGACATGCCTATTTGCTCAGTAGGAAAGATTCTGAGTATGTAACTGGGCTTGATGAAATCAGCATTTCTCTTGCTTCCCTGTTCGTAGGGAAGCTCAGTTTTAGTCACTGGAGCTCCCACAAGTGTCTCCTCAGTGTGTTCCCATTTCCTTAGAAACAGTGTATTTGCTGGGAGAAAAGTGCATTACTGTGCGCTTTCACCGTTCAGCAAATACATGTGTAGAAGCCCAGCGCTAGGAGAAACGACCGTTTCTCGACGTTTTCTAACTCAGGGAACAAGTTGCACACTTCTGAAATGCATTTGGGCAACTTTGTCAGAAATGAGTTCTTTGCCTACAGAGACATGCCTATTTGCTCAGTTGTACAGATTCTGAGTATGTAACGGGGCTGGATGAAATCAGCATTTCTCTTGCTTCGCTGTGCGTAGGGAAGCTCAGTTTTAGTCACAGTAGCTCCCACAAGTGTCCTCTCAGTGTGTTCCCATTTCCGTAGAAACAGTGTATTTGCTGGGAGAAAAGTGCATTACTGTGCGCTTTCACCGTTCAGCAAATACATGTGTAGAAGCACAGCGCTAGCAGAAACGAACGTTTCTCGACGTTTTCTAACTCAGGGAACAAGTTGCACACTTCTGAGATGCATTTGGGCAACTTTGTCAGAAATGAGTTTATTGCCAACAGAGACATGCCTATTTGCTCAGTAGTACAGATTCTGAGTATGTAACTGGGCTGGATGAAATCAGCATTTCTCTTGCTTCGCTGTGCGTAGGGAAGCTCAGTTTTAGTCACAGTAGCTCCCACAAGTGTCCTCTCAGTGTGTTCCCATTTCCTTAGAAACAGTGTATTTGCTGGGAGAAAAGTGCATTACTGTGCGCTTTCACCGTTCAGCAAATACATGTGTAGAAGCACAGCGCTAGCAGAAACAACCGTTTCTCGACGTTTTCTAACTCAGGGAACAAGCTGCACACTTCTGAGATGCATTTGGGCAACTTTGTCAGAAATGAGTTTTTTGCCTACAGAGACATGCCTATTTGCTCAGTAGTACAGATTCTGAGTATGTAACTGGGCTGGATGAAATCAGCATTTCTCTTGCTTCCCTGTGCGTAGGGAAGCTCAGTTTTAGTCACAGTAGCTCCCACAAGTGTCTCCTCAGTGTGTTCCCATTTCCTTAGAAACAGTGTATTTGCTGCGAGAAAAGTGCATTACTGTGCGCTTTCACCGTTCAGCAAATACATGTGTAGAAGCACAGCGCTAGCAGAAACGAACGTTTCTCGACGTTTTCTAACTCAGGGAACAAGTTGCACACTTCTGAGATGCATTTGGGCAACTTTGTCAGAAATGAGTTTTTTGCCTACAGAGACATGCCTATTTGCGCAGTAGTACAGATTCTGAGTATGTAACTGGGCTTGATGAAATCAGCATTTCTCTTGCTTCCCTGTGCGTAGGGAAGCTCAGTTTTAGTCACAGTAGCTCCCACAAGTGTCTCCTCAGTGTGTTCCCATTTCCTTAGAAACAGTGTATTTGCTGGGAGAAAAGTGCATTACTGTGCGCTTTCACCGTTCAGCAAATACATGTGTAGAAGCACAGCGCTAGCAGAAACGAACGTTTCTCGACGTTTTCTAACTCAGGGAACAAGTTGCACACTTCTGAGATGCATTTGGGCAACTCTGTCAGAAATGAGTTTTTTGCCTACAGAGACATGCCTATTTGCGCAGTAGTACAGATTCTGAGTATGTAACTGGGCTGGATGAAATCAGCATTTCTCTTGCTTCGCTGTGCGTAGGGAAGCTCAGTTTTAGTCACAGTAGCTCCCACAAGTGTCCTCTCAGTGTGTTCCCATTTCCTTAGAAACAGTGTATTTGCTGGGAGAAAAGTGCATTACTGTGCGCTTTCACCGTTCAGCAAATACATGTGTAGAAGCACAGCGCTAGCAGAAACGAACGTTTCTCGACGTTTTCTAACTCAGGGAACAAATTGCACACTTCTGAGATGCATTTGGGCAACTCTGTCAGAAATGAGTTCTTTGTCTACAAAGACATGCCTATTTGCTCAGTAGTAAAGATTCTGAGTATGTAACTGGGCTTGATGAAATCAGCATTTCTCTTGCTTCCCTGTGTGTAGGGAAGCTCAGTTTTAGTCACTGGAGCTCCCACAAGTGTCTCCTCAGTGTGTTCCCATTTCCTTAGAAACAGTGTATTTGCTGGGAGAAAAGTGCATTACTGTGCGCTTTCACCGTTCAGCAAATACATGTGTAGAAGCCCAGCGCTAGGAGAAACGACCGTTTCTCGACGTTTTCTAACTCAGGGAACAAGTTGCACACTTCTGAAATGCATTTGGGCAACTTTGTCAGAAATGAGTTTTTTGCCTAAAGAGACATGCCTATTTGCGCAGTAGTACAGATTCTGAGTATGTAACTGGGCTTGATGAAATCAGCATTTCTCTTGCTTCCCTGTGCGTAGGGAAGCTCAGTTTTAGTCACAGTAGCTCCCACAAGTGTCTCCTCAGTGTGTTCCCATTTCCTTAGAAACAGTGTATTTGCTGGGAGAAAAGTGCATTACTGTGCGCTTTCACCGTTCAGCAAATACATGTGTAGAAGCACAGCGCTAGCAGAAACGAACGTTTCTCGACGTTTTCTAACTCAGGGAACAAATTGCACACTTCTGAGATGCATTTGGGCAACTTTGTCAGAAATGAGTTCTTTGTCTACAAAGACATGCCTATTTGCTCAGTAGTAAAGATTCTGAGTATGTAACTGGGCTTGATGAAATCAGCATTTCTCTTGCTTCCCTGTGTGTAGGGAAGCTCAGTTTTAGTCACTGGAGCTCCCACAAGTGTCTCCTCAGTGTGTTCCCATTTCCTTAGAAACAGTGTATTTGCTGGGAGAAAAGTGCATTACTGTGCGCTTTCACCGTTCAGCAAATACATGTGTAGAAGCCCAGCGCTAGGAGAAACGACCGTTTCTCGACGTTTTCTAACTCAGGGAACAAGTTGCACACTTCTGAAATGCATTTGGGCAACTTTGTCAGAAATGAGTTTTTTGCCTAAAGAGACATGCCTATTTGCGCAGTAGTACAGATTCTGAGTATGTAACTGGGCTTGATGAAATCAGCATTTCTCTTGCTTCCCTGTGCGTAGGGAAGCTCAGTTTTAGTCACAGTAGCTCCCACAAGTGTCTCCTCAGTGTGTTCCCATTTCCTTAGAAACAGTGTATTTGCTGGGAGAAAAGTGCATTACTGTGCGCTTTCACCGTTCAGCAAATACATGTGTAGAAGCACAGCGCTAGCAGAAACGAACGTTTCTCGACGTTTTCTAACTCAGGGAACAAGTTGCACACTTCTGAGATGCATTTGGGCAACTCTGTCAGAAATGAGTTTTTTGCCTACAGAGACATGCCTATTTGCTCAGTAGTACAGATTCTGAGTATGTAACTGGGCTGGATGAAATCAGCATTTCTCTTGCTTCGCTGTGCGTAGGGAAGCTCAGTTTTAGTCACAGTAGCTTCCACAAGTGTCCTCTCAGTGTGTTCCCATTTCCTTAGAAACAGTGTATTTGCTGGGAGAAAAGTGCATTACTGTGCGCTTTCACCGTTCAGCAAATACATGTGTAGAAGCACAGCGCTAGCAGAAACAACCGTTTCTCGACGTTTTCTAACTCAGGGAACAAGCTGCACACTTCTGAGATGCATTTGGGCAACTTTGTCAGAAATGAGTTTTTTGCCTACAGAGACATGCCTATTTGCTCAGTAGTACAGATTCTGAGTATGTAACTGGGCTTGATGAAATCAGCATTTCTCTTGCTTCCCTGTGCGTAGGGAAGCTCAGTTTTAGTCACAGTAGCTCCCACAAGTGTCTCCTCAGTGTGTTCCCATTTCCTTAGAAACAGTGTATTTGCTGCGAGAAAAGTGCATTACTGTGCGCTTTCACCGTTCAGCAAATACATGTGTAGAAGCACAGCGCTAGCAGAAACGAACGTTTCTCGACGTTTTCTAACTCAGGGAACAAGTTGCACACTTCTGAGATGCATTTGGGCAACTTTGTCAGAAATGAGTTTTTTGCCTAAAGAGACATGCCTATTTGCGCAGTAGTACAGATTCTGAGTATGTAACTGGGCTTGATGAAATCAGCATTTCTCTTGCTTCCCTGTGCGTAGGGAAGCTCAGTTTTAGTCACAGTAGCTCCCACAAGTGTCTCCTCAGTGTGTTCCCATTTCCTTAGAAACAGTGTATTTGCTGGGAGAAAAGTGCATTACTGTGCGCTTTCACCGTTCAGCAAATACATGTGTAGAAGCACAGCGCTAGCAGAAACGAACGTTTCTCGACGTTTTCTAACTCAGGGAACAAGTTGCACACTTCTGAGATGCATTTGGGCAACTCTGTCAGAAATGATTTTTTTGCCTACAGAGACATGCCTATTTGCGCAGTAGTACAGATTCTGAGTATGTAACTGGGCTTGATGAAATCAGCATTTCTCTTGCTTCGCTGTGCGTAGGGAAGCTCAGTTTTAGTCACAGTAGCTCCCACAAGTGTCCTCTCAGTGTGTTCCCATTTCCTTAGAAACAGTGTATTTGCTGGGAGAAAAGTGCATTACTGTGCGCTTTCACCGTTCAGCAAATACATGTGTAGAAGCACAGCGCTAGCAGAAACAACCGTTTCTCGACGTTTTCTAACTCAGGGAACAAGCTGCACACTTCTGAGATGCATTTGGGCAACTTTGTCAGAAATGAGTTTTTTGCCTACAGAGACATGCCTATTTGCTCAGTAGTACAGATTCTGAGTATGTAACTGGGCTTGATGAATTCAGCATTTCTCTTGCTTCCCTGTGCGTAGGGAAGCTCAGTTTTAGTCACAGTAGCTCCCACAAGTGTCTCCTCAGTGTGTTCCCATTTCCTTAGAAACAGTTTATTTGCTGGGAGAAAAGTGCATTACTGTGCGCTTTCACTGTTCAGCAAATACATGTGTAGAAGAACAGCGCTAGCAGAAACAAACGTTTCTCGACGTTTTCTAACTCAGGGAACAAATTGCACACTTCTGAGATGCATTTGGGCAACTTTGTCAGAAATGAGTTCTTTGCCTACAAAGACATGCCTATTTGCTCAGTAGTAAAGATTCTTAGTATGTAACTGGGCTTGATGAAATCAGCATTTCTCTTGCTTCCCTGTGCGTAGGGAAGCTCAGTTTTAGTCACTGGAGCTCCCACAAGTGTCTCCTCAGTGTGTTCCCATTTCCTTAGAAACAGTGTATTTGCTGGGAGAAAAGTGCATTACTGTGCGCTTTCACCGTTCAGCAAATACATGTGTAGAAGCCCAGCGCTAGGAGAAACGACCGTTTCTCGACGTTTTCTAACTCAGGGAACAAGTTGCACACTTCTGAAATGCATTTGGGCAACTTTGTCAGAAATGAGTTCTTTGCCTAAAGAGACATGCCTATTTGCGCAGTAGTACAGATTCTGAGTATGTGACTGGGCTTGATGAAATCAGCATTTCTCTTGCTTCCCTGTGCGTAGGGAAGCTCAGTTTTAGTCACAGTAGCTCCCACAAGTGTCTCCTCAGTGTGTTCCCATTTCCTTAGAAACAGTGTATTTGCTGGGAGAAAAGTGCATTACTGTGCGCTTTCACCGTTCAGCAAATACATGTGTAGAAGCACAGCGCTAGCAGAAACGAATGTTTCTCGACGTTTTCTAACTCAGGGAACAAGTTGCACACTTCTGAGATGCATTTGGGCAACTTTGTCAGAAATGAGTTTTTTGCCAACAGAGACATGCCTATTTGCTCAGTTGTACAGATTCTGAGTATGTAACTGGGCTGGATGAAATCAGCATTTCTCTTGCTTCGCTGTGCGTAGGGAAGCTCAGTTTTAGTCACAGTAGCTCCCACAAGTGTCCTCTCAGTGTGTTCCCATTTCCTTAGAAACAGTGTATTTGCTGGGAGAAAAGTGCATTACTGTGCGCTTTCACCGTTCAGCAAATACATGTGTAGAAGCACAGCGCTAGCAGAAACAACCGTTTCTCGACGTTTTCTAACTCAGGGAACAAGCTGCACACTTCTGAGATGCATTTGGGCAACTTTGTCAGAAATGAGTTTTTTTGCCTACAGAGACATGCCTATTTGCTCAGTAGTACAGATTCTGAGTATGTAACTGGGCTTGATGAAATCAGCATTTCTCTTGCTTCCCTGTGCGTAGAGAAGCTCAGTTTTAGTCACAGTAGCTCCCACAAGTGTCTCCTCAGTGTGTTCCCATTTCCTTAGAAACAGTGTATTTGCTGCGAGAAAAGTGCATTACTGTGCGCTTTCACCGTTCAGCAAATACATGTGTAGAAGCACAGCGCTAGCAGAAACAACCGTTTCTCGACGTTTTCTAACTCAGGGAACAAGCTGCACACTTCTGAGATGCATTTGGGCAACTTTGTCAGAAATGAGTTTTTTGCCTACAGAGACATGCCTATTTGCTCAGTAGTACAGATTCTGAGTATGTAACTGGGCTTGATGAATTCAGCATTTCTCTTGCTTCCCTGTGCGTAGGGAAGCTCAGTTTTAGTCACAGTAGCTCCCACAAGTGTCTCCTCAGTGTGTTCCCATTTCCTTAGAAACAGTTTATTTGCTGGGAGAAAAGTGCATTACTGTGCGCTTTCACTGTTCAGCAAATACATGTGTAGAAGCACAGCGCTAGCAGAAACAAACGTTTCTCGACGTTTTCTAACTCAGGGAACAAGTTGCACACTTCTGAGATGCATTTGGGCAACGTTGTCAGAAATGAGTTTTTTGCCTACAGAGACATGTCTATTTGCGCAGTAGTACAGATTCTGAGTATGTAACTGGGCTTGATGAAATCAGCATTTCTCTTGCTTCCCTGTGTGTAGGGAAGCTCAGTTTTAGTCACAGTAGCTCCCACAAGTGTCTCCTCAGTGTGTTCCCATTTCCTTAGAAACAGTGTATTTGCTGGGAGAAAAGTGCATTACTGTGCGCTTTCACCGTTCAGCAAATACATGTGTAGAAGCACAGCGCTAGCAGAAACGAACGTTTCTCGACGTTTTCTAACTCAGGGAACAAGTTGCACACTTCTGAGATGCATTTGGGCAACTTTGTCAGAAATGAGTTCTTTGCCTACAAAGACATGCCTATTTGCTCAGTAGTAAAGATTCTAGGTATGTAACTGGGCTTGATGAAATCAGCATTTCTCTTGCTTCCCTGTGCGTAGGGAAGCTCAGTTTTAGTCACTGGAGCTCCCACAAGTGTCTCCTCAGTGTGTTCCCATTTCCTTAGAAACAGTGTATTTGCTGGGAGAAAAGTGCATTACTGTGCGCTTTCACCGTTCAGCAAATACATGTGTAGAAGCCCAGCGCTAGGAGAAACGACCGTTTCTCGACGTTTTCTAACTCAGGGAACAAGTTGCACACTTCTGAAATGCATTTGGGCAACTTTGTCAGAAATGAGTTCTTTGCCTACAGAGACATGCCTATTTGCGCAGTAGTACAGATTCTGAGTATGTAACTGGGCTGGATGAAATCAGCATTTCTCTTGCTTCACTGTGTGTAGGGAAGCTCAGTTTTAGTCACAGTAGCTCCCACAAGTGTCCTCTCAGTGTGTTCCCATTTCCTTAGAAACAGTGTATTTGCTGGGAGAAAAGTGCATTACTGTGCGCTTTCACCGTTCAGCAAATACATGTGTAGAAGCACAGCACTAGCAGAAACAACCGTTTCTCAACGTTTTCTAACTCAGGGAACAAACTGCACACTTCTGAGATGCATTTGGGCAACTTTGTCAGAAATGAGTTTTTTGCCTACAGAGACATGCCTATTTGCTCAGTAGTACAGATTCTGAGTATGTAACTGGGCTGGATGAAATCAGCATTTCTCTTGCTTCCCTGTGTGTAGGGAAGCTCAGTTTTAGTCACAGTAGCTCCCACAAGTGTCTCCTCAGTGTGTTCCCATTTCCTTAGAAACAGTGTATTTGCTGGGAGAAAAGTGCATTACTGTGCGCTTTCACCGTTCAGCAAATACATGTGTAGAAGCACAGCGCTAGCAGAAACGAACGTTTCTCGACGTTTTCTAACTCAGGGAACAAGTTGCACACTTCTGAGATGCATTTGGGCAACTCTGTCAGAAATGAGTTTTTTGCCTACAGAGACATGCCTATTTGCGCAGTAGTACAGATTCTGAGTATGTAACTGGGCTGGATGAAATCAGCATTTCTCTTGCTTCGCTGTGCGTAGGGAAGCTCAGTTTTAGTCACAGTAGCTCCCACAAGTGTCCTCTCAGTGTGTTCCCATTTCCTTAGAAACAGTGTATTTGCTGGGAGAAAAGTGCATTACTGTGCGCTTTCACCGTTCAGCAAATACATGTGTAGAAGCACAGCTCTAGCAGAAAGGAACGTTTCTCGACGTTTTCTAACTCAGGGAACAAATTGCACACTTCTGAGATGCATTTGGGCAACTTTGTCAGAAATGAGTTCTTTGCCTACAAAGACATGCCTATTTGCTCAGTAGTAAAGATTCTGAGTATGTAACTGGGCTTGATGAAATCAGCATTTCTCTTGCTTCCCTGTTCGTAGGGAACCTCAGTTTTAGTCACTGGAGCTCCCACAAGTGTCTCCTCAGTGTGTTCCCATTTCCTTAGAAACAGTGTATTTGCTGGGAGAAAAGTGCATTACTGTGCGCTTTCACCGTTCAGCAAATACATGTGTAGAAGCCCAGCGCTAGGAGAAACGACCGTTTCTCGACGTTTTCTAACTCAGGGAACAAGTTGCACACTTCTGAAATGCATTTGGGCAACTTTGTCAGAAATGAGTTCTTTGCCTACAGAGACATGCCTATTTGCTCAGTTGTACAGATTCTGAGCATGTAACTGGGCTGGATGAAATCAGCATTTCTCTTGCTTCGCTGTGCGTAGGGAAGCTCAGTTTTAGTCACAGTAGCTCCCACAAGTGTCCTCTCAGTGTGTTCCCATTTCCTTAGAAACGGTGTATTTGCTGGGAGAAAAGTGCATTACTGTGCGCTTTCACCGTTCAGCAAATACATGTGTAGAAGCACAGCACTAGCAGAAACAACCGTTTCTCGACGTTTTCTAACTCAGGGAACAAGCTGCACACTTCTGAGATGCATTTGGGCAACTTTGTCAGAAATGAGTTTTTTGCCTACAGAGACATGCCTATTTGCTCAGTAGTACAGATTCTGAGTATGTAACTGGGCTTGATTAAATCAGCATTTCTCTTGCTTCCCTGTGCGTAGGGAAGCTCAGTTTTAGTCACAGTAGCTCCCACAAGTGTCTCCTCAGTGTGTTCCCATTTCCTTAGAAACAGTGTATTTGCTGCGAGAAAAGTGCATTACTGTGCGCTTTCACCGTTCAGCAAATACATGTGTAGAAGCACAGCGCTAGCAGAAACGAACGTTTCTCGACGTTTTCTAACTCAGGGAACAAGTTGCACACTTCTGAGATGCATTTGGGCAACTTTGTCAGAAATGAGTTTTTTGCCTAAAGAGACATGCCTATTTGCGCAGTAGTACAGATTCTGAGTATGTGACTGGGCTTGATGAAATCAGCATTTCTCTTGCTTCCCTGTGCGTAGGGAAGCTCAGTTTTAGTCACAGTAGCTCCCACAAGTGTCTCCTCAGTGTGTTCCCATTTCCTTAGAAACAGTGTATTTGCTGGGAGAAAAGTGCATTACTGTGCGCTTTCACCGTTCAGCAAATACATGTGTAGAAGCACAGCGCTAGCAGAAACGAATGTTTCTCGACGTTTTCTAACTCAGGGAACAAGTTGCACACTTCTGAGATGCATTTGGGCAACTTTGTCAGAAATGAGTTTTTTGCCAACAGAGACATGCCTATTTGCTCAGTTGTACAGATTCTGAGTATGTAACTGGGCTGGATGAAATCAGCATTTCTCTTGCTTCGCTGTGCGTAGGGAAGCTCAGTTTTAGTCACAGTAGCTCCCACAAGTGTCCTCTCAGTGTGTTCCCATTTCCTTAGAAACAGTGTATTTGCTGGGAGAAAAGTGCATTACTGTGCGCTTTCACCGTTCAGCAAATACATGTGTAGAAGCACAGCGCTAGCAGAAACAACCGTTTCTCGACGTTTTCTAACTCAGGGAACAAGCTGCACACTTCTGAGATGCATTTGGGCAACTTTGTCAGAAATGAGTTTTTTGCCTACAGAGACATGCCTATTTGCTCAGTAGTACAGATTCTGAGTATGTAACTGGGCTTGATGAAATCAGCATTTCTCTTGCTTCCCTGTGCGTAGAGAAGCTCAGTTTTAGTCACAGTAGCTCCCACAAGTGTCTCCTCAGTGTGTTCCCATTTCCTTAGAAACAGTGTATTTGCTGCGAGAAAAGTGCATTACTGTGCGCTTTCACCGTTCAGCAAATACATGTGTAGAAGCACAGCGCTAGCAGAAACGAACGTTTCTCGACGTTTTCTAACTCAGGGAACAAGTTGCACACTTCTGAGATGCATTTGGGCAACTTTGTCAGAAATGAGTTTTTTGCCTAAAGAGACATGCCTATTTGCGCAGTAGTACAGATTCTGAGTATGTAACTGGGCTTGATGAAATCAGCATTTCTCTTGCTTCCCTGTGCGTAGGGAAGCTCAGTTTTAGTCACAGTAGCTCCCACAAGTGTCTCCTCAGTGTGTTCCCATTTCCTTAGAAACAGTGTATTTGCTGGGAGAAAAGTGCATTACTGTGCGCTTTCACCGTTCAGCAAATACATGTGTAGAAGCACAGCGCTAGCAGAAACGAACGTTTCTCGACGTTTTCTAACTCAGGGAACAAGTTGCACACTTCTGAGATGCATTTGGGCAACTCTGTCAGAAATGAGTTTTTTGCCTACAGAGACATGCCTATTTGCGCAGTAGTACAGATTCTGAGTATGTAACTGGGCTGGATGAAATCAGCATTTCTCTTGCTTCGCTGTGCGTAGGGAAGCTCAGTTTTAGTCACAGTAGCTCCCACAAGTGTCCTCTCAGTGTGTTCCCATTTCCTTAGAAACAGTGTATTTGCTGGGAGAAAAGTGCATTAATGTGCGCTTTCAGTGTTCAGCAAATACATGTGTAGAAGCACAGCGCTAGCAGAAACAAACGTTTCTCGACGTTTTCTAACTCAGGGAACAAGCTGCACAATTCTGAGATGCATTTGGGCAACTTTGTCAGAAATGAGTTTTTTGCCTACAGTGACATGTCTATTTGCGCAGTAGTACAGATTCTGAGTATGTAACTGGGCTTGATGAAATCAGCATTTCTCTTGCTTCCCTGTGTGTAGGGAAGCTCAGTTTTAGTCACAGTAGCTCCCACAAGTGTCTCCTCAGTGTGTTCCCATTTCCTTAGAAACAGTGTATTTGCTGGGAGAAAAGTGCATTACTGTGCGCTTTCACCGTTCAGCAAATACATGTGTAGAAGCACAGCGCTAGCAGAAACGACCGTTTCTCGACGTTTTCTAACTCAGGGAACAAATTGCACACTTCTGAGATGCATTTGGGCAACTTTGTCAGAAATGAGTTCTTTGCCTACAAAGACATGCCTATTTGCTCAGTAGTAAAGATTCTAGGTATGTAACTGGGCTGGATGAAATCAGCATTTCTCTTGCTTCCCTGTGCGTAGGGAAGCTCAGTTTTAGTCACTGGAGCTCCCACAAGTGTCTCCTCAGTGTGTTCCCATTTCCTTAGAAACAGTGTATTTGCTGGGAGAAAAGTGCATTACTGTGCGCTTTCACCGTTCAGCAAATACATGTGTAGAAGCCCAGCGCTAGGAGAAACGACCGTTTCTCGACGTTTTCTAACTCAGGGAACAAGTTGCACACTTCTGAAATGCATTTGGGCAACTTTGTCAGAAATGAGTTCTTTGCCTAAAGAGACATGCCTATTTGCGCAGTAGTACAGATTCTGAGTATGTAACTGGGCTTGATGAAATCAGCATTTCTCTTGCTTCCCTGTGCGTAGGGAAGCTCAGTTTTAGTCACAGTAGCTCCCACAAGTGTCTCCTCAGTGTGTTCCCATTTCCTTAGAAACAGTTTATTTGCTGGGAGAAAAGTGCATTACTGTGCGCTTTCACCGTTCAGCAAATACATGTGTAGAAGCACAGCGCTAGCAGAAACAAACGTTTCTCGACGTTTTCTAACTCAGGGAACAAATTGCACACTTCTGAGATGCATTTGGGCAACTTTGTCAGAAATGAGTTCTTTGCCTACAAAGACATGCCTATTTGCTCAGTAGTAAAGATTCTGAGTATGTAACTGGGCTTGATGAAATCAGCATTTCTCTTGCTTCCCTGTTCGTAGGGAAGCTCAGTTTTAGTCACTGGAGCTCCCACAAGTGTCTCCTCAGTGTGTTCCCATTTCCTTAGAAACAGTGTATTTGCTGGGAGAAAAGTGCATTACTGTGCGCTTTCACCGTTCAGCAAATACATGTGTAGAAGCCCAGCGCTAGGAGAAACGACCGTTTCTCGACGTTTTCTAACTCAGGGAACAAGTTGCACACTTCTGAAATGCATTTGGGCAACTTTGTCAGAAATGAGTTCTTTGCCTACAGAGACATGCCTATTTGCTCAGTTGTACAGATTCTGAGCATGTAACTGGGCTGGATGAAATCAGCATTTCTCTTGCTTCGCTGTGCGTAGGGAAGCTCAGTTTTAGTCACAGTAGCTCCCACAAGTGTCCTCTCAGTGTGTTCCCATTTCCTTAGAAACGGTGTATTTGCTGGGAGAAAAGTGCATTACTGTGCGCTTTCACCGTTCAGCAAATACATGTGTAGAAGCACAGCACTAGCAGAAACAACCGTTTCTCGACGTTTTCTAACTCAGGGAACAAGCTGCACACTTCTGAGATGCATTTGGGCAACTTTGTCAGAAATGAGTTTTTTGCCTACAGAGACATGCCTATTTGCTCAGTAGTACAGATTCTGAGTATGTAACTGGGCTTGATTAAATCAGCATTTCTCTTGCTTCCCTGTGCGTAGGGAAGCTCAGTTTTAGTCACAGTAGCTCCCACAAGTGTCTCCTCAGTGTGTTCCCATTTCCTTAGAAACAGTGTATTTGCTGCGAGAAAAGTGCATTACTGTGCGCTTTCACCGTTCAGCAAATACATGTGTAGAAGCACAGCGCTAGCAGAAACGAACGTTTCTCGACGTTTTCTAACTCAGGGAACAAGTTGCACACTTCTGAGATGCATTTGGGCAACTTTGTCAGAAATGAGTTTTTTGCCTAAAGAGACATGCCTATTTGCGCAGTAGTACAGATTCTGAGTATGTAACTGGGCTTGATGAAATCAGCATTTCTCTTGCTTCCCTGTGCGTAGGGAAGCTCAGTTTTAGTCACAGTAGCTCCCACAAGTGTCTCCTCAGTGTGTTCCCATTTCCTTAGAAACAGTGTATTTGCTGGGAGAAAAGTGCATTACTGTGCGCTTTCACCGTTCAGCAAATACATGTGTAGAAGCACAGCGCTAGCAGAAACGAATGTTTCTCGACGTTTTCTAACTCAGGGAACAAGTTGCACACTTCTGAGATGCATTTGGGCAACTTTGTCAGAAATGAGTTTTTTGCCAACAGAGACATGCCTATTTGCTCAGTTGTACAGATTCTGAGTATGTAACTGGGCTGGATGAAATCAGCATTTCTCTTGCTTCGCTGTGCGTAGGGAAGCTCAGTTTTAGTCACAGTAGCTCCCACAAGTGTCCTCTCAGTGTGTTCCCATTTCCTTAGAAACAGTGTATTTGCTGGGAGAAAAGTGCATTACTGTGCGCTTTCACCGTTCAGCAAATACATGTGTAGAAGCACAGCGCTAGCAGAAACAACCGTTTCTCGACGTTTTCTAACTCAGGGAACAAGCTGCACACTTCTGAGATGCATTTGGGCAACTTTGTCAGAAATGAGTTTTTTGCCTACAGAGACATGCCTATTTGCTCAGTAGTACAGATTCTGAGTATGTAACTGGGCTTGATGAAATCAGCATTTCTCTTGCTTCCCTGTGCGTAGGGAAGCTCAGTTTTAGTCACAGTAGCTCCCACAAGTGTCTCCTCAGTGTGTTCCCATTTCCTTAGAAACAGTGTATTTGCTGGGAGAAAAGTGCATTACTGTGCGCTTTCACCGTTCAGCAAATACATGTGTAGAAGCACAGCGCTAGCAGAAACGAACGTTTCTCGACGTTTTCTAACTCAGGGAACAAGTTGCACACTTCTGAGATGCATTTGGGCAACTCTGTCAGAAATGAGTTTTTTGCCTACAGAGACATGCCTATTTGCGCAGTAGTACAGATTCTGAGTATGTAACTGGGCTGGATGAAATCAGCATTTCTCTTGCTTCGCTGTGCGTAGGGAAGCTCAGTTTTAGTCACAGTAGCTCCCACAAGTGTCCTCTCAGTGTGTTCCCATTTCCTTAGAAACAGTGTATTTGCTGGGAGAAAAGTGCATTAATGTGCGCTTTCACCGTTCAGCAAATACATGTGTAGAAGCCCAGCGCTAGGAGAAACGACCGTTTCTCGACGTTTTCTAACTCAGGGAACAAGTTGCACACTTCTGAAATGCATTTGGGCAACTTTGTCAGAAATGAGTTCTTTGCCTAAAGAGACATGCCTATTTGCGCAGTAGTACAGATTCTGAGTATGTAACTGGGCTTGATGAAATCAGCATTTCTCTTGCTTCCCTGTGCGTAGGGAAGCTCAGTTTTAGTCACAGTAGCTCCCACAAGTGTCTCCTCAGTGTGTTCCCATTTCCTTAGAAACAGTTTATTTGCTGGGAGAAAAGTGCATTACTGTGCGCTTTCACCGTTCAGCAAATACATGTGTAGAAGCACAGCGCTAGCAGAAACAAACGTTTCTCGACGTTTTCTAACTCAGGGAACAAGTTGCACACTTCTGAGATGCATTTGGGCAACTTTGTCAGAAATGAGTTTTTTGCCTACAGAGACATGTCTATTTGCGCAGTAGTACAGATTCTGAGTATGTAACTGGGCTTGATGAAATCAGCATTTCTCTTGCTTCCCTGTGCGTAGGGAAGCTCAGTTTTAGTCACTGGAGCTCCCACAAGTGTCTCCTCAGTGTGTTCCCATTTCATTAGAGACAGTGTATTTGCTGGGAGAAAAGTGCATTACTGTGCGCTTTCACCGTTCAGCAAATACATGTGTAGAAGCCCAGCGCTAGCAGAAACGACCGTTTCTCGACGTTTTCTAACTCAGGGAACAAGTTGCACACTTCTGAGATGCATTTGGGCAACTTTGTCAGAAATTAGTTTTTTGCCTACAGAGACATGCCTATTTGCGCAGTAGTACAGATTCTGAGTATGTAACTGGGCTGGATGAAATCAGCATTTCTCTTGCTTCACTGTGTGTAGGGAAGCTCAGTTTTAGTCACAGTAGCTCCCACAAGTGTCCTCTCAGTGTGTTCCCATTTCCTTAGAAACAGTGTATTTGCTGGGAGAAAAGTGCATTACTGTGCGCTTTCACCGTTCAGCAAATACATGTGTAGAAGCACAGCGCTAGCAGAAACAACCGTTTCTCAACGTTTTCTAACTCAGGGAACAAACTGCACACTTCTGAGATGCATTTGGGCAACTTTGTCAGAAATGAGTTTTTTGCCTACAGAGACATGCCTATTTGCTCAGTAGTACAGATTCAGAGTATGTAACTGGGCTGGATGAAATCAGCATTTCTCTTGCTTCCCTGTGTGTAGGGAAGCTCAGTTTTAGTCACAGTAGCTCCCACAAGTGTCTCCTCAGTGTGTTCCCATTTCCTTAGAAACAGTGTATTTGCTGGGAGAAAAGTGCATTACTGTGCGCTTTCACCGTTCAGCAAATACATGTGTAGAAGCCCAGCGCTAGCAGAAACGACCGTGTCTCGACGTTTTCTAACTCAGGGAACAAGTTGCACACTTCTGAGATGCATTTGGGCAACTTTGTCAGAAATGAGTTATTTGCCTACAGAGACATGCCTATTTGCGCAGTAGTACAGATTCTGAGTATGTAACTGGGCTTGATGAAATCAGCATTTCTCTTGCTTCCCTGTGCGTAGGGATGCTCAGTTTTAGTCACTGGAGCTCCCACAAGTGTCTCCTCAGTGTGTTCCCATTTCCTTAGAAACAGTGTATTTGCTGGGAGAAAAGTGCATTACTGTGCGCTTTCACCGTTCAGCAAATACATGTGTAGAAGCCCAGCGCTAGCAGAAACGACCGTGTCTCGACGTTTTCTAACTCAGGGAACAAGTTGCACACTTCTGAAATGCATTTCGGCAACTTTGTCAGAAATGAGTTTTTTGCCTAAAGAGACATTCCTATTTGCGCAGTAGTACAGATTCTGAGTATGTAACTGGGCTTGATGAAATCAGCATTTCTCTTGCTTCCCTGTGCGTAGGGAAGCTCAGTTTTAGTCACAGTAGCTCCCACAAGTGTCTCCTCAGTGTGTTCCCATTTCCTTAGAAACAGTGTATTTGCTGGGAGAAAAGTGCATTACTGTGCGCTTTCACCGTTCAGCAAATACATGTGTAGAAGCACAGCGCTAGCAGAAACGAACGTTTCTCGACGTTTTCTAACTCAGGGAACAAGTTGCACACTTCTGAGATGCATTTGGGCAACTTTGTCAGAAATGAGTTTTTTGCCTACAGAGACATGCCTATTTGCGCAGTAGTACAGATTCTGAGTATGTAACTGGGCTGGATGAAATCAGCATTTCTCTTGCTTCGCTGTGCGTAGGGAAGCTCAGTTTTAGTCACAGTAGCTCCCACAAGTGTCCTCTCAGTGTGTTCCCATTTCCTTAGAAACAGTGTATTTGCTGGGAGAAAAGTGCATTACTGTGCGCTTTCACCGTTCAGCAAATACATGTGTAGAAGCACAGCGCTAGCAGAAACAACCGTTTCTCGACGTTTTCTAACTCAGGGAACAAGTTGCACACTTCTGAGATGCATTTGGGCAACTTTGTCAGAAATGAGTTTTTTGCCTACAGAGACATGCCTATTTGCTCAGTAGTACAGATTCTGAGTATGAAACTGGGCTTGATGAAATCAGCATTTCTCTTGCTTCCCTGTGCGTAGGGAAGCTCAGTTTTAGTCACAGTAGCTCCCACAAGTGTCTCCTCAGTGTGTTCCCATTTCCTTAGAAACAGTGTATTTGCTGCGAGAAAAGTGCATTACTGTGCGCTTTCACCGTTCAGCAAATACATGTGTAGAAGCACAGCGCTAGCAGAAACGAAAGTTTCTCGACGTTTTCTAACTCAGGGAACAAGTTGCACACTTCTGAGATGCATTTGGGCAACTTTGTCAGAAATGAGTTTTTTGCCTAAAGAGACATGCCTATTTGCGCAGTAGTACAGATTCTGAGTATGTAACTGGGCTTGATGAAATCAGCATTTCTCTTGCTTCCCTGTGCGTAGGGAAGCTCAGTTTTAGTCACAGTAGCTCCCACAAGTGTCTCCTCAGTGTGTTCCCATTTCCTTAGAAACAGTGTATTTGCTGGGAGAAAAGTGCATTACTGTGCGCTTTCACCGTTCAGCAAATACATGTGTAGAAGCACAGCGCTAGCAGAAACGAACGTTTCTCGACGTTTTCTAACTCAGGGAACAAGTTGCACACTTCTGAGATGCATTTGGGCAACTCTGTCAGAAATGAGTTTTTTGCCTACAGAGACATGCCTATTTGCGCAGTAGTACAGATTCTGAGTATGTAACTGGGCTGGATGAAATCAGCATTTCTCTTGCTTCGCTGTGCGTAGGGAAGCTCAGTTTTAGTCACAGTAGCTCCCACAAGTGTCCTCTCAGTGTGTTCCCATTTCCTTAGAAACAGTGTATTTGCTGGGAGAAAAGTGCATTACTGTGCGCTTTCACCGTTCAGCAAATACATGTGTAGAAGCACAGCGCTAGCAGAAACAACCGTTTCTCGACGTTTTCTAACTCAGGGAACAAGCTGCACACTTCTGAGATGCATTTGGGCAACTTTGTCAGAAATGAGTTTTTTGCCTACAGAGACATGCCTATTTGCTCAGTAGTACAGATTCTGAGTATGTAACTGGGCTGGATGAAATCAGCATTTCTCTTGCTTCACTGTGCGTAGGGAAGCTCAGTTTTAGTCACAGTAGCTCCCACAAGTGTCTCCTCAGTGTGTTCCCATTTCCTTAGAAACAGTGTATTTGCTGGGAGAAAAGTGCATTACTGTGCGCTATCACCGTTCAGCAAATACATGTGTAGAAGCACAGCGCTAGCAGAAACGAACGTTTCTCGACGTTTTCTAACTCAGGGAACAAGTTGCACACTTCTGAGATGCATTTGGGCAACTTTGTCAGAAATGAGTTCTTTGCCTACAAAGACATGCCTATTTGCTCAGTAGTAAAGATTCTGATTATGTAACTGGGCTTGATGAAATCAGCATTTCTCTTGCTTCCCTGTGTGTAGGGAAGCTCAGTTTTAGTCACTGGAGTTCCCACAAGTGTCTCCTCAGTGTGTTCCCATTTCCTTAGAGACAGTGTATTTGCTGGGAGAAAAGTGCATTACTGTGCGCTATCACCGTCCAGCAAATACATGTGTAGAAGCACAGCGCTAGCAGAAACAAACGTTTCTCGACGTTTTCTAACTCAGGGAACAAGTTGCACACTTTTGAGATGCATTTGGGCAACTTTGTCAGAAATGAGTTTTTTGCCTACAGAGACATGTCTATTTGCGCAGTAGTACAGATTCTGAGTATGTAACTGGGCTTGATGAAATCAGCATTTCTCTTGCTTCCCTGTGCGTAGGGAAGCTCAGTTTTAGTCACTGGAGCTCCCACAAGTGTCTCCTCAGTGTGTTCCCATTTCATTAGAAAGAGTGTATTTGCTGGTAGAAAAGTGCATTACTGTGCGCTTTCACCGTTCAGCAAATACATGTGTAGAAGCCCAGCGCTAGCAGAAACGACCGTTTCTCGACGTTTTCTAACTCAGGGAACAAGTTGCACACTTCTGAGATGCATTTGGGCAACTTTGTCAGAAATGAGTTTTTTGCCTATAGAGACATGCCTATTTGCGCAGTAGTACAGATTCTGAGTATGTAACTGGGCTGGATGAAATCAGCATTTCTCTTGCTTCCCTGTGCGTAGGGAAGCTCAGTTTTAGTCACAGTAGCTCCCACAAGTGTCTCCTCAGTGTGTTCCCATTTCCTTAGAAACAGTGTATTTGCTGCGAGAAAAGTGCATTACTGTGCGCTTTCACCGTTCAGCAAATACATGTGTAGAAGCACAGCGCTAGCAGAAACGAACGTTTCTCGACGTTTTCTAACTCAGGGAACAAGTTGCACACTTCTGAGATGCATTTATGCAACTTTGTCAGAAATGAGTTTTTTGCCTAAAGAGACATGCTTATTTGCGCAGTAGTACAGATTCTGAGTATGTAACTGGGCTTGATGAAATCAGCATTTCTCTTGCTTCCCTGTGCGTAGGGAAGCTCAGTTTTAGTCACAGTAGCTCCCACAAGTGTCTCCTCAGTGTGTTCCCATTTCCTTAGAAACAGTGTATTTGCTGGGAGAAAAGTGCATTACTGTGCGCTTTCACCGTTCAGCAAATACATGTGTAGAAGCACAGCGCTAGCAGAAACGAACGTTTCTCGACGTTTTCTAACTCAGGGAACAAGATGCACACTTCTGAGATGCATTTGGGCAACTCTGTCAGAAATGAGTTTTTTGCCTACAGAGACATGCCTATTTGCGCAGTAGTACAGATTCTGAGTATGTAACTGGGCTGGATGACATCAGCATTTCTCTTGCTTCGCTGTGCGTAGGGAAGCTCAGTTTTAGTCACAGTAGCTCCCACAAGTGTCCTCTCAGTGTGTTCCCATTTCCTTAGACACAGTGTATTTGCTGGGAGAAAAGTGCATTACTGTGCGCTTTCACCGTTCAGCAAATACATGTGTAGAAGCACAGCGCTAGCAGAAACAACCGTTTCTCGACGTTTTCTAACTCAGGGAACAAGCTGCACACTTCTGAGATGCTTTTGGGCAACTTTGTCAGAAATGAGTTTTTTGCCTACAGAGACATGCCTATTTGCTCAGTAGTACAGATTCTGAGTATGTAACTGGGCTGGATGAAATCAGCATTTCTCTTGCTTCCCTGTGCGTAGGGAAGCTCAGTTTTAGTCACAGTAGCTCCCACAAGTGTCTCCTCAGTGTGTTCCCATTTCCTTAGAAACAGTGTATTTGCTGCGAGAAAAGTGCATTACTGTGCGCTTTCACCGTTCAGCAAATACATGTGTAGAAGCACAGCGCTAGCAGAAACGAACGTTTCTCGACGTTTTCGAACTCAGGGAACAAGTTGCACACTTCTGAGATGCATTTGGGCAACTTTGTCAGAAATGAGTTTTTTGCCTAAAGAGACATGCTTATTTGCGCAGTAGTACAGATTCTGAGTATGTAACTGGGCTTGATGAAATCAGCATTTCTCTTGCTTCCCTGTGCGTAGGGAAGCTCAGTTTTAGTCACAGTAGCTCCCACAAGTGTCTCCTCAGTGTGTTCCCATTTCCTTAGAAACAGTGTATTTGCTGGGAGAAAAGTGCATTACTGTGCGCTTTCACCGTTCAGCAAATACATGTGTAGAAGCACAGCGCTAGCAGAAACGAACGTTTCTCGACGTTTTCTAACTCAGGGAACAAGATGCACACTTCTGAGATGCATTTGGGCAACTCTGTCAGAAATGAGTTTTTTGCCTACAGAGACATGCCTATTTGCGCAGTAGTACAGATTCTGAGTATGTAACTGGGCTGGATGACATCAGCATTTCTCTTGCTTCGCTGTGCGTAGGGAAGCTCAGTTTTAGTCACAGTAGCTCCCACAAGTGTCCTCTCAGTGTGTTCCCATTTCCTTAGACACAGTGTATTTGCTGGGAGAAAAGTGCATTACTGTGCGCTTTCACCGTTCAGCAAATACATGTGTAGAAGCACAGCGCTAGCAGAAACAACCGTTTCTCGACGTTTTCTAACTCAGGGAACAAGCTGCACACTTCTGAGATGCATTTGGGCAACTTTGTCAGAAATGAGTTTTTTGCCTACAGAGACATGCCTATTTGCTCAGTAGTACAGAGTCTGAGTATGTAACTGGGCTGGATGAAATCAGCATTTCTCTTGCTTCCCTGTGCGTAGGGAAGCTCAGTTTTAGTCACAGTAGCTCCCACAAGTGTCTCCTCAGTGTGTTCCCATTTCCTTAGAAACAGTGTATTTGCTGGGAGAAAAGTGCATTACTGTGCGCTTTCACCGTTCAGCAAATACATGTGTAGAAGCACAGCGCTAGCAGAAACGAACGTTTCTCGACGTTTTCTAACTCAGGGAACAAGTTGCACACTTCTGAGATGCATTTGGGCAACTTTGTCAGAAATGAGTTTTTTGCCTAAAGAGAGATGCCTATTTGCGCAGTAGTACAGATTCTGAGTATGTAACTGGGCTTGATGAAATCAGCATTTCTCTTGCTTCCCTGTGCGTAGGGAAGCTCAGTTTTAGTCACAGTAGCTCCCACAAGTGTCTCCTCAGTGTGTTCCCATTTCCTTAGAAACAGTGTATTTGCTGGGAGAAAAGTGCATTACTGTGCGCTTTCACCGTTCAGCAAATACATGTGTAGAAGCACAGCGCTAGCAGAAACACACGTTTCTCGACGTTTTCTAACTCAGGGAACAAGCTGCACACTTCTGAGATGCATTTGGGCAACTTTGTCAGAAATGAGTTTTTTGCCTACAGAGACATGCCTATTTGCTCAGTAGTACAGATTCTGAGTATGTAACTGGGCTGGATGAAATCAGCATTTCTCTTGCTTCCCTGTGCGTAGGGAAGCTCAGTTTTAGTCACAGTAGCTCCCACAAGTGTCTCCTCAGTGTGTTCCCATTTCCTTAGAAACAGTGTATTTGCTGCGAGAAAAGTGCATTACTGTGCGCTTTCACCGTTCAGCAAATACATGTGTAGAAGCACAGCGCTAGCAGAAACGAACGTTTCTCGACGTTTTCGAACTCAGGGAACAAGTTGCACACTTCTGAGATGCATTTGGGCAACTTTGTCAGAAATGAGTTTTTTGCCTAAAGAGACATGCCTATTTGCGCAGTAGTACAGATTCTGAGTATGTAACTGGGCTTGATGAAATCAGCATTTCTCTTGCTTCCCTGTGCGTAGGGAAGCTCAGTTTTAGTCACAGTAGCTCCCACAAGTGTCTCCTCAGTGTGTTCCCATTTCCTTAGAAACAGTGTATTTGCTGGGAGAAAAGTGCATTACTGTGCGCTTTCACCGTTCAGCAAATACATGTGTAGAAGCACAGCGCTAGCAGAAACGAACGTTTCTCGACGTTTTCTAACTCAGGGAACAAGTTGCACACTTCTGAGATGCATTTGGGCAACTCTGTCAGAAATGAGTTTTTTGCCTAAAGAGACATGCCTATTTGCGCAGTAGTACAGATTCTGAGTATGTAACTGGGCTTGATGAAATCAGCATTTCTCTTGCTTCCCTGTGCGTAGGGAAGCTCAGTTTTAGTCACAGTAGCTCCCACAAGTGTCTCCTCAGTGTGTTCCCATTTCCTTAGAAACAGTGTATTTGCTGGGAGAAAAATGCATTACTGTGCGCTTTCCCCGTTCAGCAAATACATGTGTAGAAGCACAGCGCTAGCAGAAACACACGTTTCTCGACGTTTTCTAACTCAGGGAACAAGCTGCACACTTCTGAGATGCATTTGGGCAACTTTGTCAGAAATGAGTTTTTTGCCTACAGAGACATGCCTATTTGCTCAGTAGTACAGATTCTGAGTATGTAACTGGGCTGGATGAAATCAGCATTTCTCTTGCTTCCCTGTGCGTAGGGAAGCTCAGTTTTAGTCACAGTAGCTCCCACAAGTGTCTCCTCAGTGTGTTCCCATTTCCTTAGAAACAGTGTATTTGCTGCGAGAAAAGTGCATTACTGTGCGCTTTCACCGTTCAGCAAATACATGTGTAGAAGCACAGCGCTAGCAGAAACGAACGTTTCTCGACGTTTTCGAACTCAGGGAACAAGTTGCACACTTCTGAGATGCATTTGGGCAACTTTGTCAGAAATGAGTTTTTTGCCTAAAGAGACATGCCTATTTGCGCAGTAGTACAGATTCTGAGTATGTAACTGGGCTTGATGAAATCAGCATTTCTCTTGCTTCCCTGTGCGTAGGGAAGCTCAGTTTTAGTCACAGTAGCTCCCACAAGTGTCTCCTCAGTGTGTTCCCATTTCCTTAGAAACAGTGTATTTGCTGGGAGAAAAGTGCATTACTGTGCGCTTTCACCGTTCAGCAAATACATGTGTAGAAGCAAAGCGCTAGCAGAAACGAACGTTTCTCGACGTTTTCTAACTCAGGGAACAAGTTGCACACTTCTGAGATGCATTTGGGCAACTCTGTCAGAAATGAGTTTTTTGCCTACAGAGACATGCCTATTTGCGCAGTAGTACAGATTCTGAGTATGTAACTGGGCTGGATGAAATCAGCATTTCTCTTGCTTCGCTGTGCGTAGGGAAGCTCAGTTTTAGTCACAGTAGCTCCCACAAGTGTCCTCTCAGTGTGTTCCCATTTCCTTAGAAACAGTGTATTTGCTGGGAGAAAAGTGCATTACTGTGCGCTTTCACCGTTCAGCAAATACATGTGTAGAAGCACAGCGCTAGCAGAAACAAACGTTTCTCGACGTTTTCTAACTCAGGGAACAAGCTGCACACTTCTGAGATGCATTTGGGCAACTTTGTCAGAAATGAGTTTTTTGCCTACAGAGACATGCCTATTTGCTCAGTAGTACAGATTCTGAGTATGTAACTGGGCTTGATGAAATCAGCATTTCTCTTGCATCCCTGTGCGTAGGGAAGCTCAGTTTTAGTCACAGTAGCTCCCACAAGTGTCTCCTCAGTGTGTTCCCATTTCCTTAGAAACAGTGTATTTGCTGGGAGAAAAGTGCATTACTGTGTGCTTTCACCGTTCAGCAAATACATGTGTAGAAGCACAGCGCTAGCAGAAACGAACGTTTCTCGACGTTTTCTAACTCAGGGAACAAGTTGCACACTTCTGAGATGCATTTGGGCAACTCTGTCAGAAATGAGTTTTTTGCCTACAGAGACATGCCTATTTGCGCAGTAGTAAAGATTCTGAGTATGTAACTGGGCTGGATGAAATCAGCATTTCTCTTGCTTCGCTGTGCGTAGGGAAGCTCAGTTTTAGTCACAGTAGCTCCCACAAGTGTCCTCTCAGTGTGTTCCCATTTCCTTAGAAGCAGTGTATTTGCTGGGAGAAAAGTGCATTACTGTGCGCTTTCACCGTTCAGCAAATACATGTGTAGAAGCACAGCGCTAGCAGAAACAACCGTTTCTCGACGTTTTCTAACTCAGGGAACAAGCTGCACACTTCTGAGATGCATTTGGGCAACTTTGTCAGAAATGAGTTTTTTGCCTACAGAGACATGCCTATTTGCTCAGTAGTACAGATTCTGAGTATGTAACTGGGCTGGATGAATTCAGCATTTCTCTTGCTTCCCTGTGCGTAGGGAAGCTCAGTTTTAGTCACAGTAGCTCCCACAAGTGTCTCCTCAGTGTGTTCCCATTTCCTTAGAAACAGTTTATTTGCTGGGAGAAAAGTGCATTACTGTGCGCTTTCACTGTTCAGCAAATACATGTGTAGAAGCACAGCGCTAGCAGAAACAAACGTTTCTCGACGTTTTCTAACTCAGGGAACAAGTTGCACACTTCTGAGATGCATTTGGGCAACTTTGTCAGAAATGAGTTTTTTGCCTACAGAGACATGTCTATTTGCGCAGTAGTACAGATTCTGAGTATGTAACTGGGCTTGATGAAATCAGCATTTCTCTTGCTTCCCTGTGTGTAGAGAAGCTCAGTTTTAGTCACAGTAGCTCCCACAAGTGTCTCCTCAGTGTGTTCCCATTTCCTTAGAAACAGTGTATTTGCTGGGAGAAAAGTGCATTACTGTGCGCTTTCACCGGTCAGCAAATACATGTGTTGAAGCACAGCGCTAGCAGAAACGAACGGTTCTCGACGTTTTCTAACTCAGGGAACAAATTGCACACTTCTGAGATGCATTTGGGCAACTTTGTCAGAAATGAGTTCTTTGCCTACAAAGACATGCCTATTTGCTCAGTAGTAAAGATTCTAGGTATGTAACTGGGCTTGATGAAATCAGCATTTCTCTTGCTTCCCTGTGCGTAGGGAAGCTCAGTTTTAGTCACTGGAGCTCCCACAAGTGTCTCCTCAGTGTGTTCCCATTTCCTTAGAAACAGTGTATTTGCTGGGAGAAAAGTGCATTACTGTGCGCTTTCACCGTTCAGCAAATACATGTGTAGAAGCCCAGCGCTAGGAGAAACGACCGTTTCTCGACGTTTTCTAACTCAGGGAACAAGTTGCACACGTCTGAAATGCATTTGGGCAACTTTGTCAGAAAAGAGTTCTTTGCCTAAAGAGACATGCCTATTTGCGCAGTAGTACAGATTCTGAGTATGTAACTGGGCTTGATGAAATCAGCATTTCTCTTGCTTCCCTGTGCGTAGGGAAGCTCAGTTTTAGTCACAGTAGCTCCCACAAGTGTCTCCTCAGTGTGTTCCCATTTCCTTAGAAACAGTTTATTTGCTGGGAGAAAAGTGCATTACTGTGCGCTTTCACCGTTCAGCAAATACATGTGTAGAAGCACAGCGCTAGCAGAAACAACCGTTTCTCGACGTTTTCTAACTCAGGGAACAAATTGCACACTTCTGAGATGCATTTGGGCAACTTTGTCAGAAATGAGTTCTTTGCCTACAGAGACATGCCTATTTGCTCAGTAGTAAAGATTCTGAGTATGTAACTGGGCTTGATGAAATCAGCATTTCTCTTGCTTCCCTGTGCGTAGGGAAGCTCAGTTTTAGTCACTGGAGCTCCCACAAGTGTCTCCTCAGTGTGTTCCCATTTCATTAGAAACAGTGTATTTGCTGGGAGAAAAGTGCATTACTGTGCGCTTTCACCGTTCAGCAAATACATGTGTAGAAGCCCAGCGCTAGCAGAAACGACCGTGTCTCGACGTTTTCTAACTCAGGGAACAAGTTGCACACTTCTGAGATGCATTTGGGCAACTTTGTCAGAAATTAGTTTTTTGCCTACAGAGACATGCCTATTTGCGCAGTAGTACAGATTCTGAGTATGTAACTGGGCTGGATGAAATCAGCATTTCTCTTGCTTCACTGTGCGTAGGGAAGCTCAGTTTTAGTCACAGTAGCTCCCACAAGTGTCCACTCAGTGTGTTTCCATTTCCTTAGAAACAGTGTATTTGCTGGGAGAAAAGTGCATTACTGTGCGCTTTCACCGTTCAGCAAATACATGTGTAGAAGCACAGCGCTAGCAGAAACAACCGTTTCTCAACGTTTTCTAACTCAGGGAACAAACTGCACACTTCTGAGATGCATTTGGGCAACTTTGTCAGAAATGAGTTTTTTGCCTAAGGAGACATGCCTATTTGCTCAGTAGTACAGATTCTGAGTATGTAACTGGGCTTGATGAAATCAGCATTTCTCTTGCTTCCCTGTGTGTAGGGAAGCTCAGTTTTAGTCACAGTAGCTCCCACAAGTGTCTCCTCAGTGTGTTCCCATTTCCTTAGAAACAGTGTATTTGCTGGGAGAAAAGTGCATTACTGTGCGCTTTCACCGTTCAGCAAATACATGTGTAGAAGCACAGCGCTAGCAGAAACAACCGTTTCTCGACGTTTTCTAACTCAGGGAACAAATTGCACACTTCTGAGATGCATTTGGGCAACTTTGTCAGAAATGAGTTCTTTGCCTACAGAGACATGCCTATTTGCTCAGTAGTAAAGATTCTGAGTATGTAACTGGGCTTGATGAAATCAGCATTTCTCTTGCTTCCCTGTGCGTAGGGATGCTCAGTTTTAGTCACAGTAGCTCCCACAAGTGTCTCCTCAGTGTGTTCCCATTTCATTAGAAACAGTGTATTTGCTGGGAGAAAAGTGCATTACTGTGAGCTTTCACCGTTCAGCAAATACATGTGTAGAAGCCCAGCGCAAGCAGAAACGACCGTGTCTCGACGTTTTCTAACTCAGGGAACAAGTTGCACACTTCTGAGATGCATTTGGGCAACTTTGTCAGAAATTAGTTTTTTGCCTACAGAGACATGCCTATTTGCGCAGTAGTACAGATTCTGAGTATGTAACTGGGCTTGATGAAATCAGCATTTCTCTTGCTTCCCTGTGCGTAGGGAAGCTCAGTTTTAGTCACTGGAGCTCCCACAAGTGTCTCCTCAGTGTGTTCCCATTTCCTTAGAAACAGTGTATTTGCTGGGAGAAAAGTGCATTACTGTGCGCTTTCACCGTTCAGCAAATACATGTGTAGAAGCACAGCGCTAGCAGAAACAAACGTTTCTCGACATTTTCTAACTCAGGGAACAAGTTGCACACTTCTGAGATGCATTTGGGCAACTTTGTCAGAAATGAGTTTTTTGCCTACAGAGACATGTCTATTTGAGCAGTAGTACAGATTCTGAGTATGTAACTGGGCTTGATGAATTCAGCATTTCTCTTGCTTCCCTGTGTGTAGGGAAGCTCAGTTTTAGTCACAGTAGCTCCCACAAGTGTCTCCTCAGTGTGTTCCCATTTCCTTAGAAACAGTGTATTTGCTGGGAGAAAAGTGCATTACTGTGCGCTTTCACCGTTCAGCAAATACATGTGTAGAAGCACAGCGCTAGCAGAAACGAACGTTTCTCGACGTTTTCTAACTCAGGGAACAAATTGCACACTTCTGAGATGCATTTGGGCAACTTTGTCAGAAATGAGTTCTTTGCCTACAAAGACATGACTATTTGCTCAGTAGTAAAGATTCTGAGTATGTAACTGGGCTTGATGAAATCAGCATTTCTCTTGCTTCCCTTTGCGTAGGGAAGCTCAGTTTTAGTCACTGGAGCTCCCACAAGTGTCTCCTCAGTGTGTTCCCATTTCCTTAGAAACAGTGTATTTGCTGGGAGAAAAGTGCATTACTGTGCGCTTTCACCGTTCAGCAAATACATGTGTAGAAGCACAGCGCTAGCAGAAACAACCGTTTCTCGACGTTTTCTAACTCAGGGAACAAATTGCACACTTCTGAGATGCATTTGGGCAACTTTGTCAGAAATGAGTTCTTTGCCTACAGAGACATGCCTATTTGCTCAGTAGTAAAGATTCTGAGTATGTAACTGGGCTTGATGAAATCAGCATTTCTCTTGCTTCCCTGTGTGTAGGGAAGCTCAGTTTTAGTCACAGTAGCTCCCACAAGTGTCTCCTCAGTGTGTTCCCATTTCCTTAGAAACAGTGTATTTGCTGGGAGAAAAGTGCATTACTGTGCGCTTTCACCGTTCAGCAAATACATGTGTAGAAGCACAGCGCTAGCAGAAACACACGTTTCTCGACGTTTTCTAACTCAGGGAACAAGTTGCACACTTCTGAGATGCATTTGGGCAACTTTGTCAGAAATGAGTTTTTTGCCTACAGAGACATGTCTATTTGAGCAGTAGTACAGATTCTGAGTATGTAACTGGGCTTGATGAATTCAGCATTTCTCTTGCTTCCCTGTGTGTAGGGAAGCTCAGTTTTAGTCACAGTAGCTCCCACAAGTGTCTCCTCAGTGTGTTCCCATTTCCTTAGAAACAGTGTATTTGCTGGGAGAAAAGTGCATTACTGTGCGCTTTCACCGTTCAGCAAATACATGTGTAGAAGCACAGCGCTAGCAGAAACGAACGTTTCTCGACGTTTTCTAACTCAGGGAACAAACTGCACACTTCTGAGATGCATTTGGGCAACTTTGTCAGGAATGAGTTCTTTGCCTACAAAGACATGCCTATTTGCTCAGTAGTAAAGATTCTGAGTATGTAACTGGGCTTGATGAAATCAGCATTTCTCTTGCTTCCCTGTGCGTAGGGAAGCTCAGTTTTAGTCACAGTAGCTCCCACAAGTGTCTCCTCAGTGTGTTCCCATTTCCTTAGAAACAGTTTATTTGCTGGGAGAAAAGTGCATTACTGTGCGCTTTCACCGTTCAGCAAATACATGTGTAGAAGCACAGCGCTAGCAGAAACAAACGTTTCTCGACGTTTTCTAACTCAGGGAACAAGTTGCACACATCTGAGATGCATTTGGGCAACTTTGTCAGAAATGAGTTTTTTGCCTACAGAGACATGTCTATTTGCGCAGTAGTACAGATTCTTAGTATGTAACTGGGCTTGATGAAATCAGCATTTCTCTTGCTTCCCTGTGCGTAGGGAAGCTCAGTTTTAGTCACAGTAGCTCCCACAAGTGTCTCCTCAGTGTGTTCCCATTTCCTTAGAAACAGTGTATTTGCTGCGAGAAAAGTGCATTACTGTGCGCTTTCACCGTTCAGCAAATACATGTGTAGAAGCACAGCGCTAGCAGAAACGAACGTTTCTCGACGTTTTTTAACTCAGGGAACAAGCTGCACACTTCTGAGAAGCATTTGGGCAACTTTGTCAGAAATGAGTTTTTTGCCTACAGAGACATGCCTATTTGCTCAGTAGTACAGATTCTGAGTATGTAACTGGGCTGGATGAAATCAGCATTTCTCTTGCTTCACTGTGCGTAGGGAAGCTCAGTTTTAGTCACAGTAGCTCCCACAAGTGTCCTCTCAGTGTGTTCCCATTCCCTTAGAAACAGTGTATTTGCTGGGAAAAAAGTGCATTACTGTGCGCTTTCCCCGTTCAGCAAATACATGTGTAGAAGCACAGCGCTAGCAGAAACAACCGTTTCTCAACGTTTTCTAACTCAGGGAACAAACTGCACACTTCTGAGATGCATTTGGGCAACTTTGTCAGAAATGAGTTTTTTGCCTACAGAGACATGCCTATTTGCTCAGTAGTACAGATTCTGAGTATGTAACTGGGCTTGATGAAATCAGCATTTCTCCTGCTTCCCTGTGTGTAGGGAAGCTCAGTTTTAGTCACAGTAGCTCCCACAAGTGTCTCCTCAGTGTGTTCCCATTTCCTTAGAAACAGTGTATTTGCTGGGAGAAAAGTGCATTACTGTGCGCTTTCACCGTTCAGAAAATACATGTGTAGAAGCACAGCGCTAGCAGAAACAACCGTTTCTCGACGTTTTCTAACTCAGGGAACAAATTGCACACTTCTGAGATGCATTTGGGCAACTTTGTCAGAAATGAGTTCTTTGCCTACAGAGACATGCCTATTTGCTCAGTAGTAAAGATTCTGAGTATGTAACTGGGCTTGATGAAATCAGCATTTCTCTTGCTTCCCTGTGCGTAGGGAAGCTCAGTTTTAGTCACTGGAGCTCCCACAAGTGTCTCCTCAGTGTGTTCCCATTTCATTAGACACAGTGTATTTGCTGGGAGAAAAGTGCATTACTGTGCGCTTTCACCGTTCAGCAAATACATGTGTAGAAGCCCAGCGCTAGCAGAAACGACCGTGTCTCGACGTTTTCTAACTCAGGGAACAAGTTGCACACTTCTGAAATGCATTTGGGCAACTTTGTCAGAAATGAGTTTTTTGCCTAAAGAGACATGCCTATTTGTGCAGTACTACAGATTCTGAGTATGTAACTGGGCTTGATGAAATCAGCATTTCTCTTGCTTCCCTGTGCATAGGGAAGCTCAGTTTTAGTCACAGTAGCTCCCACAAGTGTCTCCTCAGTGTGTTCCCATTTCCTTAGAAACAGTGTATTTGCTGGGAGAAAAGTGCATTACTGTGCGCTTTCACCGTTCAGCAAATACATGTGTAGAAGCACAGCGCTAGCAGAAACGAACGTTTCTCGACGTTTTCTAACTCAGGGAACAAGTTGCACACTTCTGAGATGCATTTGGGCAACTCTGTCAGAAATGAGTTTTTTGCCTACAGAGACATGCCTATTTGCGCAGTAGTACAGATTCTGAGTATGTAACTGGGCTGGATGAAATCAGCATTTCTCTTGCTTCGCTGTGCGTAGGGAAGCTCAGTTTTAGTCACAGTAGCTCCCACAAGTGTCCTCTCAGTGTGTTCCCATTTCCTTACAGACAGTGTATTTGCTGGGAGAAAAGTGCATTACTGTGCGCTATCACCGTTCAGCAAATACATGTGTAGAAGCACAGCGCTAGCAGAAACAAACGTTTCTCGACGTTTTCTAACTCAGGGAACAAGTTGCACACTTCTGAGATGCATTTGGGCAACTTTGTCAGAAATGAGTTTTTTGCCTACAGAGACATGTCTATTTGCGCAGTAGTACAGATTCTGAGTATGTAACTGGGCTTGATGAAATCAGCATTTCTCTTGCTTCCCTGTGCGTAGGGAAGCTCAGTTTTAGTCACTGGAGCTCCCACAAGTGTCTCCTCAGTGTGTTCCCATTTCATTAGAAACAGTGTATTTGCTGGGAGAAAAGTGCATTACTGTGCGCTTTCACCGTTCAGCAAATACATGTGTAGAAGCCCAGCGCTAGCAGAAACGACCGTTTCTCGACGTTTTCTAACTCAGGGAACAAGTTGCACACTTCTGAGATGCATTTGGGCAACTTTGTCAGAAATGAGTTTTTTGCCTAAAGAGACATGCCTATTTGCGCAGTAGTACAGATTCTGAGTATGTAACTGGGCTTGATGAAATCAGCATTTCTCTTGCTTCCCTGTGCGTAGGGAAGCTCAGTTTTAGTCACAGTAGCTCCCACAAGTGTCCTCTCAGTGTGTTCCCATTTCCTTAGAAACAGTGTATTTGCTGGGAGAAAAGTGCATTACTGTGCGCTTTCACCGTTCAGCAAATACATGTGTAGAAGCACAGCGCTAGCAGAAACAAACGTTTCTCGACGTTTTCTAACTCAGGGAACAAGTTGCACACTTCTGAGATGCATTTGGGCAACTTTGTCAGAAATGAGTTTTTTGCCTACAGAGACATGTCTATTTGCGCAGTAGTACAGATTCTTAGTATGTAACTGGGCTGGATGCAATCAGCATTTCTCTTGCTTCACTGTGCGTAGGGAAGCTCAGTTTTAGTCACAGTAGCTCCCACAAGTGTCCTCTCAGTGTGTTCCCATTCCCTTAGAAACAGTGTATTTGCTGGGAGAAAAGTGCATTACTGTGCGCTTTCACCGTTCAGCAAATACATGTGTAGAAGCACAGCGCTAGCAGAAACGACCGTTTCTCGACGTTTTCTAACTCAGGGAACAAGTTGCACACTTCTGAGATGCATTTGGGCAACTTTGTCAGAAATGAGTTCTTTGCCTACAGAGACATGCCTATTTGCTCAGTAGTAAAGATTCTGAGTATTAACTGGGCTTGATGAAATCAGCATTTCTCTTGCTTACCTGTGCGTAAGGAAGCTCAGTTTTAGTCACAGTAGCTCCCACAAGTGTCTCCTCAGTGTGTTCCCATTTCATTAGAAACAGTGTATTTGCTGGGAGAAAAGTGCATTACTGTGCGCTTTCACCGTTCAGCAAATACATGTGTAGAAGCACAGCGCTAGCAGAAACAACCGTTTCTCAACGTTTTCTAACTCAGGGAACAAACTGCACACTTCTGAGATGCATTTGGGCAACTTTGTCAGAAATGAGTTTTTTGCCTACAGAGACATGCCTATTTGCTCAGTAGTACAGATTCTGAGTATGTAACTGGGCTTGATGAAATCAGCATTTCTCTTGCTTCCCTGTGTGTAGGGAAGCTCAGTTTTAGTCACAGTAGCTCCCACAAGTGTCTCCTCAGTGTGTTCCCATTTCCTTAGAAACAGTGTATTTGCTGGGAGAAAAGTGCATTACTGTGCGCTTTCACCGTTCGGAAAATACATGTGTAGAAGCACAGCGCTAGCAGAAACAACCGTTTCTCGACGTTTTCTAACTCAGGGAACAAATTGCACACTTCTGAGATGCATTTGGGCAACTTTGTCAGAAATGAGTTCTTTGCCTACAGAGACATGCCTATTTGCTCAGTAGTAAAGATTCTGAGTATGTAACTGGGCTTGATGAAATCAGCATTTCTCTTGCTTCCCTGTGCGTAGGGAAGCTCAGTTTTAGTCACTGGAGCTCCCACAAGTGTCTCCTCAGTGTGTTCCCATTTCATTAGAAACAGTGTATTTGCTGGGAGAAAAGTGCATTACTGTGCGCTTTCACCGTTCAGCAAATACATGTGTAGAAGCCCAGCGCTAGCAGAAACGACCGTGTCTCGACGTTTTCTAACTCAGGGAACAAGTTGCACACTTCTGAAATGCATTTGGGCAACTTTGTCAGAAATGAGTTTTTTGCCTAAAGAGACATGCCTATTTGCGCAGTAGTACAGATTCTGAGTATGTAACTGGGCTTGATGAAATCAGCATTTCTCTTGCTTCCCTGTGCATAGGGAAGCTCAGTTTTAGTCACAGTAGCTCCCACAAGTGTCTCCTCAGTGTGTTCCCATTTCCTTAGAAACAGTGTATTTGCTGGGAGAAAAGTGCATTACTGTGCGCTTTCACCGTTCAGCAAATACATGTGTAGAAGCACAGCGCTAGCAGAAACGAACGTTTCTCGACGTTTTCTAACTCAGGGAACAAGTTACACACTTCTGAGATGCATTTGGGCAACTCTGTCAGAAATGAGTTTTTTGCCTACAGAGACATGCCTATTTGCGCAGTAGTACAGATTCTGAGTATGTAACTGGGCTGGATGAAATCAGCATTTCTCTTGCTTCGCTGTGCGTAGGGAAGCTCAGTTTTAGTCACAGTAGCTCCCACAAGTGTCCTCTCAGTGTGTTCCCATTTCCTTAGAAACAGTGTATTTGCTGGGAGAAAAGTGCATTACTGTGCGCTTTCACCGTTCAGCAAATACATGTGTAGAAGCACAGCGCTAACAGAAACGAACGTTTCTCGACGTTTTGTAACTCAGGGAACAAGTTGCACACTTCTGAGATGCATTTGGGCAACTTTGTCAGAAATGAGTTTTTTGCCTAAAGAGACATGCCTATTTGCGCAGTAGTACAGATTCTGAGTATGTAACTGGGCTTGATGAAATCAGCATTTCTCTTGCTTCCCTGTGCGTAGGGAAGCTCAGTTTTAGTCACAGTAGCTCCCACAAGTGTCTCCTCAGTGTGTTCCCATTTCCTTAGAAACAGTGTATTTGCAGGGAGAAAAGTGCATTACTGTGTGCTTTCACCGTTCAGCAAATACATGTGTAGAAGCACAGCGCTAGCAGAAACAACCGTTTCTCGACGTTTTCTAACTCAGGGAACAAGCTGCACACTTCTGAGATGCATTTGGGCAACTTTGTCAGAAATGAGTTTTTTGCCTACAGAGACATGCCTATTTGCTCAGTAGTACAGATTCTGAGTATGTAACTGGGCTTGATGAATTCAGCATTTCTCTTGCTTCCCTGTGCGTAGGGAAGCGCAGTTTTAGTCACAGTAGCTCCCACAAGTGTCTCCTCAGTGTGTTCCCATTTCCTTAGAAACAGTTTATTTGCTGGGAGAAAAGTGCATTACTGTGCGCTTTCACCGTTCAGCAAATACATGTGTAGAAGCACAGCGCTAGCAGAAACAAACGTTTCTCGACGTTTTCTAACTCAGGGAACAAGTTGCACACTTCTGAGATGCATTTGGGCAACTTTGTCAGAAATGAGTTTTTTGCCTACAGAGACATGTCTATTTGCGCAGTAGTACAGATTCTGAGTATGTAACTGGGCTTGATGAAATCAGCATTTCTCTTGCTTCCCTGTGCGTAGGGAAGCTCAGTTTTAGTCACAGTAGCTCCCACAAGTGTCTCCTCAGTGTGTTCCCATTTCCTTAGAAACAGTGTATTTGCTGGGAGAAAAGTGCATTACTGTGCGCTTTCACCGTTCAGCAAATACATGTGTAGAAGCCCAGCGCTAGCTGAAACGAACGTTTCTCAACGTTTTCTAACTCAGGGAACAAATTGCACACTTCTGAGATGCATTTGGGCAACTTTGTCAGAAATGAGTTCTTTGCCTACAGAGACATGCCTATTTGCTCAGTAGTAAAGATTCTGAGTATGTAACTGGGCTGGATGAAATCAGCATTTCTCTTGCTTCCCTGTGCGTAGGGAAGCTCAGTTTTAGTCACAGTAGCTCCCACAAGTGTCTCCTCAGTGTGTTCCCATTTCCTTAGAAACAGTTTATTTGCTGGGAGAAAAGTGCATTACTGTGCGCTTTCACCGTTCAGCAAATACATGTGTAGAAGCACAGCGCTAGCAGAAACGAACGTTTCTCGACGTTTTCTAACTCAGGGAACAAGTTGCACACTTCTGAGATGCATTTGGGCAACTTTGTCAGAAATGAGTTTTTTGCCTACAGAGACATGTCTATTTGCGCAGTAGTACAGATTCTGAGTATGTAACTGGGCTTGATGAAATCAGCATTTCTCTTGCTTCCCTGTGTGTAGAGAAGCTCAGTTTTAGTCACAGTAGCTCCCACAAGTGTCTCCTCAGTGTGTTCCCATTTCCTTATTAACAGTTTATTTGCTGGGAGAAAAGTGCATTACTGTGCGCTTTCACCGTTCAGCAAATACATGTGTAGAAGCACAGCGCTAGCAGAAACGAACGTTTCTCGACGTTTTCTAACTCAGGGAACAAGTTGCACACTTCTGAGATGCATTTGGGCAACTTTGTCAGAAATGAGTTTTTTGCCTACAGAGACATGTCTATTTGCGCAGTAGTACAGATTCTGAGTATGTAACTGGGCTTGATGAAATCAGCATTTCTCTTGCTTCCCTGTGCGTAGGGAAGCTCAGTTTTAGTCACAGTAGCTCCCACAAGTGTCTCCTCAGTGTGTTCCCATTTCCTTAGAAACAGTGTATTTGCTGGGAGAAAAGTGCATTACTGTGCGCTTTCACCGTTCAGCAAATACATGTGTAGAAGCACAGCGCTAGCAGAAACGAACGTTTCTCAACGTTTTCTAACTCAGGGAACAAATTGCACACTTCTGAGATGCATTTGGGCAACTTTGTCAGAAATGAGTTCTTTGCCTACAGAGACATGCCTATTTGCTCAGTAGTAAAGATTCTGAGTATGTAACTGGGCTGGATGAAATCAGCATTTCTCTTGCTTCCCTGTGCGTAGGGAAGCTCAGTTTTAGTCACAGTAGCTCCCACAAGTGTCTCCTCAGTGTGTTCCCATTTCCTTAGAAACAGTGTATTTGCTGGGAGAAAAGTGCATTACTGTGCGCTTTCACCGTTCAGCAAATACATGTGTAGAAGCACAGCGCTAGCAGAAACGAACGTTTCTCGACGTTTTCTAACTCAGGGAACAAGTTGCACACTTCTGAGATGCATTTGGGCAACTTTGTCAGAAATGAGTTTTTTGCCTACAGAGACATGCCTATTTGCGCAGTAGTACAGATTCTGAGTATGTAACTGGGCTGGATGAAATCAGCATTTCTCTTGCTTCGCTGTGCGTAGGGAAGCTCAGTTTTAGTCACAGTAGCTCCCACAAGTGTCCTCTCAGTGTGTTCCCATTTCCTTAGAAACAGTGTATTTGCTGGGAGAAAAGTGCATTACTGTGCGCTTTCACCGTTCAGCAAATACATGTGTAGAAGCACAGCGCTAGCAGAAACAACCGTTTCTCGACGTTTTCTAACTCAGGGAACAAGCTGCACACTTCTGAGATGCATTTGGGCAACTTTTGCAGAAATGAGTTTTTTGCCTACAGAGACATGCCTATTTGCTCAGTAGTACAGATTCTGAGTATGTAACTGGGCTTGATGAAATCAGCATTTCTCTTTCTTCCCTGTGCGTAGGGAAGCTCAGTTTTAGTCACTGGAGCTCCCACAAGTGTCTCCTCAGTGTGTTCCCATTTCATTAGAAACAGTGTATTTGCTGGGAGAAAAGTGCATTACTGTGCGCTTTCACCGTTCAGCAAATACATGTGTAGAAGCACAGCGCTAGCAGAAACGAACGTTTCTCGACGTTTTCTAACTCAGGGAACAAGTTGCACACTTCTGAAATGCATTTGGGCAACTTTGTCAGAAATGAGTTTTTTGCCTAAAGAGACATGCCTATTTGCGCAGTAGTACAGATTCTGAGTATGTAACTGGGCTTGATGAAATCAGCATTTCTCTTGCTTCCCTGTGCGTAGGGAAGCTCAGTTTTAGTCACAGTAGCTCCCACAAGTGTCTCCTCAGTGTGTTCCCATTTCCTTAGAAACAGTGTATTTGCTGGGAGAAAAGTGCATTACTGTGCGCTTTCACCGTTCAGCAAATACATGTGTAGAAGCACAGCGCTAGCAGAAACGAACGTTTCTCGACGTTTTCTAACTCAGGGAACAAGTTGCACACTTCTGAGATGCATTTGGGCAACTTTGTCAGAAATGAGTTTTTTGCCTACAGAGACATGCCTATTTGCGCAGTAGTACAGATTCTGAGTATGTAACTGGGCTGGATGAAATCAGCATTTCTCTTGCTTCGCTGTGCGTAGGGAAGCTCAGTTTTAGTCACAGTAGCTCCCACAAGTGTCCTCTCAGTGTGTTCCCATTTCCTTAGAAACAGTGTATTTGCTGGGAGAAAAGTGCATTACTGTGCGCTTTCACCGTTCAGCAAATACATGTGTAGAAGCACAGCGCTAGCAGAAACAACCGTTTCTCGACGTTTTCTAACTCAGGGAACAAGTTGCACACTTCTGAGATGCATTTGGGCAACTTTGTCAGAAATGAGTTTTTTGCCTACAGAGACATGCCTATTTGCTCAGTAGTACAGATTCTGAGTATGTAACTGGGCTTGATGAAATCAGCATTTCTCTTGCTTCCCTGTGCGTAGGGAAGCTCAGTTTTAGTCACAGTAGCTCCCACAAGTGTCTCCTCAGTGTGTTCCCATTTCCTTAGAAACAGTGTATTTGCTGCGAGAAAAGTGCATTACTGTGCGCTTTCACCGTTCAGCAAATACATGTGTAGAAGCACAGCGCTACCAGAAACGAACGTTTCTCGACGTTTTCTAACTCAGGGAACAAGTTGCACACTTCTGAGATGCATTTGGGCAACTTTGTCAGAAATGAGTTTTTTGCCTAAAGAGACATGCCTATTTGCGCAGTAGTACAGATTCTGAGTATGTAACTGGGCTTGATGAAATCAGCATTTCTCTTGCTTCCCTGTGCGTAGGGAAGCTCAGTTTTAGTCACAGTAGCTCCCACAAGTGTCTCCTCAGTGTGTTCCCATTTCCTTAGACACAGTGTATTTGCTGGGAGAAAAGTGCATTACTGTGCGCTTTCACCGTTCAGCAAATACATGTGTAGAAGCACAGCGCTAGCAGAAACAACCGTTTCTCGACGTTTTCTAACTCAGGGAACAAGTTGCACACTTCTGAGATGCATTTGGGCAACTTTGTCAGAAATGAGTTTTTTGCCTACAGAGACATGCCTATTTGCACAGTAGTACAGATTCTGAGTATGTAACTGGGCTGGATGAAATCAGCATTTCTCTTGCTTCCCTGTGCGTAGGGAAGCTCAGTTTTAGTCACAGTAGCTCCCACAAGTGTCTCCTCAGTGTGTTCCCATTTCCTTAGAAACAGTGTATTTGCTGGGAGAAAAGTGCATTACTGTGCGCTTTCACCGTTCAGCAAATACATGTGTAGAAGCACAGCGCTAGCAGAAACGAACGTTTCTCGACGTTTTCTAACTCAGGGAACAAGTTGCACACTTCTGAGATGCATTTGGGCAACTTTGTCAGAAATGAGTTTTTTGCCTACAGAGACATGCCTATTTGCGCAGTAGTACAGATTCTGAGTATGTAACTGGGCTTGATGAAATTAGCATTTCTCTTGCTTCCCTGTGCGTAGGGAAGCTCAGTTTTAGTCACAGTAGCTCCCACAAGTGTCTCCTCAGTGTGTTCCCAGTTCCTTAGAAACAGTTTATTTGCTGGGAGAAAAGTGCATTACTGTGCGCTTTCACCGTTCAGCAAATACATGTGTAGAAGCACAGCGCTAGCAGAAACAACCGTTTCTCGACGTTTTCTAACTCAGGGAACAAGTTGCACACTTCTCAGATGCATTTGGGCAACTTTGTCAGATATGAGTTTTTTGCCTAAGGAGACATGCCTATTTGCGCAGTCGTACAGATTCTGAGTATGTAACTGGGCTTGAGGAAATCAGCATTTCTCTTGCTTCCCTGTGCGTAGGGAAGCTCAGTTTTAGTCACAGTAGCTCCCACAAGTGTCTCCACAGTGTGTTCCCATTTCCTTAGAAACAGTGTATTTGCTGGGAGAAAAGTGCATTACTCTGTGCTTTCACCGTTCAGCAAACACATCTGTAGAAGCACAGCACTAGCAGAAACGAACGTTTCTCGACGTTTTCTAACTCAGGGAACAAGTTGCACACTTCTGAGATGCATTTGGGCAACTTTGTCAGAAATGAGTTTTTTGCCTACAGAGACATGCCTATTTGCGCAGTAGTACAGATTCTGAGTATGTAACTGGGCTTGATGAAATCAGCATTTCTCTTGCTTCCCTGTACCTAGGGAAGCTCAGTTTTAGTCACAGTAGCTCCCACAAGTGTCTCCTCAGTGTGTTCCCAGTTCCTTAGAAACAGTGTATTTGCTGGGAGAAAAGTGCATTACTGTGTGCTTTCACCGTTCAGCAAATACATGTGTAGAAGCACAGCGCTAGCAGAAACGAACGTTTCTCGACGTTTTCTAACTCAGGGAACAAGTTGCACACTTCTGAGATGCATTTGGGCAACTTTGTCAGAAATGAGTTTTTTGCCTACAGAGAAATGCCTATTTGCGCAGTAGTACAGATTCTAGGTATGTAAGTGGGCTGGATGAAATCAGCATTTCTCTTGCTTCCCTGTGCGTAGGGAAGCTCAGTTTTAGTCACAGTAGCTCCCACAAGTGTCTCCTCAGTGTGTTCCCATTTCCTTAGAAACAGTGTATTTGCTGGGAGAAAAGTGCATTACTGTGCGCTTTCACCGTTCAGCAAATACATGTGTAGAAGCACAGCGCTACCAGAAACGAACGTTTCTCGACATTTTCTAACTCAGGGAACAAGTTGCACACTTCTGAGATGCTTTTGGGCAACTTTGTCAGAAATGAGTTTTTTGCCTAAGGAGACTTGCCTATTTGCGCAGTCGTACAGATTCTGAGTATGTAACTGGGCTTGAGGAAATCAGCATTTCTCTTGCTTCCCTGTGCGTAGGGAAGCTCAGTTTTAGTCACAGTAGCTCTCACAAGTGTCTCCACAGTGTGTTCCCATTTCCTTAGAAACAGTGTATTTGCTGGGAGAAAAGTGCATTACTCTGCGCTTTCACCGTTCAGCAAACACATGTGTAGAAGCACAGCACTAGCAGAAACGACCGTTTCTCGACGTTTTCTAACTCAGGGAACAAGTTGCACACTTCTGAGATGCATTTGGGCAACTTTGTCAGAAATGAGTTTTTTGCCTACAGAGACATGCCTATTTGCGCAGTAGTACAGATTCTGAGTATGTAACTGGGCTTGATGAAATCAGCATTTCTCTTGCTTCCCTGTGCGTAGGGAAGCTCAGTTTTAGTCACAGTAGCTCCCACAAGTGTCTCCTCAGTGTGTTCCCAGTTCCTTAGAAACAGTTTATTTGCTGGGAGAAAAGTGCATTACTGTGCGCTTTCACCGTTCAGCAAATATATGTGTAGAAGCACAGCGCTAGCAGAAACAAACGTTTCTCGACGTTTTCTAACTCAGGGAACAAGTTGCACACTTCTGAGATGCATTTGGGCAACTTTGTCAGAAATGAGTTTTTTGCCTACAGAAACATGCCTATTTGCGCAGTCGTACAGATTCTGAGTATGTAACTGGGCTTGATGAAATCAGCATTTCTCTTGCTTCCCTGTGCGTAGGGAAGCTCAGTTTTAGTCACAGTAGCTCCCACAAGTGTCTCCTCAGTGTGTTCCCATTTCCTTAGAAACAGTGTATTTGCTGGGAGAAAAGTGCATTACTGTGCGCTTTCACCGTTCAGCAAATACATGTGTAGAAGCACAGCGCAAGCAGAAACGAACGTTTCTCGACGTTTTCTAACTCAGGGAACAAGTTGCACACTTCTGAGATGCATTTGGGCAACTTTGTCAGAAATGAGTTTTTTGCCTACAGAGAAATGCCTATTTGCGCAGTAGTACAGATTCTAGGTATGTAACTGGGCTTGATGAAATCAGCATTTCTCTTGCTTCCCTGTGCGTAGGGAAGCTCAGTTTTAGTCACAGTAGCTCCCACAAGTGTCTCCTCAGTGTGTTCCCATTTCCTTAGAAACAGTGTATTTGCTGGGAGAAAAGTGCATTACTGTGCGCTTTCACCGTTCAGCAAATACATGTGTAGAAGCACAGCGCTAGCAGAAACAACCGTTTCTCGACGTTTTCTAACTCAGGGAACAAGTTGCACACTTCTGAGATGCTTTTGGGCAACTTTGTCAGAAATGAGTTTTTTGCCTAAGGAGACATGCCTATTTGCGCAGTCGTACAGATTCTGAGTATGTAACTGGGCTTGATGAAATCAGCATTTCTCTTGCTTCCCTGTGCGTAGGGAAGCTCAGTTTTAGTCACAGTAGCTCCCACAAGTGTCTCCACAGTGTGTTCCCATTTCCTTAGAAACAGTGTATTTGCTGGGAGAAAAGTGCATTACTCTGCGCTTTCACCGTTCAGCAAACACATGTGTAGAAGCACAGCACTAGTAGAAACGACCGTTTCTCGACGTTTTCTAACTCAGGGAACAAGTTGCACACTTCTGTGATGCATTTGGGGAACTTTGTCAGAAATGAGTTTTTTGCCTACAGAGAAATGCCTATTTGCGCAGTAGTACAGATTCTAGGTATGTAACTGGGCTTGATGAAATCAGCATTTCTCTTGCTTCGCTGTGCGTAGGGAAGCTCAGTTTTAGTCACAGTAGCTCCCACAAGTGTCTCCTCAGTGTGTTCCCATTTCCTTAGAAACAGTGTATTTGCTGGGAGAAAAGTGCATTACTGTGCGCTTTCACCGTTCAGCAAATACATGTGTAGAAGCACAGCGCTAGCAGAAACAACCGTTTCTCGACGTTTTCTAACTCAGGGAACAAGTTGCACACTTCTGAGATGCTTTTGGGCAACTTTGTCAGAAATGAGTTTTTTGCCTAAGGAGACATGCCTATTTGCGCAGTCGTACAGATTCTGAGTATGTAACTGGGCTTGAGGAAATCAGCATTTCTCTTGCTTCCCTGTGCGTAGGGAAGCTCAGTTTTAGTCACAGTAGCTCCCTCAAGTGTCTACACAGTGTGTTCCCATTTCCTTAGAAACAGTGTATTTGCTGGGAGAAAAGTGCATTACTCTGCGCTTTCACCGTTCAGCAAATACATGTGTAGAAGCACAGCACTAGCAGAAACGACCGTTTCTCGACGTTTTCTAACTCAGGGAACAAGTTGCACACTTCTGAGATGCATTTGGGCAACTTTGTCAGAAATGAGTTTTTTGCCTACAGAGACATGACTATTTGCGCAGTAGTACAGAGTCTGAGTATGTAACTGGGCTTGATGAAATCAGCATTTCTCTTGCTTCCCTGTGCGTAGGGAGGCTCAGTTTTAGTCACAGTAGCTCCCACAAGTGTCTCCTCAGTGTGTTCCCATTTCCTTAGAAACAGTGTATTTGCAGGGAGAAAAGTGCATTACTGTGTGCTTTCACCGTACAGCAAATACATGTGTAGAAGCACAGCGCTAGCAGAAACGAACGTTTCTCGACGTTTTCTAACTCAGGGAACAAGTTGCACACTTCTGAGATGCATTTGGGGAACTTTGTCAGAAATGAGTTTTTTGCCTACAGAGACATGCCTATTAGCACAGTAGTACAGATTCTGTGTATGTAACTGGGCTTGATGAAATCAGCATTTCTCTTGCTTCCCTGTGCGTAGGGAAGCTCAGTTTTAGTCACAGTAGCTCCCACAAGTGTCTCCTCAGTGTGTTCCCATTTCCTTAGAAACAGTGTATTTGCTGGGAGAAAAGTGCATTACTGTGCGCTTTCACCGTTCAGCAAATACATGTGTAGAAGCACAGCGCTAGCAGAAACGAACGTTTCTCGACGTTTTCGAACTCAGGGAACAAGTTGCACACTTCTGAGATGCATTTGGGCAACTTTGTCAGAAATGAGTTTTTTGCCTACAGAGACATGCCTATTTGCGCAGTAGTACAGATTCTAGGTATGTAACTGGACTGGATGAAATCAGCATTTCTCTTGCTTCCCTGTGCGTAGGGAAGCTCAGTTTTAGTCACAGTAGCTCCCACAAGTGTCTCGTCAGTGTGTTCCCATTTCCTTAGAAACAGTGTATTTGCTGGGAGAAAAGTGCATTACTGTGCGCTTTCACCGTTCAGCAAATACATGTGTAGAAGCACAGCGCTAGCAGAAACAACCGTTTCTTGACGTTTTCTAACTCAGGGAACAAGTTGCACACTTCTGAGATGCATTTGGGCAACTTTGTCAGAAATGAGTTTTTTGCCTAAGGAGACATGCCTATTTGCGCAGTCGTACAGATTCTGAGTATGTAACTGGGCTTGATGAAATCAGCATTTCTCTTGCTTCCCTGTGCGTAGGGAAGCTCAGTTTTAGTCACAGTAGCTCCCACAAGTGTCTCCTCAGTGTGTTCCCATTTCCTTAGAAACAGTGTATTTGCTGGGAGAAAAGTGCATTACTGTGTGCTTTCACCGTTCAGCAAATACATGTGTAGAAGCACAGCGCTAGCAGAAACGAACGTTTCTCGACGTTTTCGAACTCAGGGAACAAGTTGCACACTTCTGAGATGCATTTGGGCAACTTTGTCAGAAATGAGTTTTTTGCCTACAGAGACATGCCTATTTGCGCAGTCGTACAGATTCTGAGTATGTAACTGGGCTTGAGGAAATCAGCATTTCTCTTGCTTCCATGTGCGTAGGGAAGCTCAGTTTTAGTCACAGTAGCTCCCACAAGTGTCTACACAGTGTGTTCCCATTTCCTTAGAAACAGTGTATTTGCTGGGAGAAAAGTGCATTACTGTGCGCTTTCACCGTTCAGCAAACACATGTGTAGAAGCACAGCACTAGCAGAAACGACCGTTTCTCGACGTTTTCTAACTCAGGGAACAAGTTGCACACTTCTGAGATGCATTTGGGCAACTTTGTCAGAAATGAGTTTTTTGCCTACAGAGACATGCCTATTTGCGCAGTAGTACAGATTCTGAGTATGTAACTGGGCTTGATGAAATCAGCATTTCTCTTGCTTCCCTGTGCGTAGGGAAGCTCAGTTTTAGTCACAGTAGCTCCCACAAGTGTCTCCTCAGTGTGTTCCCATTTCCTTAGAAACAGTGTATTTGCTGGGAGAAAAGTGCATTACTGTGCGCTTTCACCGTTCAGCAAATACATGTGTAGAAGCACAGCGCTAGCAGAAACGAACGTTTCTCGACGTTTTCTAACTCAGGGAACAAGTTGCACACTTCTGAGATGCATTTGGGCAACTTTGTCAGAAATGAGTTTTTTGCCTACAGAGACATGCCTATTTGCGCAGTAGTACAGAGTCTGAGTATGTAACTGGGCTTGATGAAATCAGCATTTCTCTTGCTTCCCTGTGCGTAGGGAAGCTCAGTTTTAGTCACAGTAGCTCCCACAAGTGTCTCCTCAGTGTGTTCCCATTTCCTTAGAAACAGTGTATTTGCTGGGAGAAAAGCGCATTACTGTGTGCTTTCACCGTACAGCAAATACATGTGTAGAAGCACAGCGCTAGCAGAAACGAACGTTTCTCGACGTTTTCTAACTCAGGGAACAAGTTGCACACTTCTGAGATGCATTTGGGCAACTTTGTCAGAAATGAGTTTTTTGCCTAAGGAGACATGCCTATTTGCGCAGTCGTACAGATTCTGAGTATGTAACTGGGCTTGAGGAAATCAGCATTTCTCTTGCTTCCCTGTGCGTAGGGAAGCTCAGTTTTAGTCACAGTAGCTCCCTCAAGTGTCTACACAGTGTGTTCCCATTTCCTTAGAAACAGTGTATTTGCTGGGAGAAAAGTGCATTACTCTGCGCTTTCACCTTTCAGCAAATACATGTGTAGAAGCACAGCACTAGCAGAAACGACCGTTTCTCGACGTTTTCTAACTCAGGGAACAAGTTGCACACTTCTGAGATGCATTTGGGCAACTTTGTCAGAAATGAGTTTTTTGCCTAAGGAGACATGCCTCTTTGCGCAGTCGTACAGATTCTGAGTATGTAACTGGGCTTGAGGAAATCAGCATTTCTCTTGCTTCCCTGTGCGTAGGGAAGCTCAGTTTTAGTCACAGTAGCTCCCACAAGTGTCTACACAGTGTGTTCCCATTTCCTTAGAAACAGTGTATTTGCTGGGAGAAAAGTGCATTACTCTGCGCTTTCACCGTTCAGCAAACACATGTGTAGAAGCACAGCACTAGCAGAAACGACCGTTTCTCGACGTTTTCTAACTCAGGGAACAAGTTGCACACTTCTGAGATGCATTTGGGCAACTTTGTCAGAAATGAGTTTTTTGCCTACAGAGACATGCCTATTTGCGCAGTAGTACAGATTCTGAGTATGTAACTGGGCTTGATGAAATCAGCATTTCTCTTGCTTCCCTGTGCGTAGGGAAGCTCAGTTTTAGTCACAGTAGCTCCCACAAGTGTCTCTTCAGTGTGTTCCCATTTCCTTAGAAACAGTGTATTTGCTGGGAGAAAAGTGCATTACTGTGCGCTTTCACCGTTCAGCAAATACATGTGTAGAAGCACAGCGCTAGCAGAAACGAACGTTTCTCGACGTTTTCTAACTCAGGGAACAAGTTGCACACTTCTGAGATGCATTTGGGCAACTTTGTCAGAAATGAGTTTTTTGCCTACAGAGACATGCCTATTTGCGCAGTAGTACAGAGTCTGAGTATGTAACTGGGCTTGATGAAATCAGCATTTCTCTTGCTTCCCTGTGCGTAGGGAAGCTCAGTTTTAGTCACAGTAGCTCCCACAAGTGTCTCCTCAGTGTGTTCCCATTTCCTTAGAAACAGTGTATTTGCTGGGAGAAAAGCGCATTACTGTGTGCTTTCACCGTACAGCAAATACATGTGTAGAAGCACAGCGCTAGCAGAAACGAACGTTTCTCGACGTTTTCTAACTCAGGGAACAAGTTGCACACTTCTGAGATGCATTTGGGCAACTTTGTCAGAAATGAGTTTTTTGCCTAAGGAGACATGCCTATTTGCGCAGTCGTACAGATTCTGAGTATGTAACTGGGCTTGAGGAAATCAGCATTTCTCTTGCTTCCCTGTGCGTAGGGAAGCTCAGTTTTAGTCACAGTAGCTCCCTCAAGTGTCTACACAGTGTGTTCCCATTTCCTTAGAAACAGTGTATTTGCTGGGAGAAAAGTGCATTACTGTGTGCTTTCACCATTCAGCAAATACATGTGTAGAAGCACAGCACTAGCAGAAACGACCGTTTCTCGACGTTTTCGAACTCAGGGAACAAGTTGCACACTTCTGAGATGCATTTGGGCAACTTTGTCAGAAATGAGTTTTTTGCCTACAGAGACATGCCTATTTGCGCAGTAGTACAGATTCTAGGTATGTAACTGGACTGGATGAAATCAGCATTTCTATTGCTTCCCTGTGCGTAGGGAAGCTCAGTTTTAGTCACAGTAGCTCCCACAAGTGTCTCCTCAGTGTGTTCCCATTTATTTAGAAACAGTGTATTTGGTGGGAGAAAAGTGCATTACTGTGCGCTTTCACCGTTCAGCAAATACATGTGTAGAAGCACAGCGCTAGCAGAAACGAACGTTTCTCGACGTTTTCGAACTCAGGGAACAAGTTGCACACTTCTGAGATGCATTTGGGCAACTTTGTCAGAAATGAGTTTTTTTGCCTACAGAGACATGCCTATTTGCGAAGTAGTACAGAGTCTGAGTATGTAACTGGGCTTCATGAAATCAGCATTTCTCTTGCTTCCCTGTGCGTAGGGAAGCTCAGTTTTAGTCACAGTAGCTCCCACAAGTGTCTCCTCAGTGTGTTCCCATTTCAGTAGAAACAGTGTATTTCCTGGGAGAAAAGTGCATTACTGTGCGCTTTCACCGTTCAGCAAATACATGTGTAGAAGCACAGCGCTAGCAGAAACGAACGTTTCTCGACGTTTTCGAACTCAGGGAACAAGTTGCACACTTCTGAGATGCATTTGGGCAACTTTGTCAGAAATGAGTTTTTTGCCTACAGAGACATGCCTATTTGCGCAGTCGTACAGATTCTGAGTATGTAACTGGGCTTGAGGAAATCAGCATTTCTCTTGCTTCCCTGTGCGTAGGGAAGCTCAGTTTTAGTCACAGTAGCTCCCACAAGTGTCTACACAGTGCGTTCCCATTTCTTTAGAAACAGTGTATTTGCTGGGAGAAAAGTGCATTACTCTGCGCTTTCACCGTTCAGCAAATACATGTGTAGAAGCACAGCACTAGCAGAAACGACCGTTTCTCGACGTTTTCTAACTCAGGGAACAAGTTGCACACTTCTGAGATGCATTTGGGCAACTTTGTCAGAAATGAGTTTTTTGCCTACAGAGACATGCCTATTTGCGCAGTAGTACAGATTCTGAGTATGTAACTGGGCTTGATGAAATCAGCATTTCTCTTGCTTCCCTGTGCGTAGGGAAGCTCAGTTTTAGTCACAGTAGCTCCCACAAGTGTCTCCTCAGTGTGTTCCCATTTCCTTAGAAACAGTGTATTTGCTGGGAGAAAAGTGCATTACTGTGCGCTTTCACCGTTCAGCAAATACATGTGTAGAAGCACAGCGCTAGCAGAAACGAACGTTTCTCGACGTTTTCTAACTCAGGGAACAAGTTGCACACTTCTGAGATGCATTTGGGCAACTTTGTCAGAAATGAGTTTTTTGCCTACAGAGACATGCCTATTTGCGCAGTAGTACAGAGTCTGAGTATGTAACTGGGCTTGATGAAATCAGCATTTCTCTTGCTTCCCTGTGCGTAGGGAAGCTCAGTTTTAGTCACAGTAGCTCCCACAAGTGTCTCCTCAGTGTGTTCCCATTTCCTTAGAAACAGTGTATTTGCTGGGAGAAAAGTGCATTACTGTGCGCTTTTACCGTTCATCAAATACATGTGTAGAAGCACAGCGCTAGCAGAAACGAACGTTTCTCGACGTTTTCTAACTCAGGGAACAAGTTGCACACTTCTGAGATGCATTTGGGCAACTTTGTCAGAAATGAGTTTTTTGCCTACAGAGACATGCCTATTTGCGCAGTAGTACAGAGTCTGAGTATGTAACTGGGCTTGATGAAATCAGCATTTCTCTTGCTTCCCTGTGCGTAGGGAAGCTCAGTTTTATTCACAGTAGCTCCCACAAGTGTCTCCTCAGTGTGTTCCTATTTCCTTAGAAACAGTGTATTTGCTGGGAGAAAAGCGCATTACTGTGTGCTTTCACCGTACAGCAAATACATGTGTAGAAGCACAGCGCTAGCAGAAACGAACGTTTCTCGACGTTTTCGAACTCAGGGAACAAGTTGCACACTTCTGAGATGCATTTGGGCAACTTAGTCAGAAATGAGTTTTTTGCCTACAGAGACATGCCTATTTGCGCAGTAGTACAGATTCTAGGTATGTAACTGGGCTGGATGAAATCAGCATTTCTCTTGCTTCCCTGTGCGTACGGAAGCTCAGTTTTAGTCACAGTAGCTCCCACAAGTGTCTCCTCAGTGTGTTCCCATTTCCTTAGAAACAGTGTATTTGCTGGGAGAAAAGTGCATTACTGTGTGCTTTCACCGTTCAGCAAATACATGTATAGAAGCACAGCGCTAGCAGAAACGACCGTTTCTCGACGTTTTCTAACTCAGGGAACAAGTTGCACACTTCTGAGATGCATTTGGGCAACTTTGTCAGAAATGAGTTTTTTGCCTACAGAGACATGACTATTTGCGCAGTAGTACAGAGTCTGAGTATGTAACTGGGCTTGATGAATTCAGCATTTCTCTTGCTTCCCTGTGCGTAGGGAGGCTCAGTTTTAGTCACAGTAGCTCCCACAAGTGTCTCCTCAGTGTGTTCCCATTTCCTTAGAAACAGTGTATTTGCTGGGAGAAAAGTGCATTACTGTGTGCTTTCACCGTACAGCAAATACATGTGTAGAAGCACAGCGCTAGCAGAAACGAACGTTTCTCGACGTTTTCTAACTCAGGGAACAAGTTGCACACTTCTGAGATGCATTTGGGGAACTTTGTCAGAAATGAGTTTTTTGCCTACAGAGACATGCCTATTAGCACAGTAGTACAGATTCTGAGTATGTAACTGGGCTTGATGAAATCAGCATTTCTCTTGCTTCCCTGTGCGTAGGGAAGCTCAGTTTTAGTCACAGTAGCTCCCACAAGTGTCTCCTCAGTGTGTTCCCATGTCCTTAGAAACAGTGTATTTGCTGGGAGAAAAGTGCATTACTGTGCGCTTTCACCGTTCAGCAAATACATGTGTAGAAGCACAGCGCTAGCAGAAACGAACGTTTCTCGACGTTTTCTAACTCAGGGAACAAGTTGCACACTTCTGAGATGCATTTGGGCAACTTTGTCAGAAATGAGTTTTTTGCCTACAGAGACATGCCTATTTGCGCAGTAGTACAGATTCTAGGTATGTAACTGGACTGGATGAAATCAGCATTTCTCTTGCTTCCCTGTGCGTAGGGAAGCTCAGTTTTAGTCACAGTAGCTCCCACAAGTGTCTCCTCAGTGTGTTCCCATTTCCTTAGAAACAGTGTATTTGCTGGGAGAAAAGTGCATTACTGTGCGCTTTCACCGATCAGCAAATACATGTGTAGAAGCACAGCGCTAGCAGAAACGAACGTTTCTCGACGTTTTCTAACTCAGGGAACAAGTTGCACACTTCTGAGATGCATTTGGGCAACTTTGTCAGAAATGAGTTTTTTGCCTACAGATACATGCCTATTTGCGCAGTAGTACAGAGTCTGAGTATGTAACTGGGCTTGATGAAATCAGCATTTCTCTTGCTTCCCTGTGCGTAGGGAAGCTCAGTTTTAGTCACAGTAGCTCCCACAAGTGTCTCCTCAGTGTGTTCCCATTTCCTTAGAAACAGTGTATTTGCTGGGAGAAAAGTGCATTACTGTGCGCTTTCACCGTTCAGCAAATACATGTGTAGAAGCACAGCGCTAGCAGAAACGAACGTTTCACGACCTTTTCGAACTCAGGGAACAAGTTGCACACTTCTGAGATGCATTTGGGCAACTTTGTCAGAAATGAGTTTTTTGCCTACAGAGACATGCCTATTTGCGCAGTAGAACAGATTCTGAGTATGTAACTGGGCTTGATGAAATCAGCATTTCTCTTGCTTCCCTGTGCGTAGGGAAGCTCAGTTTTAGTCACAGTAGCTCCCACAAGTGTCTCCTCAGTGTGTTCCCATTTCCTTAGAAACAGTGTATTTGCTGGGAGAAAAGTGCATTACTGTGCGCTTTCACCGTTCAGCAAATACATGTGTAGAAGCACAGCGCTAGCAGAAACGAACGTTTCTCGACCTTTTCGAACTCAGGGAACAAGTTGCACACTTCTGAGATGCATTTGGGCAACTTTGTCAGAAATGAGTTTTTTGCCTACAGAGACATGCCTATTTGCGCAGTAGTACAGATTCTAGGTATGTAACTGGACTGGATGAAATCAGCATTTCTCTTGCTTCCCTGTGCGTAGGGAAGCTCAGTTTTAGTCACAGTAGCTCCCACAAGTGTCTCCTCAGTGTGTTCCCATTTCCTTAGAAACAGTGTATTTGCTGGGAGAAAAGTGCATTACTGTGCGCTTTCACCGTTCAGCAAATACATGTGTAGAAGCACAGCGCTAGCAGAAACGAACGTTTCTCGACGTTTTCTAACTCAGGGAACAAGTTGCACACTTCTGAGATGCATTTGGGCAACTTTGTCAGAAATGAGTTTTTTGCCTACAGAGACATGCCTATTTGCGCAGTAGTACAGAGTCTGAGTATGTAACTGGGCTTGATGAAATCAGCATTTCTCTTGCTTCCCTGTTCGTAGGGAAGCTCAGTTTTAGTCACAGTAGCTCCCACAAGTGTCTCCTCAGTGTGTTCCCATTTCCTTAGAAACAGTGTATTTGCTGGGAGAAAAGTGCATTACTGTGTGCTTTCACCGTACAGCAAATACATGTGTAGAAGCACAGCGCTAGCAGAAACGAACGTTTCTCGACGTTTTCTAACTCAGGGAACAAGTTGCACACTTCTGAGATGCATTTGGGGAACTTTGTCAGAAATGAGTTTTTTGCCTACAGAGACATGCCTATTAGCGCAGTAGTAAAGATTCTGAGTATGTAACTGGGCTTGATGAAATCAGCATTTCTCTTGCTTCCCTGTGCGTAGGGAAGCTCAGTTTTAGTCACAGTAGCTCCCACAAGTGTCTCCTCAGTGTGTTCCCATTTCCTTAGAAACAGTGTATTTGCTGGGAGAAAAGTGCATTACTGTGCGCTTTCACCGTTCAGCAAATACATGTGTAGAAGCACAGCGCTAGCAGAAACGAACGTTTCTCGACGTTTTCGAACTCAGGGAACAAGTTGCACACTTCTGAGATGCATCTGGGCAACTTTGTCAGAAATGAGTTTTTTGCCTACAGAGACATGCCTATTTGCGCAGTCGTACAGATTCTGAGTATGTAACTGGGCTTGAGGAAATCAGCATTTCTCTTGCTTCCCTGTGCGTAGGGAAGCTCAGTTTTAGTCACAGTAGCTCCCACAAGTGTCTACACAGTGTGTTCCCATTTCCTTAGAGACAGTGTATTTGCTGGGAGAAAAGTGCATTACTCTGCGCTTTCACCGTTCAGCAAATACATGTGTAGAAGCACAGCACTAGCAGAAACGACCGTTTCTCGACGTTTTCTAACTCAGGGAACAAGTTGCACACTTCTGAGATGCATTTGGGCAACTTTGTCAGAAATGAGTTTTTTGCCTACAGAGACATGCCTATTTGCGCAGTAGTACAGATTCTGAGTATGTAACTGGGCTGGATGAAATCAGCATTTCTCTTGCTTCCCTGTGCGTAGGGAAGCTCAGTTTTAGTCACAGTAGCTCCCACAAGTGTCTCCTCAGTGTGTTCCCATTTCCTTAGAAACAGTGTATTTGCTGGGAGAAAAGTGCATTACTGTGCGCTTTCACCGTTCAGCAAATACATGTGTAGAAGCACAGCGCTAGCAGAAACGAACGTTTCTCGACGTTTTCTAACTCAGGGAACAAGTTGCACACTTCTGAGATGCATTTGGGCAACTTTGTCAGAAATGAGTTTTTTGCCTACAGAGACATGCCTATTTGCGCAGTAGTATAGATTCTAGGTATGTAACTGGGCTGGATGAAATCAGCATTTCTCTTGCTTCGCTGTGCGTAGGGAAGCTCAGTTTTAGTCACAGTAGCTCCCACAAGTGTCTCCTCAGTGTGTTCCCATTTCCTTAGAAACAGTGTATTTGCTGGGAGAAAAGTGCATTACTGTGCGCTTTCACCGTTCAGCAAATACATGTGTAGAAGCACAGCGCTAGCAGAAACAACCGTTTCTCGACGTTTTCTAACTCAGGGAACAAGTTGCACACTTCTGAGATGCATTTGGGCAACTTTGTCAGAAATGAGTTTTTTGCCTACAGAGACATGCCTATTTGCGCAGTAGTACAGATTCTGAGTATGTAACTGGGCTTGATGAAATCAGCATTTCTCTTGCTTCCCTGTGCGTAGGGAGGCTCAGTTTTAGTCACAGTAGCTCCCACAAGTGTCTCCTCATTGTGTTCCCATTTCCTTAGAAACAGTGTATTTGCTGGGAGAAAAGTGCATTACTGTGTGCTTTCACCGTACAGCAAATACATGTGTAGAAGCACAGCGCTAGCAGAAACGAACGTTTCTCGACGTTTTCTAACTCAAGGAACAAGTTGCACACTTCTGAGATGCATTTGGGCAACTTTGTCAGAAATGAGTTTTTTGCCTACAGAGACATGCCTATTAGCGCAGTAGTACAGATTCAGTGTATGTAACTGGGCTTGATGAAATCAGCATTTCTCTTGCTTCGCTGTGCGTAGGGAAGCTCAGTTTTAGTCACAGTAGCTCCCACAAGTGTCTACACAGTGTGTTCCCATTTCCTTAGAAACAGTGTATTTGCTGGGAGAAAAGTGCATTACTCTGCGCTTTCACCGTTCAGCAAATACTTGTGTAGAAGCACAGCGCTAGCAGAAACAACCGTTTCTCGACATTTTCTAACTCAGGGAACAAGTTGCACACTTCTGAGATGCATTTGGGCAACTTTGTCAGAAATGAGTTTTTTGCCTACAGAGACATGCCTATTTGCGCAGTAGTACAGATTCTAGGTATGTAACTGGACTGAATGAAATCAGCATTTCTCTTGCTTCCCTGTGCGTAGGGAAGCTCAGTTTTAGTCACAGTAGCTCCCACAAGTGTCTCCTCAGTGTGTTCCCATTTCCTTAGAAACAGTGTATTTGCTGGGAGAAAAGTGCATTACTGTGCGCTTTCACCGTTCAGCAAATACATGTGTAGAAGCACAGCGCTAGCAGAAACGAACGTTTCTCGACGTTTTCTAACTCAGGGAACAAGTTGCACACTTCTGAGATACATTTGGGCAACTTTGTCAGAAATGAGTTTTTTGCCTACAGAGACATGCCTATTTGCGCAGTCGTACAGATTCTGAGTATGTAACTGGGCTTGAGGAAATCAGCATTTCTCTTGCTTCCCTGTACGTAGGGAAGCTCAGTATTAGTCACAGTAGCTCCCACAAGTGTCTCCTCAGTGTGTTCCCATTTCCTTAGAAACAGTGTATTTGCTGGGAGAAAAGTGCATTACTGTGTGCTTTCACCGTACAGCAAATACATGTGTAGAAGCACAGCGCTAGCAGAAACGAACGTTTCTCGACGTTTTCTAACTCAGGGAACAAGTTGCACACTTCTGAGATGCATTTGGGCAACTTTGTCAGAAATGAGTTTTTTGCCTACAGAGACATGCCTATTTGCGCAGTAGTACAGATTCTAGGTATGTAACTGGACTGGATGAAATCAGCATTTCTCTTGCTTCCCTGTGCGTAGGGAAGCTCAGTTTTAGTCACAGTAGCTCCCACAAGTGTCTCCTCAGTGTGTTCCCATTTCCTTAGAAACAGTGTATTTGCTGGGAGAAAAGTGCATTACTGTGCGCTTTCACCGTTCAGCAAATACATGTGTAGAAGCACAGCGATAGCAGAAACGAACGTTTCTCGACGTTTTCGAACTCAGGGAACAAGTTGCACACTTCTGAGATGCATTTGGGCAACTTTGTCAGAAATGAGTTTTTTGCCTACAGAGACATGCCTATTTGCGCAGTCGTACAGATTCTGAGTATGTAACTGGGCTTGAGGAAATCAGCATTTCTCTTGCTTCCCTGTGCGTAGGGAAGCTCAGTTTTAGTCACAGTAGCTCCCACAAGTGTCTCCTCAGTGTGTTCCCATTTCCTTAGAGACAGTGTATTTGCTGGGAGAAAAGTGCATTACTCTGCGCTTTCACCGTTCAGCAAATACATGTGTAGAAGCACAGCACTAGCAGAAACGACCGTTTCTCGACGTTTTCTAACTCAGGGAACAAGTTGCACACTTCTGAGATGCATTTGGGCAACTTTGTCAGAAATGAGTTTTTTGCCTACACTGACATGCCTATTTGCGCAGTAGTACAGAGTCTGAGTATGTAACTGGGCTGGATGAAATCAGCATTTCTCTTGCTTCCCTGTGCGTAGGGAAGCTCAGTTTTAGTCACAGTAGCTCCCACAAGTGTCTCCTCAGTGTGTTCCCATTTCCTTAGAAACAGTGTATTTCCTGGGAGAAAAGTGCATTACTGTGCGCTTTCACCCTTCAGCAAATACATGTGTAGAAGCACAGCCCTAGCAGAAGAGAACGTTTCTCGACGTTTTCTAACTCAGGGAACAAGTTGCACACTTCTGAGATGTATTTCGGCAACTTTGTCAGAAATGAGTTTTTTGCCTACAGAGACATGCCTATTTTCGCAGTAGTACGGAGTCTGAGTATGTAACTGGGCTTGAGGAAATCAGCATTTCTCTTGCTTCCCTGTGCGTAGGGAAGCTCAGTTTTAGTCAGAGTAGCTCCCACAAGTGTCTCCTCAGTGTGTTCCCATTTCCTTAGTAACAGTGTATTTGCTGGGAGAAAAGTGCATTACTGTGTGCTTTCACCGTTCAGCAAATACATGTGTAGAAGCACAGCGCTAGCAGAAACGAACGTTTCTCGACGTTTTCTAACTCAGGGAACAAGTTGCACACTTCTGAGATGCATTTGGGGAACTTTGTCAGAAATGAGTTTTTTGCCTACAGAGACATGCCTATTAGCGCAGTAGTAAAGATTCTGAGTATGTAACTGGGCTTGATGAAATCAGCATTTCTCTTGCTTCCCTGTGCGTAGGGAAGCTCAGTTTTAGTCACAGTAGCTCCCACAAGTGTCTCCTCAGTGTGTTCCCATTTCCTTAGAAACAGTGTATTTGCTGGGAGAAAAGTGCATTACTGTGCGCTTTCACCGTTCAGCAAATACATGTGTAGAAGCACAGCGCTAGCAGAAACGAACGTTTCTCGACCTTTTCGAACTCAGGGAACAAGTTGCACACTTCTGAGATGCATTTGGGCAACTTTGTCAGAAATGAGTTTTTTGCCTACAGAGACATGCCTATTTGCGCAGTAGAACAGATTCTGAGTATGTAACTGGGCTTGATGAAATCAGCATTTCTCTTGCTTCCCTGTGCGTAGGGAAGCTCAGTTTTAGTCACAGTAGCTCCCACAAGTGTCTCCTCAGTGTGTTCCCATTTCCTTAGAAACAGTGTATTTGCTGGAAGAAAAGTGCATTACTGTGCGCTTTCACCGTTCAGCAAATACATGTGTAGAAGCACAGCGCTAGCAGAAACGAACGTTTCTAGACGTTTTCGAACTCAGGGAACAAGTTGCACACTTCTGAGATGCATTTGGGCAACTTTGTCAGAAATGAGTTTTTTGCCTACAGAGACATGCCTATTTGCGCAGTAGTACAGATTCTAGGTATGTAACTGGACTGGATGAAATCAGCATTTCTCTTGCTTCCCTGTGCGTAGGGAAGCTCAGTTTTAGTCACAGTAGCTCCCACAAGTGTCTCCTCAGTGTGTTCCCATTTCCTTAGAAACAGTGTATTTGCTGGGAGAAAAGTGCATTACTGTGCGCTTTCACCGTTGAGCAAATACATGTGTAGAAGCACAGCGCTAGCAGAAACGAACGTTTCTCGACGTTTTCTAACTCAGGGAACAAGTTGCACACTTCTGAGATGCATTTGGGCAACTTTGTCAGAAATGAGTTTTTTGCCTACAGAGACATGCCTATTTGCGCAGTAGTACAGAGTCTGAGTATGTAACTGGGCTTGATGAAATCAGCATTTCTCTTGCTTCCCTGTTTGTAGGGAAGCTCAGTTTTAGTCACAGTAGCTCCCACAAGTGTCTCCTCAGTGTGTTCCCATTTCCTTAGAAACAGTGTATTTGCTGGGAGAAAAGTGCATTACTGTGTGCTTTCACCGTACAGCAAATACATGTGTAGAAGCACAGCGCTAGCAGAAACGAACGTTTCTCGACGTTTTCTAACTCAGGGAACAAGTTGCACACTTCTTAGATGCATTTGGGGAACTTTGTCAGAAATGAGTTTTTTGCCTACAGAGACATGCCTATTAGCGCAGTAGTAAAGATTCTGAGTATGTAACTGGGCTTGATGAAATCAGCATTTCTCTTGCTTCCCTGTGCGTAGGGAAGCTCAGTTTTAGTCACAGTAGCTCCCACAAGTGTCTCCTCAGTGTGTTCCCATTTCCTTAGAAACAGTGTATTTGCTGGGAGAAAAGTGCATTACTCTGCGCTTTCACCGTTCAGCAAATACATGTGTAGAAGCACAGCACTAGCAGAAACGACCGTTTCTCGACGTTTTCTAACTCAGGGAACAAGTTGCACACTTCTGAGATGCATTTGGGCAACTTTGTCAGAAATGAGTTTTTTGCCTACAGAGACATGCCTATTTGCGCAGTAGTACAGATTCTGAGTATGTAACTGGGCTGGATGAAATCAGCATTTCTCTTGCTTCCCTGTGCGTAGGGAAGCTCAGTTTTAGTCACAGTAGCTCCCACAAGTGTCTCCTCAGTGTGTTCCCATTTCCTTAGAAACAGTGTATTTGCTGGGAGAAAAGTGCATTACTGTGCGCTTTCACCGTTCAGCAAATACATGTGTAGAAGCACAGCGCTAGCAGAAACGAACGTTTCTCGACGTTTTCTAACTCAGGGAACAAGTTGCACACTTCTGAGATGTATTTCGGCAACTTTGTCAGAAATGAGTTTTTTGCCTACAGAGACATGCCTATTTTCGCAGTAGTACGGAGTCTGAGTATGTAACTGGGCTTGATGAAATCAGCATTTCTCTTGCTTCCCTGTGCGTAGGGAAGCTCAGTTTTAGTCAGAGTAGCTCCCACAAGTGTCTCCTCAGTGTGTTCCCATTTCCTTAGTAACAGTGTATTTGCTGGGAGAAAAGTGCATTACTGTGTGCTTTCACCGTTCAGCAAATACATGTGTAGAAGCACAGCGCTAGCAGAAACGACCGTTTCTCGACGTTTTCTAACTCAGGGAACAAGTTGCACACTTCTGAGATGCATTTGGGCAACTTTGTCAGAAATGAGTTTTTTGCCTACAGAGACATGCCTATTTGCGCAGTCGTACAGATTCTGAGTATGTAACTGGGCTTGATGAAATCAGCATTTCTCTTGCTTCCCTGTGCGTAGGGAAGCTCAGTTTTAGTCACAGTAGCTCCCACAAGTGTCTCCTCAGTGTGTTCCCATTTCCTTAGAAACAGTGTATTTGCTGGGAGAAAAGTGCATTACTGTGCGCTTTCACCGTTCAGCAAATACATGTGTAGAAGCACAGCGCTAGCAGAAACGAACGTTTCTTGACGTTTTCTAACTCAGGGAACAAGTTGCACACTTCTGAGATGCATTTGGGCAACTTTGTCAGAAATGAGTTTTTTGCCTACAGAGACATGCCTATTTGCGCAGTAGAATAGATTCTAGGTATGTAACTGGGCTGGATGAAATCAGCATTTCTCTTGCTTCGCTGTGCGTAGGGAAGCTCAGTTTTAGTCACAGTAGCTCCCACAAGTGTCTCCTCAGTGTGTTCCCATTTCCTTAGAAACAGTGTATTTGCTGGGAGAAAAGTGCATTACTGTGCGCTTTCACCGTTCAGCAAATACATGTGTAGAAGCACAGCGCTAGCAGAAACAACCGTTTCTCGACGTTTTCTAACTCAGGGAACAAGTTGCACACTTCTGAGATGCATTTGGGCAACTTTGTCAGAAATGAGGGTTTTGCCTACAGAGACATGCCTATTTGCGCAGTCGTACAGATTCTGAGTATGTAACTGGGCTTGAGGAAATCAGCATTTCTCTTGCTTCCCTGTGCGTAGGGAAGCTCAGTTTTAGTCACAGTAGCTCCCACAAGTGTCTCCACAGTGTGTTCCCATTTCCTTAGAAACAGTGTATTTGCTGGGAGAAAAGTGCATTACTCTGCGCTTTCACCGTTCAGCAAATACATGTGTAGAAGCACAGCACTAGCAGAAACGAACGTTTCTCGACGTTTTCTAACTCAGGGAACAAGTTGCACACTTCTGAGATGCATTTGGGCAACTTTGTCAGAAATGAGTTTTTTGCCTACAGAGACATGCCTATTTGCGCAGTAGTACAGAGTCTGAGTATGTAACTGGGCTTGATGAAATCAGCATTTCTCTTGCTTCCCTGTGCGTAGGGAGGCTCAGTTTTAGTCACAGTAGCTCCCACAAGTGTCTCCTCATTGTGTTCCCATTTCCTTAGAAACAGTGTATTTGCTGGGAGAAAAGTGCATTACTGTGTGCTTTCACCGTACAGCAAATACATGTGTAGAAGCACAGCGCTAGCAGAAACGAACGTTTCTCGACGTTTTCTAACTCAGGGAACAAGTTGCACACTTCTGAGATGCATTTGGGCAACTTTGTCAGAAATGAGTTTTTTGCCTACAGAGACATGCCTATTACTGCAGTAGTACAGATTCAGTGTATGTAACTGGGCTTGATGAAATCAGCATTTCTCTTGCTTCGCTGTGCGTAGGGAAGCTCAGTTTTAGTCACAGTAGCTCCCACAAGTGTCTACACAGTGTGTTCCCATTTCCTTAGAAACAGTGTATTTGCTGGGAGAAAAGTGCATTACTCTGCGCTTTCACCGTTCAGCAAATACTTGTGTAGAAGCACAGCGCTAGCAGAAACAACCGTTTCTCGACGTTTTCTAACTCAGGGAACAAGTTGCACACTTCTGAGATGCATTTGGGCAACTTTGTCAGAAATGAGTTTTTTGCCTACAGAGACATGCCTATTTGCGCAGTAGTACAGATTCTAGGTATGTAACTGGACTGGATGAAATCAGCATTTCTCTTGCTTCCCTGTGCGTAGGGAAGCTCAGTTTTAGTCACAGTAGCTCCCACAAGTGTCTCCTCAGTGTGTTCCCATTTCCTTAGAAACAGTGTATTTGCTGGGAGAAAAGTGCATTACTGTGCGCTTTCACCGTTCAGCAAATACATGTGTAGAAGCACAGCGCTAGCAGAAACGAACGTTTCTCGACGTTTTCGAACTCAGGGAACAAGTTGCACACTTCTGAGATGCATTTGGGCAACTTTGTCAGAAATGAGTTTTTTGCCTACAGAGACATGCCTATTTGCGCAGTAGTACAGATTCTAGGTATGTAACTGGACTGGATGAAATCAGCATTTCTCTTGCTTCCCTGTGCGTAGGGAAGCTCAGTTTTAGTCACAGTAGCTCCCACAAGTGTCTCCTCAGTGTGTTCCCATTTCCTTAGAAACAGTGTATTTGCTGGGAGAAAAGTGCATTACTGTGCGCTTTCACCGTTCAGCAAATACATGTGTAGAAGCACAGCGCTAGCAGAAACGAACGTTTCTCGACGTTTTCTAACTCAGGGAACAAGTTGCACACTTCTGAGATGCATTTGGGCAACTTTGTCAGAAATGAGTTTTTTGCCTATAGAGACATGCCTATTTGCGCAGTAGTACAGATTCTAGGTATGTAACTGGACTGGATGAAATCAGCATTTCTCTTGCTTCCCTGTGCGTAGGGAAGCTCAGTTTTAGTCACAGTAGCTCCCACAAGTGTCTCCTCAGTGTGTTCCCATTTCCTTAGAAACAGTATATTTGCTGGGAGAAAAGTGCATTACTGTGTGCTTTCACCGTACAGCAAATACATGTGTAGAAGCACAGCGCTAGCAGAAACGAACGTTTCTCGACGTTTTCTAACTCAGGGAACAAGTTGCACACTTCTGAGATGCATTTGGGCAACTTTGTCAGAAATGAGTTTTTTGCCTACAGAGACATGCCTATTTGCGCAGTCGTACAGATTCTGAGTATGTAACTGGGCTTGAGGAAATCAGCATTTCTCTTGCTTCCCTGTGCGTAGGGAAGCTCAGTTTTAGTCACAGTAGCTCCCTCAAGTGTCTACACAGTGTGTTCCCATTTCCTTAGAAACAGTGTATTTGCTGGGAGAAAAGTGCATTACTCTGCGCTTTCACCGTTCAGCAAATACATGTGTAGAAGCACAGCACTAGCAGAAACGAACGTTTCTCGACGTTTTCTAACTCAGGGAACAAGTTGCACACTTCTGAGATGCATTTGGGCAACTTTGTCAGAAATGAGTTTTTTGCCTACAGAGACATGCCTATTTGCGCAGTAGTACAGAGTCTGAGTATGTAACTGGGCTTGATGAAATCAGCATTTCTCTTGCGTCCCTGTGCGTAGGGAGGCTCAGTTTTAGTCACAGTAGCTCCCACAAGTGTCTCCTCATTGTGTTCCCATTTCCTTAGAAACAGTGTATTTGCTGGGAGAAAAGTGCATTACTGTGTGCTTTCACCGTACAGCAAATACATGTGTAGAAGCACAGCGCTAGCAGAAACGAACGTTTCTCGACGTTTTCTAACTCAGGGAACAAGTTGCACACTTCTGAGATGCATTTGGGCAACTTTGTCAGAAATGAGTTTTTTGCCTACAGAGACATGCCTATTACTGCAGTAGTACAGATTCAGTGTATGTAACTGGGCTTGATGAAATCAGCATTTCTCTTGCTTCGCTGTGCGTAGGGAAGCTCAGTTTTAGTCACAGTAGCTCCCACAAGTGTCTACACAGTGTGTTCCCATTTCCTTAGAAACAGTGTATTTGCTGGGAGAAAAGTGCATTACTCTGCGCTTTCACCGTTCAGCAAATACTTGTGTAGAAGCACAGCGCTAGCAGAAACAACCGTTTCTCGACGTTTTCTAACTCAGGGAACAAGTTGCACACTTCTGAGATGCATTTGGGCAACTTTGTCAGAAATGAGTTTTTTGCCTACAGAGACATGCCTATTTGCGCAGTAGTACAGATTCTAGGTATGTAACTGGACTGGATGAAATCAGCATTTCTCTTGCTTCCCTGTGCGTAGGGAAGCTCAGTTTTAGTCACAGTAGCTCCCACAAGTGTCTCCTCAGTGTGTTCCCATTTCCTTAGAAACAGTGTATTTGCTGGGAGAAAAGTGCATTACTGTGCGCTTTCACCGTTCAGCAAATACATGTGTAGAAGCACAGCGCTAGCAGAAACGAACGTTTCTCGACGTTTTCGAACTCAGGGAACAAGTTGCACACTTCTGAGATGCATTTGGGCAACTTTGTCAGAAATGAGTTTTTTGCCTACAGAGACATGCCTATTTGCGCAGTAGTACAGATTCTAGGTATGTAACTGGACTGGATGAAATCAGCATTTCTCTTGCTTCCCTGTGCGTAGGGAAGCTCAGTTTTAGTCACAGTAGCTCCCACAAGTGTCTCCTCAGTGTGTTCCCATTTCCTTAGAAACAGTGTATTTGCTGGGAGAAAAGTGCATTACTGTGCGCTTTCACCGTTCAGCAAATACATGTGTAGAAGCACAGCGCTAGCAGAAACGAACGTTTCTCGACGTTTTCTAACTCAGGGAACAAGTTGCACACTTCTGAGATGCATTTGGGCAACTTTGTCAGAAATGAGTTTTTTGCCTACAGAGACATGCCTATTTGCGCAGTAGTACAGATTCTAGGTATGTAACTGGACTGGATGAAATCAGCATTTCTCTTGCTTCCCTGTGCGTAGGGAAGCTCAGTTTTAGTCACAGTAGCTCCCACAAGTGTCTCCTCAGTGTGTTCCCATTTCCTTAGAAACAGTATATTTGCTGGGAGAAAAGTGCATTACTGTGTGCTTTCACCGTACAGCAAATACATGTGTAGAAGCACAGCGCTAGCAGAAACGAACGTTTCTCGACGTTTTCTAACTCAGGGAACAAGTTGCACACTTCTGAGATGCATTTGGGCAACTTTGTCAGAAATGAGTTTTTTGCCTACAGAGACATGCCTATTAGCGCAGTAGTACAGATTCAGTGTATGTAACTGGGCTTGATGAAATCAGCATTTCTCTTGCTTCGCTGTGCGTAGGGAAGCTCAGTTTTAGTCACAGTAGCTCCCACAAGTGTCTACACAGTGTGTTCCCATTTCCTTAGAAACAGTGTATTTGCTGGGAGAAAAGTGCATTACTCTGCGCTTTCACCGTTCAGCAAATACTTGTGTAGAAGCACAGCGCTAGCAGAAACAACCGTTTCTCGACGTTTTCTAACTCAGGGAACAAGTTGCACACTTCTGAGATGCATTTTGGCAACTTTGTCAGAAATGAGTTTTTTGCCTACAGAGACATGCCTATTTGCGCAGTAGTACAGATTCTAGGTATGTAACTGGACTGGATGAAATCAGCATTTCTCTTGCTTCCCTGTGCGTAGGGAAGCTCAGTTTTAGTCACAGTAGCTCCCACAAGTGTCTCCTCAGTGTGTTCCCATTTCCTTAGAAACAGTGTATTTGCTGGGAGAAAAGTGCATTACTGTGCGCTTTCACCGTTCAGCAAATACATGTGTAGAAGCACAGCGCTAGCAGAAACGAACGTTTCTCGACCTTTTCGAACTCAGGGAACAAGTTGCACACTTCTGAGATGCATTTGGGCAACTTTGTCAGAAATGAGTTTTTTGCCTACAGAGACATGCCTATTTGCGCAGTAGTACAGATTCTAGGTATGTAACTGGACTGGATGAAATCAGCATTTCTCTTGCTTCCCTGTGCGTAGGGAAGCTCAGTTTTAGTCACAGTAGCTCCCACAAGTGTCTCCTCAGTGTGTTCCCATTTCCTTAGAAACAGTATATTTGCTGGGAGAAAAGTGCATTACTGTGCGCTTTCACCGTTCAGCAAATACATGTGTAGAAGCACAGTGCTAGCAGAAACGAACGTTTCTCGACCTTTTCGAACTCAGGGAACAAGTTGCACACTTCTGAGATGCATTTGGGCAACTTTGTCAGAAATGCGTTTTTTGCCTACAGAGACATGCCTATTTGCGCAGTAGTACAGATTCTAGGTATGTAACTGGACTGGATGAAATCAGCATTTCTCTTGCTTCCCTGTGCGTAGGGAAGCTCAGTTTTAGTCACAGTAGCTCCCACAAGTGTCTCCTCAGTGTGTTCCCATTTCCTTAGAGACAGTGTATTTGCTGGGAGAAAAGTGCATTACTGTGCGCTTTCACCGTTCAGCAAATACATGTGTAGAAGCACAGCGCTAGCAGAAACGAACGTTTCTCGACCTTTTCGAACTCAGGGAACAAGTTGCACACTTCTGAGATGCATTTGGGCAACTTTGTCAGAAATGAGTTTTTTGCCTACAGCGACATGCCTATTTGCGCAGTAGTACAGATTCTAGGTATGTAACTGGACTGGATGAAATCAGCATTTCTCTTGCTTCCCTGTGCGTAGGGAAGCTCAGTTTTAGTCACAGTAGCTCCCACAAGTGTCTCCTCAGTGTGTTCCCATTTCCTTAGAAACAGTGTATTTGCTGGGAGAAAAGTGCATTACTGTGCGCTTTCACCGTTCAGCAAATACATGTGTAGAAGCACAGCGCTAGCAGAAACGAACGTTTCTCGACGTTTTCGAACTCAGGGAACAAGTTGCACACTTCTGAGATGCATTTGGGCAACTTTGTCAGAAATGAGATTTTTGCCTACAGAGACATGCCTATTTGCGCAGTCGTACAGATTCTGAGTATGTAACTGGGCTTGAGGAAATCAGCATTTCTCTTGCTTCCCTGTGCGTAGGGAAGCTCAGTTTTAGTCACAGTAGCTCCCACAAGTGTCTCCTCAGTGTGTTCCCATTTCCTTAGAGACAGTGTATTTGCTGGGAGAAAAGTGCATTACTCTGCGCTTTCACCGTTCAGCAAATACATGTGTAGAAGCACAGCACTAGCAGAAACGACCGTTTCTCGACGTTTTCTAACTCAGGGAACAAGTTGCACACTTCTGAGATGCATTTGGGCAACTTTGTCAGAAATGAGTTTTTTGCCTACAGAGACATGCCTATTTGCGCAGTAGTACAGATTCTGAGTATGTAACTGGGCTGGATGAAATCAGCATTTCTCTTGCTTCCCTGTGCGTAGGGAAGCTCAGTTTTAGTCACAGTAGCTCCCACAAGTGTCTCCTCAGTGTGTTCCCATTTCCTTAGAAACAGTGTATTTGCTGGGAGAAAAGTGCATTACTGTGCGCTTTCACCGTTCAGCAAATACATGTGTAGAAGCACAGCGCTAGCAGAAACGAACGTTTCTCGACCTTTTCGAACTCAGGGAACAAGTTGCACACTTCTGAGATGTATTTCGGCAACTTTGTCAGAAATGAGTTTTTTGCCTACAGAGACATGCCTATTTTCGCAGTAGTACGGAGTCTGAGTATGTAACTGGGCTTGATGAAATCAGCATTTCTCGTGCTTCCCTGTGCGTAGGGAAGCTCAGTTTTAGTCACAGTAGCTCCCACAAGTGTCTCCTCAGTGTGTTCCCATTTCCTTAGAAACAGTGTATTTGCTGGGAGAAAAGTGCATTACTGTGTGCTTTCACCGTTCAGCAAATACATGTGTAGAAGCACAGCGCTAGCAGAAACGACCGTTTCTCGACGTTTTCTAACTCAGGGAACAAGTTGCACACTTCTGAGATGCATTTGGGCAACTTTGTCAGAAATGAGTTTTTTGCCTACAGAAACATGCCTATTTGCGCAGTCGTACAGATTCTGAGTATGTAACTGGGCTTGATGAAATCAGCATTTCTCTTGCTTCCCTGTGCGTAGGGAAGCTCAGTTTTAGTCACAGTAGCTCCCACAAGTGTCTCCTCAGTGTGTTCCCATTTCCTTAGAAACAGTGTATTTGCTGGGAGAAAAGTGCATTACTGTGCGCTTTCACCGTTCAGCAAATACATGTGTAGAAGCACAGCGCTAGCAGAAACGAACGTTTCTCGACGTTTTCGAACTCAGGGAACAAGTTGCACACTTCTGAGATGCATTTGGGCAACTTTGTCAGAAATGAGTTTTTTGCCTACAGAGACATGCCTATTTGCGCAGTAGTATAGATTCTAGGTATGTAACTGGGCTGGATGAAATCAGCATTTCTCTTGCTTCGCTGTGCGTAGGGAAGCTCAGTTTTAGTCACAGTAGCTCCCACAAGTGTCTCCTCAGTGTGTTCCCATTTCCTTAGAAACAGTGTATTTGCTGGGAGAAAAGTGCATTACTGTGCGCTTTCACCGTTCAGCAAATACATGTGTAGAAGCACAGCGCTAGCAGAAACAACCGTTTCTCGACGTTTTCTAACTCAGGGAACAAGTTGCACACTTCTGAGATGCATTTGGGCAACTTTGTCAGAAATGAGTTTTTTGCCTACAGAGACATGCCTATTTGCGCAGTCGTACAGATTCTGAGTATGTAACTGGGCTTGAGGAAATCAGCATTTCTCTTGCTTCCCTGTGCGTAGGGAAGCTCAGTTTTAGTCACAGTAGCTCCCTCAAGTGTCTACACAGTGTGTTCCCATTTCCTTAGAAACAGTGTATTTGCTGGGAGAAAAGTGCATTACTCTGCGCTTTCACCGTTCAGCAAATACATGTGTAGAAGCACAGCACTAGCAGAAACGACCGTTTCTCGACGTTTTCTAACTCAGGGAACAAGTTGCACACTTCTGAGATGCATTTGGGCAACTTTGTCAGAAATGAGTTTTTTGCCTACAGAGACATGACTATTTGCGCAGTAGTACAGAGTCTGAGTATGTAACTGGGCTTGATGAAATCAGCATTTCTCTTGCTTCCCTGTGCGTAGGGAGGCTCAGTTTTAGTCACAGTAGCTCCCACAAGTGTCTCCTCATTGTGTTCCCATTTCCTTAGAAACAGTGTATTTGCTGGGAGAAAAGTGCATTACTGTGTGCTTTCACCGTACAGCAAATACATGTGTAGAAGCACAGCGCTAGCAGAAACGAACGTTTCTCGACGTTTTCTAACTCAGGGAACAAGTTGCACACTTCTGAGATTCATTTGGGCAACTTTGTCAGAAATGAGTTTTTTGCCTACAGAGACATGCCTATTAGCGCAGTAGTACAGATTCAGGGTATGTAACTGGGCTTGATGAAATCAGCATTTCTCTTGCTTCGCTGTGCGTAGGGAAGCTCAGTTTTAGTCACAGTAGCTCCCACAAGTGTCTACACAGTGTGTTCCCATTTCCTTAGAAACAGTGTATTTGCTGGGAGAAAAGTGCATTACTCTGCGCTTTCACCGTTCAGCAAATACTTGTGTAGAAGCACAGCGCTAGCAGAAACAACCGTTTCTCGACGTTTTCTAACTCAGGGAACAAGTTGCACACTTCTGAGATGCATTTGGGCAACTTTGTCAGAAATGAGTTTTTTGCCTACAGAGACATGCCTATTTGCGCAGTAGTACAGATTCAAGGTATGTAACTGGACTGGATGAAATCAGCATTTCTCTTGCTTCCCTGTGCGTAGGGAAGCTCAGTTTTAGTCACAGTAGCTCTCACAAGTGTCTCCTCAGTGTGTTCCCATTTCCTTAGAAACAGTGTATTTGCTGGGAGAAAAGTGCATTACTGTGCGCTTTCACCGTTCAGCAAATACATGTGTAGAAGCACAGCGCTAGCAGAAACGAACGTTTCTCGACCTTTTCGAACTCAGGGAACAAGTTGCACACTTCTGAGATGCATTTGGGCAACTTTGTCAGAAATGAGTTTTTTGCCTACAGAGACATGCCTATTTGCGCAGTAGTACAGATTCTAGGTATGTAACTGGACTGGATGAAATCAGCATTTCTCTTGCTTCCCTGTGCGTAGGGAAGCTCAGTTTTAGTCACAGTAGCTCCCACAAGTGTCTCCTCAGTGTGTTCCCATTTCCTTAGAAACAGTGTATTTGCTGGGAGAAAAGTGCATTACTGTGCGCTTTCACCGTTCAGCAAATACATGTGTAGAAGCACAGCGCTAGCAGAAACGAACGTTTCTCGACCTTTTCGAACTCAGGGAACAAGTTGCACACTTCTGAGATGCATTTGGGCAACTTTGTCAGAAATGAGTTTTTTGCCTACAGAGACATGCCTATTTGCGCAGTAGTACAGATTCTAGGTATGTAACTGGACTGGATGAAATCAGCATTTCTCTTGCTTCCCTGTGCGTAGGGAAGCTCAGTTTTAGTCACAGTAGCTCCCACAAGTGTCTCCTCAGTGTGTTCCCATTTCCTTAGAAACAGTATATTTGCTGGGAGAAAAGTGCATTACTGTGCGCTTTCACCGTTCAGCAAATACATGTGTAGAAGCACAGCGCTAGCAGAAACGAACGTTTCTCGACCTTTTCGAACTCAGGGAACAAGTTGCACACTTCTGAGATGCATTTGGGCAACTTTGTCAGAAATGAGTTTTTTGCCTACAGAGACATGCCTATTTGCGCAGTAGTACAGATTCTAGGTATGTAACTGGACTGGATGAAATCAGCATTTCTCTTGCTTCCCTGTGCGTAGGGAAGCTCAGTTTTAGTCACAGTAGCTCCCACAAGTGTCTCCTCAGTGTGTTCCCATTTCCTTAGAAACAGTGTATTTGCTGGGAGAAAAGTGCATTACTGTGCGCTTTCACCGTTCAGCAAATACATGTGTAGAAGCACAGCGCTAGCAGAAACGAACGTTTCTCGACCTTTTCGAACTCAGGGAACAAGTTGCACACTTCTGAGATGCATTTGGGCAACTTAGTCAGAAATAAGTTTTTGGCCTACAGAGACATGCCTATTTGCGCAGTAGTACAGATTCTAGGTATGTAACTGGACTGGATGAAATCAGCATTTCTCTTGCTTCCCTGTGCGTAGGGAAGCTCAGTTTTAGTCACAGTAGCTCCCACAAGTGTCTCCTCAGTGTGTTCCCATTTCCTTAGAAACAGTGTATTTGCTGGGAGAAAAGTGCATTACTGTGCGCTTTCACCGTTCAGCAAATACATGTGTAGAAGCACAGCGCTAGCAGAAACGAACGTTTCTCGACGTTTTCGAACTCAGGGAACAAGTTGCACACTTCTGAGATGCATTTGGGCAACTTTGTCAGAAATGAGTTTTTTGCCTACAGAGACATGCCTATTTGCGCAGTCGTACAGATTCTGAGTATGTAACTGGGCTTGAGGAAATCAGCATTTCTCTTGCTTCCCTGTGCGTAGGGAAGCTCAGTTTTAGTCACAGTAGCTCCCACAAGTGTCTACACTGTGTGTTCCCATTTCCTTAGAGACAGTGTATTTGCTGGGAGAAAAGTGCATTACTCTGCGCTTTCACCGTTCAGCAAATACATGTGTAGAAGCACAGCACTAGCAGAAACGACCGTTTCTCGACGTTTTCTAACTCAGGGAACAAGTTGCACACTTCTGAGATGCATTTGGGCAACTTTGTCAGAAATGAGTTTTTTGCCTACAGAGACATGCCTATTTGCGCAGTAGTACAGATTCTGAGTATGTAACTGGGCTGGATGAAATCAGCATTTCTCTTGCTTCCCTGTGCGTAGGGAAGCTCAGTTTTAGTCACAGTAGCTCCCACAAGTGTCTCCTCAGTGTGTTCCCATTTCCTTAGAAACAGTGTATTTGCTGGGAGAAAAGTGCATTACTGTGCGCTTTCACCGTTCAGCAAATACATGTGTAGAAGCACAGCGCTAGCAGAAACGAACGTTTCTCGACGTTTTCTAACTCAGGGAACAAGTTGCACACTTCTGAGATGTATTTCGGCAACTTTGTCAGAAATGAGTTTTTTGCCTACAGAGACATGCCTATTTTCGCAGTAGTACGGAGTCTGAGTATGTAACTGGGCTTGATGAAATCAGCATTTCTCTTGCTTCCCTGTGCGTAGGGAAGCTCAGTTTTAGTCACAGTAGCTCCCACAAGTGTCTCCTCAGTGTGTTCCCATTTCCTTAGAAACAGTGTATTTGCTGGGCGAAAAGTGCATTACTGTGCGCTTTCACCGTTCAGCAAATACATGTGTAGAAGCACAGCGCTAGCAGAAACGAACGTTTCTCGACGTTTTCTAACTCAGGGAACAAGTTGCACACTTCTGAGATGCATTTGGGCAACTTTGTCAGAAATGAGTTTTTTGCCTACAGAGACATGCCTATTTGCGCAGTAGTATAGATTCTAGGTATGTAACTGGGCTGGATGAAATCAGCATTTCTCTTGCTTCGCTGTGTGTAGGGAAGCTCAGTTTTAGTCACAGTAGCTCCCACAAGTGTCTCCTCAGTGTGTTCCCATTTCCTTAGAAACAGTGTATTTGCTGGGAGAAAAGTGCATTACTGTGCGCTTTCACCGTTCAGCAAATACATGTGTAGAAGCACAGCGCTAGCAGAAACAACCGTTTCTCGACGTTTTCTAACTCAGGGAACAAGTTGCACACTTCTGAGATGCATTTGGGCAACTTTGTCAGAAATGAGTTTTTTGCCTACAGAGACATGCCTATTTGCGCAGTCGTACAGATTCTGAGTATGTAACTGGGCTTGAGGAAATCAGCATTTCTCTTGCTTCCCTGTGCGTAGGGAAGCTCAGTTTTAGTCACAGTAGCTCCCTCAAGTGTCTACACAGTGTGTTCCCATTTCCATAGAAACAGTGTATTTGCTGGGAGAAAAGTGCATTACTCTGCGCTTTCACCGTTCAGCAAATACATGTGTAGAAGCACAGCACTAGCAGAAACGACCGTTTCTCGACGTTTTCTAACTCAGGGAACAAGTTGCACACTTCTGAGATGCATTTGGGCAACTTTGTCAGAAATGAGTTTTTTGCCTACAGAGACATGACTATTTGCGCAGTAGTACAGAGTCTGAGTATGTAACTGGGCTTGATGAAATCAGCATTTCTCTTGCTTCCCTGTGCGTAGGGAGGCTCAGTTTTAGTCACAGTAGCTCCCACAAGTGTCTCCTCATTGTGTTCCCATTTCCTTAGAAACAGTGTATTTGCTGGGAGAAAAGTGCATTACTGTGTGCTTTCACCGTACAGCAAATACATGTGTAGAAGCACAGCGCTAGCAGAAACGAACGTTTCTCGACGTTTTCTAACTCAGGGAACAAGTTGCACACTTCTGAGATGCATTTGGGCAACTTTGTCAGAAATGAGTTTTTTGCCTACAGAGACATGCCTATTTGCGCAGTAGTACAGATTCTAGGTATGTAACTGGACTGGATGAAATCAGCATTTCTCTTGCTTCTCTGTGCGTAGGGAAGCTCAGTTTTAGTCACAGTAGCTCCCACAAGTGTCTCCTCAGTGTGTTCCCATTTCCTTAGAAACAGTGTATTTGCTGGGAGAAAAGTGCATTACTGTGCGCTTTCACCGTTCAGCAAATACAAGTGTAGAAGCACAGCGCTAGCAGAAACGAACGTTTCTTGACGTTTTCGAACTCAGGGAACAAGTTGCACACTTCTGAGATGCATTTGGGCAACTTTGTCAGAAATGAGTTTTTTGCCTACAGAGACATGCCTATTTGCGCAGTAGTACAGATTCTGAGTATGTAACTGGGCTTGATGAAATCAGCATTTCTCTTGCTTCCCTGTGCGGAGGGAAGCTCAGTTTTAGTCACAGTAGCTCCCAAAAGTGTCTCCTCAGTGTGTTCCCATTTCCTTAGAAACAGTGTATTTGCTGGGAGAAAAGTGCATTACTGTGCGCTTTCACCGTTGAGCAAATACATGTGTAGAAGCACAGCGCTAGCAGAAATGAACGTTTCTCGACGTTTTCTAACTCAGGGAACAAGTTGCACACTTCTGAGATGCATTTGGGCAACTTTGTCAGAAATGAGTTTTTTGCCTACAGAGACATGCCTATTTGCGCAGTAGTACAGATTCTAGGTATGTAACTGGACTGGATGAAATCAGCATTTCTCTTGCTTCCCTGTGCGTAGGGAAGCTCAGTTTTAGTCACAGTAGCTCCCACAAGTGTCTCCTCAGTGTGTTCCCATTTCCTTAGAAACAGTGTATTTGCTGGGAGAAAAGTGCATTACTGTGCGCTTTCACCGTTCAGCAAATACATGTGTAGAAGCACAGCGCTAGCAGAAACGAACGTTTCTCGACGTTTTCTAACTCAGGGAACAAGTTGCACACTTCTGAGATGCATTTGGGCAACTTTGTCAGAAATGAGTTTTTGCCTACAGAGACATGCCTATTTGCGCAGTAGTACAGATTCTGAGTATGTAACTGGGCTTGATGAAATCAGCATTTCTCTTGCTTCCCTGTGCGGAGGGAAGCTCAGTTTTAGTCACAGTAGCTCCCAAAAGTGTCTCCTCAGTGTGTTCCCATTTCCTTAGAAACAGTGTATTTGCTGGGAGAAAAGTGCATTACTGTGCGCTTTCACCGTTGAGCAAATACATGTGTAGAAGCACAGCTCTAGCAGAAACGAACGTTTCTCGACGTTTTCTAACTCAGGGAACAAGTTGCACACTTCTGAGATGCATTTGGGCAACTTTGTCAGAAATGAGTTTTTTGCCTACAGAGACATGCCTATTTGCGCAGTAGTACAGATTCTAGGTATGTAACTGGACTGGATGAAATCAGCATTTCTCTTGCTTCCCTGTGCGTAGGGAAGCTCAGTTTTAGTCACAGTAGCTCCCACAAGTGTCTCCTCAGTGTGTTCCCATTTCCTTAGAAACAGTGTATTTGCTGGGAGAAAAGTGCATTACTGTGCGCTTTCACCGTTCAGCAAATACATGTGTAGAAGCACAGCGCTAGCAGAAACGAACGTTTCTCGACGTTTTCTAACTCAGGGAACAAGTTGCACACTTCTGAGATGCATTTGGGCAACTTTGTCAGAAATGAGTTTTTTGCCTACAGAGACATGCCTATTTGCGCAGTAGTACAGATTCTAGGTATGTAACTGGACTGGATGAAATCAGCATTTCTCTTGCTTCCCTGTGCGTAGGGAAGCTCAGTTTTAGTCACAGTAGCTCCCACAAGTGTCTCCTCAGTGTGTTCCCATTTCCTTAGAAACAGTGTATTTGCTGGGAGAAAAGTGCATTACTGTGCGCTTTCACCGTTCAGCAAATACATGTGTAGAAGCACAGCGCTAGCAGAAACGAATGTTTCTCGACGTTTTCTAACTCAGGGAACAAGTTGCACACTTCTGAGATGCATTTGGGCAACTTTGTCAGAAATGAGTTTTTTGCCTACAGAGACATGCCTATTTGCGCAGTAGTACAGAGTCTGAGTATGTAACTGGGCTTGATGAAATCAGCATTTCTCTTGCTTCCCTGTACGTAGGGAAGCTCAGTTTTAGTCACAGTAGCTCCCACAAGTGTCTCCTCAGTGTGTTCGCATTTCCTTAGAAACAGTGTATTTACTGGGAGAAAAGTGCATTACTGTGTGCTTTCACCGTACAGCAAATACATGTGTAGAAGCACAGCGCTAGCAGAAACGAACGTTTCTCGACGTTTTCTAACTCAGGGAACAAGTTGCACACTTCTGAGATGCATTTGGGCAACTTTGTCAGAAATGAGTTTTTTGCCTACAGAGACATGCCTATTTGCGCAGTAGTACAGATTCTAGGTATGTAACTGGACTGGATGAAATCAGCATTTCTCTTGCTTCCCTGTGCGTAGGGAAGCTCAGTTTTAGTCACAGTAGCTCCCACAAGTGTCTCCTCAGTGTGTTCCCATTTCCTTAGAAACAGTGTATTTGCTGGGAGAAAAGTGCATTACTGTGCGCTTTCACCGTTCAGCAAATACATGTGTAGAAGCACAGCGCTAGCAGAAACGAACGTTTCTCGACGTTTTCTAACTCAGGGAACAAGTTGCACACTTCTGAGATGCATTTGGGCAACTTTGTCAGAAATGAGTTTTTTGCCTACAGAGACATGCCTATTAGCGCAGTAGTACAGATTCTGAGTATGTAACTGGGCTTGATGAAATCAGCATTTCTCTTGCTTCCCTGTGAGTAGGGAAGCTCAGTTTTAGTCACAGTAGCTCCCACAAGTGTCTCCTCAGTGTGTTCCCATTTCCATAGAAACAGTGTATTTGCTGGGAGAAAAGTGCATTACTGTGCGCTTTCACCGTTCAGCAAATACATGTGTAGAAGCACAGCGCTAGCAGAAACGAACGTTTCTCGACGTTTTCTAACTCAGGGAACAAGTTGCACACTTCTGAGATGCATTTGGGCAACTTTGTCAGAAATGAGTTTTTTGCCTACAGAGACATGCCTATTTGCGCAGTAGTATAGATTCTAGGTATGTAACTGGGCTGGATGAAATCAGCATTTCTCTTGCTTCGCTGTGCGTAGGGAAGCTCAGTTTTAGTCACAGTAGCTCCCACAAGTGTCTCCTCAGTGTGTTCCCATTTCCTTAGAAACAGTGTATTTGCTGGGAGAAAAGTGCATTACTGTGCGCTCTCACCGTTCAGCAAATACATGTGTAGAAGCACAGCGCTAGCAGAAACAACCGTTTCTCGACGTTTTCTAACTCAGGGAACAAGTTGCACACTTCTGAGATGCATTTGGGCAACTTTGTCAGAAATGAGTTTTTTGCCTACAGAGACATGCCTATTAGCGCAGTAGTACAGATTCTGAGTATGTAACTGGGCTTGATGAAATCAGCATTTCTCTTGCTTCCCTGTGCGTAGGGAAGCTCAGTTTTAGTCACAGTAGCTCCCACAAGTGTCTACACAGTGTGTTCCCATTTCCTTAGAAACAGTGTATTTGCTGGGAGAAAAGTGCATTACTCTGCGCTTTCACCATTCAGCAAATACTTGTGTAGAAGCACAGCGCTAGCAGAAACAACCGTTTCTCGACGTTTTCTAACTCAGGGAACAAGTTGCACACTTCTGAGATGCATTTGGGCAACTTTGTCAGAAATGAGTTTTTTGCCTACAGAGACATGCCTATTTGCGCAGTAGTACAGAGTCTGAGTATGTAACTGGGCTTGATGAAATCAGCATTTCTCTTGCTTCCCTGTGCGTAGGGAAGCTCAGTTTTAGTCACAGTAGCTCCCACAAGTGTCTCCTCAGTGTGTTCCCATTTCCTTAGAAACAGTGTATTTGCTGGGAGAAAAGTGCTTTACTGTGTGCTTTCACCGTACAGCAAATACATGTGTAGAAGCACAGCGCTAGCAGAAACGAACGTTTCTCGACGTTTTCTAACTCAGGGAACAAGTTGCACACTTCTGAGATGCATTTGGGCAACTTTGTCAGAAATGAGTTTTTTGCCTACAGAGACATGCCTATTAGCGCAGTAGTACAGATTCTGAGTATGTAACTGGGCTTGATGAAATCAGCATTTCTCTTGCTTCCCTGTGCGTAGGGAAGCTCAGTTTTAGTCACAGTAGCTCCCACAAGTGTCTCCTCAGTGTGTTCTCATTTCCTTAGAAACAGTGTATTTGCTGGGAGAAAAGTGCATTACTGTGCGCTTTCACCGTTCAGCAAATACATGTGTAGAAGCACAGCGCTAGCAGAAACGAACGTTTCTCGACGTTTTCTAACTCAGGGAACAAGTTGCACACTTCTGAGATGCATTTGGGCAACTTTGTCAGAAATGAGTTTTTTGCCTACAGAGACATGCCTATTTGCGCAGTAGTATAGATTCTAGGTATGTAACTGGGCTGGATGAAATCAGCATTTCTCTTGCTTCGCTGTGCGTAGGGAAGCTCAGTTTTAGTCACAGTAGCTCCCACAAGTGTCTCCTCAGTGTGTTCCCATTTCCTTAGAAACAGTGTATTTGCTGGGAGAAAAGTGCATTACTGTGCGCTTTCACCGTTCAGCAAATACATGTGTAGAAGCACAGCGCTAGCAGAAACGAACGTTTCTCGACGTTTTCTAACTCAGGGAACAAGTTGCACACTTCTGAGATGCATTTGGGCAACTTTGTCAGAAATGAGTTTTTTGCCTACAGAGACATGCCTATTTGCGCAGTCGTACAGATTCTGAGTATGTAACTGGGCTTGAGGAAATCAGCATTTCTCTTGCTTCCCTGTGCGTAGGGAAGCTCAGTTTTAGTCACAGTAGCTCCCACAAGTGTCTACACAGTGTGTTCCCATTTCCTTAGAAACAGTGTATTTGCTGGGAGAAAAGTGCATTACTCTGCGCTTTCACCGTTCAGCAAATACATGTGTAGAAGCACAGCACTAGCAGAAACGACCGTTTCTCGACGTTTTCTAACTCAGGGAACAAGTTGCACACTTCTGAGATGCATTTGGGCAACTTTGTCAGAAATGAGTTTTTTGCCTACAGAGACATGCCTATTTGCGCAGTAGTACAGAGTCTGAGTATGTAACTGGGCTTGATGAAATCAGCATTTCTCTTGCTTCCCTGTGCGTAGGGAAGCTCAGTTTTAGTCACAGTAGCTCCCACAAGTGTCTCCTCAGTGTGTTCCCATTTCCTTAGAAACAGTGTATTTGCTGGGAGAAAAGTGCATTACTGTGCACTTTCACCGTTCAGCAAATACATGTGTAGAAGCACAGCGCTAGCAGAAACAAACGTTTCTCGACGTTTTCTAACTCAGGGAACAAGTTGCACACTTCTGAGATGCATTTGGGCAACTTTGTCAGAAATGAGTTTTTTGCCTACAGAGACATGCCTATTTGCGCAGTAGTACAGAGTCTGAGTATGTAACTGGGCTTGAGGAAATCAGCATTTCTCTTGCTTCCCTGTGCGTAGGGAAGCTCAGTTTTAGTCACAGTAGCTCCCACAAGTGTCTCCTCAGTGTGTTCCCATTTCCTTAGAAACAGTGTATTTGCTGGGAGAAAAGTGCTTTACTGTGTGCTTTCACCGTACAGCAAATACATGTGTAGAAGCACAGCGCTAGCAGAAACGAACGTTTCTCGACGTTTTCTAACGCAGGGAACAAGTTGCACACTTCTGAGATGCATTTGGGCAACTTTGTCAGAAATGAGTTTTTTGCCTACAGAGACATGCCTATTAGCGCAGTAGTAAAGATTCTGAGTATGTAACTGGGCTTGATGAAATCAGCATTTCTCTTGCTTCCCTGTGCGTAGGGAAGCTCAGTTTTAGTCACAGTAGCTCCCACAAGTGTCTCCTCAGTGTGTTCCCATTTCCTTAGAAACAGTGTATTTGCTGGGAGAAAAGTGCATTACTGTGCGCTTTCACCGTTCAGCAAATACATGTGTAGAAGCACAGCGCTAGCAGAAACGAACGTTTCTCGACGTTTTCTAACTCAGGGAACAAGTTGCACACTTCTGAGATGCATTTGGGCAACTTTGTCAGAAATGAGTTTTTTGCCTACAGAGACATGCCTATTTGCGCAGTAGTATAGATTCTAGGTATGTAACTGGGCTGGATGAAATCAGCATTTCTCTTGCTTCGCTGTGCGTAGGAAGCTCAGTTTTAGTCACAGTAGCTCCCACAAGTGTCTCCTCAGTGTGTTCCCATTTCCTTAGAAACAGTGTATTTGCTGGGAGAAAAGTGCATTACTGTGCGCTTTCACCGTTCAGCAAATACATGTGTAGAAGCACAGCGCTAGCAGAAACGAACGTTTCTCGACGTTTTCTAACTCAGGGAACAAGTTGCACACTTCTGAGATGCATTTGGGCAACTTTGTCAGAAATGAGTTTTTTGCCTACAGAGACATGCCTATTTGCGCAGTCGTACAGATTCTGAGTATGTAACTGGGCTTGAGGAAATCAGCATTTCTCTTGCTTCCCTGTGCGTAGGGAAGCTCAGTTTTAGTCACAGTAGCTCCCACAAGTGTCTACACAGTGTGTTCCCATTTCCTTAGAAACAGTGTATTTGCTGGGAGAAAAGTGCATTACTCTGCGCTTTCACCGTTCAGCAAATACATGTGTAGAAGCACAGCACTAGCAGAAACGACCGTTTCTCGACGTTTTCTAACTCAGGGAACAAGTTGCACACTTCTGAGATGCATTTGGGCAACTTTGTCAGAAATGAGTTTTTTGCCTACAGAGACATGCCTATTTGCGCAGTAGTACAGAGTCTGAGTATGTAACTGGGCTTGATGAAATCAGCATTTCTCTTGCTTCCCTGTGCGTAGGGAAGCTCAGTTTTAGTCACAGTAGCTCCCACAAGTGTCTCCTCAGTGTGTTCCCATTTCCTTAGAAACAGTGTATTTGCTGGGAGAAAAGTGCATTACTGTGCACTTTCACCGTTCAGCAAATACATGTGTAGAAGCACAGCGCTAGCAGAAACGAACGTTTCTCGACGTTTTCTAACTCAGGGAACAAGTTGCACACTTCTGAGATGCATTTGGGCAACTTTGTCAGAAATGAGTTTTTTGCCTACAGAGACATGCCTATTTGCGCAGTAGTACAGAGTCTGAGTATGTAACTGGGCTTGAGGAAATCAGCATTTCTCTTGCTTCCCTGTGCGTAGGGAAGCTCAGTTTTAGTCACAGTAGCTCCCACAAGTGTCTCCTCAGTGTGTTCCCATTTCCTTAGAAACAGTGTATTTGCTGGGAGAAAAGTGCTTTACTGTGTGCTTTCACCGTACAGCAAATACATGTGTAGAAGCACAGCGCTAGCAGAAACGAACGTTTCTCGACGTTTTCTAACTCAGGGAACAAGTTGCACACTTCTGAGATGCATTTGGGCAACTTTGTCAGAAATGAGTTTTTTGCCTACAGAGACATGCCTATTAGCGCAGTAGTACAGATTCTGAGTATGTAACTGGGCTTGATGAAATCAGCATTTCTCTTGCTTCCCTGTGCGTAGGGAAGCTCAGTTTTAGTCACAGTAGCTCCCACAAGTGTCTCCTCAGTGTGTTCCCATTTCCTTAGAAACAGTGTATTTGCTGGGAGAAAAGTGCATTACTGTGTGCTTTCACCGTACAGCAAATACATGTGTAGAAGCACAGCGCTAGCAGAAACGAACGTTTCTTGACGTTTTCTAACTCAGGGAACAAGTTGCACACTTCTGAGATGCATTTGGGCAACTTTGTCAGAAATGAGTTTTTTGCCTACAGAGACATGCCTATTAGCGCAGTAGTACAGATTCTGAGTATGTAACTGGGCTTGATGAAATCAGCATTTCTCTTGCTTCCCTGTGCGTAGGGAAGCTCAGTTTTAGTCACAGTAGCTCCCACAAGTGTCTCCTCAGTGTGTTCCCATTTCCTTAGAAACAGTGTATTTGCTGGGAGAAAAGTGCATTACTGTGTGCTTTCACCGTTCAGCAAATACATGTGTAGAAGCACAGCGCTAGCAGAAACGAACGTTTCTCGACGTTTTCTAACTCAGGGAACAAGTTGCACACTTCTGAGATGCATTTGGGCAACTTTGTCAGAAATGAGTTTTTTGCCTACAGAGACATGCCTATTTGCGCAGTAGTATAGATTCTAGGTATGTAACTGGGCTGGATGAAATCAGCATTTCTCTTGCTTCGCTGTGCGTAGGGAAGCTCAGTTTTAGTCACAGTAGCTCCCACAAGTGTCTCCTCAGTGTGTTCCCATTTCCTTAGAAACAGTGTATTTGCTGGGAGAAAAGTGCATTACTGTGCGCTTTCACCGTTCAGCAAATACATGTGTAGAAGCACAGCGCTAGCAGAAACGAACGTTTCTCAACGTTTTCTAACTCAGGGAACAAGTTGCACACTTCTGAGATGCATTTGGGCAACTTTGTCAGAAATGAGTTTTTTGCCTACAGAGACATGCCTATTTGCGCAGTAGTACAGAGTCTGAGTATGTAACTGGGCTTGAGGAAATCAGCATTTCTCTTGCTTCCCTGTGCGTAGGGAAGCTCAGTTTTAGTCACAGTAGCTCCCACAAGTGTCTCCTCAGTGTGTTCCCATTTCCTTAGAAACAGTGTATTTGCTGGGAGAAAAGTGCATTACTGTGTGCTTTCACCGTTCAGCAAATACATGTGTAGAAGCACAGCACTAGCAGAAACAACCGTTTCTCGACGTTTTCTAACTCAGGGAACAAGTTGCACACCTCTGAGATGCATTTGGGCAACTATGTCAGAAATGAGTTTTTTGCCTACAGAGACATGCCTATTTGCGCAGTAGTACAGAGTCTGAGTATGTAACTGGGCTTGATGAAATCAGCATTTCTCTTGCTTCCCTGTGCGTAGGGAAGCTCAGTTTTAGTCACAGTAGCTCCCACAAGTGTCTCCTCAGTGTGTTCCCATTTCCTTAGAAACAGTGTATTTGCTGGGAGAAAAGTGCATTACTGTGCGCTTTCACCGTTCAGCAAATACATGTGTAGAAGCACAGCGCTAGCAGAAACGAACGTTTCTCGACGTTTTCTAACTCAGGGAACAAGTTGCACACTTCTGAGATGCATTTGGGCAACTTTGTCAGAAATGAGTTTTTTGCCTACAGAGACATGCCTATTTGCGCAGTAGTACAGATTCTGAGTATGTAACTGGGCTTGATGAAATCAGCATTTCTCTTGCTTCCCAGTGCGTAGGGAAGCTCAGTTTTAGTCACAGTAGCTCCCACAAGTGTCTCCTCAGTGTGTTCCCATTTCCTTAGAAACAGTGTATTTGCTGGGAGAAAAGTGCTTTACTGTGTGCTTTCACCGTACAGCAAATACATGTGTAGAAGCACAGCGCTAGCAGAAACGAACGTTTCTCGACGTTTTCTAACTCAGGGAACAAGTTGCACACTTCTGAGATGCATTTGGGCAACTTTGTCAGAAATGAGTTTTTTGCCTACAGAGACATGCCTATTAGCGCAGTAGTACAGATTCTGAGTATGTAACTGGGCTTGATGAAATCAGCATTTCTCTTGCTTCCCTGTGCGTAGGGAAGCTCAGTTTTAGTCACAGTAGCTCCCACAAGTGTCTCCTCAGTGTGTTCCCATTTCCTTAGAAACAGTGTATTTGCTGGGAGAAAAGTGCATTACTGTGCGCTTTCACCGTTCAGCAAATACATGTGTAGAAGCACAGCGCTAGCAGAAACGAACCTTTCTCGACGTTTTCTAACTCAGGGAACAAGTTGCACACTTCTGAGATGCATTTGGGCAACTTTGTCAGAAATGAGTTTTTTGCCTACAGAGACATGCCTATTTGCGCAGTAGTATAGATTCTAGGTATGTAACTGGGCTGGATGAAATCAGCATTTCTCTTGCTTCGCTGTGCGTAGGGAAGCTCAGTTTTAGTCACAGTAGCTCCCACAAGTGTCTCCTCAGTGTGTTCCCATTTCCTTAGAAACAGTGTATTTGCTGGGAGAAAAGTGCATTACTGTGCGCTTTCACCGTTCAGCAAATACATGTGTAGAAACACAGCGCTAGCAGAAACAACCGTTTCTCGACGTTTTCTAACTCAGGGAACAAGTTGCACACTTCTGAGATGCATTTGGGCATCTTTGTCAGAAATGAGTTTTTTGCCTACAGAGACATGCCTATTTGCGCAGTCGTACAGATTCTGAGTATGTAACTGGGCTTGAGGAAATCAGCATTTCTCTTGCTTCCCTGTGCGTAGGGAAGCTCAGTTTTAGTCACAGTAGCTCCCACAAGTGTCTACACAGTGTGTTCCCATTTCCTTAGAAACAGTGTATTTGCTGGGAGAAAAGTGCATTACTCTGCGCTTTCACCGTTCAGCAAATACATGTGTAGAAGCACAGCACTAGCAGAAACGACCGTTTCTCGACGTTTTCTAACTCAGGGAACAAGTTGCACACTTCTGAGATGCATTTGGGCAACTTTGTCAGAAATGAGTTTTTTGCCTACAGAGACATGCCTATTTGCGCAGTAGTACAGATTCTGAGTATGTAACTGGGCTTGATGAAATCAGCATTTCTCTTGCTTCCCTGTGCGTAGGGAAGCTCAGTTTTAGTCACAGTAGCTCCCACAAGTGTCTCCTCAGTGTGTTCCCATTTCCTTAGAAACAGTGTATTTGCTGGGAGAAAAGTGCATTACTGTGCGCTTTCACCGTTCAGCAAATACATGTGTAGAAGCACAGCGCTAGCAGAAACGAACGTTTCTCGACGTTTTCTAACTCAGGGAACAAGTTGCACACTTCTGAGATGCATTTGGGCAACTTTGTCAGAAATGAGTTTTTTGCCTACAGAGACATGCCTATTTGCGCAGTAGTACAGAGTCTGAGTATGTAACTGGGCTTGAGGAAATCAGCATTTCTCTTGCTTCCCTGTGCGTAGGGAAGCTCAGTTTTAGTCACAGTAGCTCCCACAAGTGTCTCCTCAGTGTGTTCCCATTGTCTTAGAAACAGTTTATTTGCTGGGAGAAAAGTGCTTTACTGTGTGCTTTCACCGTACAGCAAATACATGTGTAGAAGCACAGCGCTAGCAGAAACGAACGTTTCTCGACGTTTTCTAACTCAGGGAACAAGTTGCACACTTCTGAGATGCATTTGGGCAACTTTGTCAGAAATGAGTTTTTTGCCTACAGAGACATGCCTATTAGCGCAGTAGTACAGATTCTGAGTATGTAACTGGGCTTGATGAAATCAGCATTTCTCTTGCTTCCCTGTGCGTAGGGAAGCTCAGTTTTAGTCACAGTAGCTCCCACAAGTGTCTCCTCAGTGTGTTCCCATTTCCTTAGAAACAGTGTATTTGCTGGGAGAAAAGTGCATTACTCTGCGCTTTCACCGTTCAGCAAATACATGTGTAGAAGCACAGCGCTAGCAGAAACGAACGTTTCTCGACGTTTTCTAACTCAGGGAACAAGTTGCACACTTCTGAGATGCATTTGGGCAACTTTGTCAGAAATGAGTTTTTTGCCTACAGAGACATGCCTATTTGCGCAGTAGTATAGATTCTAGGTATGTAACTGGGCTGGATGAAATCAGCATTTCTCTTGCTTCGCTGTGCGTAGGGAAGCTCAGTTTTAGTCACAGTAGCTCCCACAAGTGTCTCCTCAGTGTGTTCCCATTTCCTTAGAAACAGTGTATTTGCTGGGAGAAAAGTGCATTACTGTGCGCTTTCACCGTTCACCAAATACATGTGTAGAAGCACAGCGCTAGCAGAAATGAACGTTTCTCGACGTTTTCTAACTCAGGGAACAAGTTGCACACTTCTGAGATGCATTTGGGCAACTTTGTCAGAAATGAGTTTTTTGCCTACAGAGACATGCCTATTTGCGCAGTAGTACAGAGTATGAGTATGTAACTGGGCTTGAGGAAATCAGCATTTCTCTTGCTTCCCTGTGCGTAGGGAAGCTCAGTTTTAGTCACAGTAGCTCCCACAAGTGTCTCCTCAGTGTGTTCCCATTTCCTTAGAAACAATGTATTTGCTGGGAGAAAAGTGCATTACTGTGCGCTTTCACCGTTCAGCAAATACATGTGTAGAAGCACAGCGCTAGCAGAAACGAACGTTTCTCGACGTTTTCTAACTCAGGGAACAAGTTGCACACTTCTGAGATGCATTTGGGCAACTTTGTCAGAAATGAGTTTTTTGCCTACAGAGACATGCCTATTTGCGCAGTAGTATAGATTCTAGGTATGTAACTGGGCTGGATGAAATCAGCATTTCTCTTGCTTCGCTGTGCGTAGGGAAGCTCAGTTTTAGTCACAGTAGCTCCCACAAGTGTCTCCTCAGTGTGTTCCCATTTCCTTAGAAACAGTGTATTTGCTGGGAGAAAAGTGCATTACTGTGCGCTTTCACCGTTCAGCAAATACATGTGTAGAAGCACAGCGCTAGCGGAAACAACCGTTTCTCGACGTTTTCTAACTCAGGGAACAAGTTGCACACTTCTGAGATGCATTTGGGCAACTTTGTCAGAAATGAGTTTTTTGCCTACAGAGACATGCCTATTTGCGCAGTAGTACAGATTCTGAGTATGTAACTGGGCTTGATGAAATCAGCATTTCTCTTGCTTCCCTGTGCGTAGGGAAGCTCAGTTTTAGTCACAGTAGCTCCCACAAGTGTCTCCTCAGTGTGTTCCCATTTCCTTAGAAACAGTGTATTTGCTGGGAGAAAAGTGCATTACTGTGCGCTTTCACCGTTCAGCAAATACATGTGTAGAAGCACAGCGCTAGCAGAAACGAACGTTTCTCGACGTTTTCTAACTCAGGGAACAAGTTGCACACTTCTGAGATGCATTTGGGCAACTTTGTCAGAAATGAGTTTTTTGCCTACAGAGACATGCCTATTTGCGCAGTAGTACAGATTCTGAGTATGTAACTGGGCTTGATGAAATCAGCATTTCTCTTGCTTCGCTGTGCGTAGGGAAGCTCAGTTTTAGTCACAGTAGCTCCCAGAAGTGTCTCCTCAGTGTGTTCCCATTTCCTTAGAAACAGTGTATTTGCTGGGAGAAAAGTGCATTACTGTGCGCTTTCACCGTTCAGCAAATACATGTGTAGAAGCACAGCGCTAGCAGAAAAGACCGTTTCTCGACGTTTTCTAACTCAGGGAACAAGTTGCACACTTCTGAGATGCATTTGGGCAACTTTGTCAGAAATGAGTTTTTTGCCTACAGAGACATGCCTATTTGCGCAGTAGTACAGATTCTGAGTATGTAACTGGGCTTGATGAAATCAGCATTTCTCTTGCTTCCCTGTGCGTAGGGAAGCTCAGTTTTAGTCACAGTAGCTCCCACAAGTGTCTCCTCAGTGTGTTCCCAGTTCCTTAGAAACAGTTTATTTGCTGGGAGAAAAGTGCATTACTGTGCACTTTCACCGTTCAGCAAATACATGTGTAGAAGCACAGCGCTAGGAGAAACGAACGTTTCTCGACGTTTTCTAACTCAGGGAACAGGTTGCACACTTCTGAGATGCATTTGGGCAACTTTGTCAGAAATGAGTTTTTTGCCTACAGAGAAATGCCTATTTGCGCAGTAGTACAGATTCTAGGTATGTAACTGGGCTGGATGAAATCAGCATTTCTCTTGCTTCCCTGTGCGTAGGGAAGCTCAGTTTTAGTCACAGTAGCTCCCACAAGTGTCTCCTCAGTGTGTTCCCATTTCCTTAGAAACAGTGTATTTGCTGGGAGAAAAGTGCATTACTGTGCGCTTTCACCGTTCAGCAAATACATGTGTAGAAGCACAGCGCTAGCAGAAACAACCGTTTCTCGACGTTTTCTAACTCAGGGAACAAGTTGCACACTTCTGAGATGCATTTGGGCAACTTTGTCAGAAATGAGTTTTTTGCCTAAGGAGACATGCCTATTTGCGCAGTCGTACAGATTCTGAGTATGTAACTGGGCTTGAGGAAATCAGCATTTCTCTTGCTTCCCTGTGCGTAGGGAAGCTCAGTTTTAGTCACAGTAGCTCCCACAAGTGTCTCCACAGTGTGTTCCCATTTCCTTAGAAACAGTGTATTTGCTGGGAGAAAAGTGCATTACTCTGCGCTTTCACCGTTCAGCAAATACATGTGTAGAAGCACAGCACTAGCAGAAACGACCGTTTCTCGACGTTTTCTAACTCAGGGAACAAGTTGCACACTTCTGAGATGCATTTGGGCAACTTTGTCAGAAATGAGTTTTTTGCCTACAGAGACATGCCTATTTGCGCAGTAGTACAGATTCTGAGTATGTAACTGGGCTTGATGAAATCAGCATTTCTCTTGCTTCCCTGTGCGTAGGGAAGCTCAGTTTTAGTCACAGTAGCTCCCACAAGTGTCTCCTCAGTGTGTTCCCATTTCCTTAGAAACAGTGTATTTGCTGGGAGAAAAGTGCATTACTGTGCGCTTTCACCGTTCAGCAAATACATGTGTAGAAGCACAGCGCTAGCAGAAACGAACGTTTCTCGACGTTTTCTAACTCAGGGAACAAGTTGCACACTTCTGAGATGCATTTGGGCAACTTTGTCAGAAATGAGTTTTTTGCCTACAGAGACATGCCTATTTGCCCAGTAGTACAGATTCTGAGTATGTAACTGGGCTTGATGAAATCAGCATTTCTCTTGCTTCACTGTGCGTAGGGAAGCTCAGTTTTAGTCACAGTAGCTCCCACAAGTGTCTCCTCAGTGTGTTCCCATTTCCTTAGAAACAGTGTATTTGCTGGGAGAAAAGTGCATTACTGTGTGTTTTCACCGTACAGCAAATACATGTGTAGAAGCACAGCGCTAGCAGAAACGAACGTTTCTCGACGTTTTCTAACTCAGGGAACAAGTTGCACACTTCTGAGATGCATTTGGGCAACTTTGTCAGAAATGAGTTTTTTGCCTACAGAGACATGCCTATTTGCGCAGTAGTACAGATTCTGAGTATGTAACTGGGCTTGATGAAATCAGCATTTCTCTTGCTTCCCTGTGCGTAGGGAAGCTCAATTTTAGTCACAGTAGCTCCCACAAGTGTCTCCTCAGTGTGTTCCCATTTCCTTAGAAACAGTGTATTTGCTGGGAGAAAAGTGCATTACTGTGCGCTTTCACCGTTCAGCAAATACATGTGTAGAAGCACAGCGCTAGCAGAAACGAACGTTTCTCGACGTTTTCTAACTCAGGGAACAAGTTGCACACTTCTGAGATGCATTTGGGCAACTTTGTCAGAAATGAGTTTTTTGCCTACAGAGACATGCCTATTTGCGCAGTAGTACAGATTCTGAGTATGTAACTGGGCTTGATGAAATCAGCATTTCTCTTGCTTCCCTGTGCGTAGGGAAGCTCAGTTTTAGTCACAGTAGCTCCCACAAGTGTCTCCTCAGTGTGTTCCCATTTCCTTAGAAACAGTGTATTTGCTGGGAGAAAAGTGCATTACTGTGCGCTTTCACCGTTCAGCAAATACATGTGTAGAAGCACAGCGCTAGCAGAAACAACGTTTCTCGACGTTTTCTAACCAGGGAACAAGTTGCACACTTCTGAGATGCATTTGGGCAACTTTGTCAGAAATGAGTTTTTTGCCTACAGAGACATGCCTATTTGCGCAGTAGTACAGATTCTGAGTATGTAACTGGGCTTGATGAAATCAGCATTTCTCTTGCTTCCCTGTGCGTAGGGAAGCTCAGTTTTAGTCACAGTAGCTCCCACAAGTGTCTCCTCAGTGTGTTCCCATTTCCTTAGAAACAGTGTATTTGCTGGGAGAAAAGTGCATTACTGTGCCCTTTCACCGTTCAGCAAATACATGTGTAGAAGCACAGCGCTAGCAGAAACGACCGTTTCTCGACGTTTTCTAACTCAGGGAACAAGTTGCACACTTCTGAGATGCATTTGGGCAACTTTGTCAGAAATGAGTTTTTGCCTACAGAGACATGCCTATTTGCGCAGTAGTACAGATTCTGAGTATGTAACTGGGCTTGATGAAATCAGCATTTCTCTTGCTTCCCTGTGCGTAGGGAAGCTCAGTTTTAGTCACAGGAGCTCCCACAAGTGTCTCCTCAGTGTGTTCCCATTTCCTTAGAAACAGTGTATTTGCTGGGAGAAAAGTGCATTACTGTGTGCTTTCACCGTTCAGCAAATACATGTGTAGAAGCACAGCGCTAGCAGAAACGAATGTTTCTCGACGTTTTCTAACTCAGGGAACAAGTTGCACACTTCTGAGATGCATTTGGGCAACTTTGTCAGAAATGAGGTTTTTGCCTAAGGAGACATGCCTATTTGCGCAGTCGTACAGATTCTGAGTATGTAACTGGGCTTGAGGAAATCAGCATTTCTCTTGCTTCCCTGTGTGTAGGGACGCTCAGTTTTAGTCACAGTAGCTCCCACAAGTGTCTCCACAGTGTGTTCCCATTTCCTTAGAAACAGTGTATTTGCTGGGAGAAAAGTGCATTACTCTGCACTTTCACCGTTCAGCAAATACATGTGTAGAAGCACAGCACTAGCAGAAACGACCATTTCTCGACGTTTTCTAACTCAGGGAACAAGTTGCACACTTCTGAGATGCATTTGGGCAACTTTGTCAGAAATGAGTTTTTTGCCTACAGAGACATGCCTATTTGCGCAGTAGTACAGATTCTGAGTATGTAACTGGGCTTGATGAAATCAGCATTTCTCTTGCTTCCCTGTGCGTAGGGAAGCTCAGTTTTAGTCACAGTAGCTCCCACAAGTGTCTCCTCAGTGTGTTCCCATTTCCTTAGAAACAGTGTATTTGCTGGGAGAAAAGTGCATTACTCTGCGCTTTCACCGTTCAGCAAATACATGTGTAGAAGCACAGCGCTAGCAGAAACGAACGTTTCTCGACGTTTTCTAACTCAGGGAACAAGTTGCACACTTCTGAGATGCATTTGGGCAACTTTGTCAGAAATGAGTTTTTTGCCTAAAGAGACATGCCTATTTGCGCAGTAGTACAGATTCTGAGTATGTAACTGGGCTTGATGAAATCAGCATTTCTCTTGCTTCCCTGTGCGTAGGGAAGCTCAGTTTTAGTCACAGTAGCTCCCACAAGTGTCTCCTCAGTGTGTTCCCATTTCCTTAGAAACAGTGTATTTGCTGGGAGAAAAGTGCATTACTGTGTGCTTTCACCGTTCAGCAAATACATGTGTAGAAGCACAGCGCTAGCAGAAACGAACGTTTCTCGACGTTTTCTAACTCAGGGAACAAGTTGCACACTTCTGAGATGCATTTGGGCAACTTTGTCAGAAATGAGTTTTTTGCCTACAGAGACATGCCTATTTGCGCAGTAGTATAGATTCTAGGTATGTAACTGGGCTGGATGAAATCAGCATTTCTCTTGCTTCCCTGTGCGTAGGGAAGCTCAGTTTTAGTCACAGTAGCTCCCACAAGTGTCTCCTCAGTGTGTTCCCATTTCCTTAGAAACAGTGTATTTGCTGGGAGAAAAGTGCATTACTGTGCGCTTTCACCGTTCAGGAAATACATGTGTAGAAGCACAGCGCTAGCAGAAACAACCGTTTCTCGACGTTTTCTAACTCAGGGAACAAGTTGCACACTTCTGAGATGCATTTGGGCAACTTTGTCAGAAATGAGTTTTTTGCCTAAGGAGACATGCCTATTTGCGCAGTCGTACAGATTCTGAGTATGTAACTGGGCTTGAGGAAATCAGCATTTCTCTTGCTTCCCTGTGCGTAGGGAAGCTCAGTTTTAGTCACAGTAGCTCCCAAAAGTGTCTACACAGTGTGTTCCCATTTCCTTAGAAACAGTGTATTTGCTGGGAGAAAAGTGCATTACTGTGCCCTTTCACCGTTCAGCAAATACATGTGTAGAAGCACAGCGCTAGCAGAAACGACCGTTTCTCGACGTTTTCTAACTCAGGGTACAAGTTGCACACTTCTGAGATGCATTTGGGCAACTTTGTCAGAAATGAGTTTTTTGCCTACAGAGACATGCCTATTTGCGCAGTAGTACAGATTCTGAGTATGTAACTGGGCTTGATGAAATCAGCATTTCTCTTGCTTCCCTGTGCGTAGGGAAGCTCAGTTTTAGTCACAGTAGCTCCCACAAGTGTCTCCTCAGTGTGTTCCCAGTTCCTTAGAAACAGTTTATTTGCTGGGAGAAAAGTGCATTACTGGGCACTTTCACCGTTCAGCAAATACATGTGTAGAAGCACAGCGCTAGCAGAAACGAACGTTTCTCGACGTTTTCTAACTCAGGGAACAAGTTGTACACTTCTGAGATGCATTTGGGCAACTTTGTCAGAAATGAGTTTTTTGCCTACAGAGACATGCCTATTTGCGCAGTAGTACAGATTCTGAGTATGTAACTGGGCTTGATGAAATCAGCATTTCTCTTGCTTCCCTGTGCGTAGGGAAGCTCAGTTTTAGTCACAGTAGCTCCCACAAGTGTCTCCTCAGTGTGTTCCCATTTCCTTAGAAACAGTGTATTTGCTGGGAGAAAAGTGCATTACTGTGCGCTTTCACCGTTCAGCAAATACATGTGTAGAAGCACAGCGCTAGCAGAAACAACGTTTCTCGACGTTTTCTAACCAGGGAACAAGTTGCACACTTCTGAGATGCATTTGGGCAACTTTGTCAGAAATGAGTTTTTTGCCTACAGAGACATGCCTATTTGCGCAGTAGTACAGATTCTGAGTATGTAACTGGGCTTGATGAAATCAGCATTTCTCTTGCTTCCCTGTGCGTAGGGAAGCTCAGTTTTAGTCACAGTAGCTCCCACAAGTGTCTCCTCAGTGTGTTCCCATTTCCTTAGAAACAGTGTATTTGCTGGGAGAAAAGTGCATTACTGTGCCCTTTCACCGTTCAGCAAATACATGTGTAGAAGCACAGCGCTAGCAGAAACGACCGTTTCTCGACGTTTTCTAACTCAGGGAACAAGTTGCACACTTCTGAGATGCATTTGGGCAACTTTGTCAGAAATGAGTTTTTGCCTACAGAGACATGCCTATTTGCGCAGTAGTACAGATTCTGAGTATGTAACTGGGCTTGATGAAATCAGCATTTCTCTTGCTTCCCTGTGCGTAGGGAAGCTCAGTTTTAGTCACAGGAGCTCCCACAAGTGTCTCCTCAGTGTGTTCCCATTTCCTTAGAAACAGTGTATTTGCTGGGAGAAAAGTGCATTACTGTGCGCTTTCACCGTTCAGCAAATACATGTGTAGAAGCACAGCGCTAGCAGAAACGAATGTTTCTCGACGTTTTCTAACTCAGGGAACAAGTTGCACACTTCTGAGATGCATTTGGGCAACTTTGTCAGAAATGAGTTTTTTGCCTACAGAGAAATGCCTATTTGCGCAGTAGTACAGATTCTAGGTATGTAACTGGGCTGGATGAAATCAGCATTTCTCTTGCTTCCCTGTGCGTAGGGAAGCTCAGTTTTAGTCACAGTAGCTCCCACAAGTGTCTCCTCAGTGTGGTCCCATTTCCTTAGAAACAGTGTATTTGCTGGGAGAAAATTTCATTACTGTGCGCTTTCACCGTTCAGCAAATACATGTGTAGAAGCACAGAGCTAGCAGAAACGAAGGTTTCTCGACGTTTTCTAACTCAGGGAACAAGTTGCACACTTCTGAGATGCATTTGGGCAACTTTGTCAGAAATGAGGTTTTTGCCTAAGGAGACATGCCTATTTGCGCAGTCGTACAGATTCTGAGTATGTAACTGGGCTTGAGGAAATCAGCATTTCTCTTGCTTCCCTGTGTGTAGGGACGCTCAGTTTTAGTCACAGTAGCTCCCACAAGTGTCTCCACAGTGTGTTCCCATTTCCTTAGAAACAGTGTATTTGCTGGGAGAAAAGTGCATTACTCTGCACTTTCACCGTTCAGCAAATACATGTGTAGAAGCACAGCACTAGCAGAAACGACCATTTCTCGACGTTTTCTAACTCAGGGAACAAGTTGCACACTTCTGAGATGCATCTGGGCAACTTTGTCAGAAATGAGTTTTTTGCCTACAGAGACATGCCTATTTGCGCAGTAGTACAGATTCTGAGTATGTAACTGGGCTTGATGAAATCAGCATTTCTCTTGCTTCCCTGTGCGTAGGGAAGCTCAGTTTTAGTCACAGTAGCTCCCACAAGTGTCTCCTCAGTGTGTTCCCATTTCCTTAGAAACAGTGTATTTGCTGGGAGAAAAGTGCATTACTCTGCGCTTTCACCGTTCAGCAAATACATGTGTAGAAGCACAGCGCTAGCAGAAACGAACGTTTCTCGACGTTTTCTAACTCAGGGAACAAGTTGCACACTTCTGAGATGCATTTGGGCAACTTTGTCAGAAATGAGTTTTTTGCCTACAGAGACATGCCTATTTGCGCAGTAGTATAGATTCTAGGTATGTAACTGGGCTGGATGAAATCAGCATTTCTCTTGCTTCCCTGTGCGTAGGGAAGCTCAGTTTTAGTCACAGTAGCTCCCACAAGTGTCTCCTCAGTGTGTTCCCATTTCCTTAGAAACAGTGTATTTGCTGGGAGAAAAGTGCATTACTGTGCGCTTTCACCGTTCAGGAAATACATGTGTAGAAGCACAGCGCTAGCAGAAACAACCGTTTCTCGACGTTTTCTAACTCAGGGAACAAGTTGCACACTTCTGAGATGCATTTGGGCAACTTTGTCAGAAATGAGTTTTTTGCCTAAGGAGACATGCCTATTTGCGCAGTCGTACAGATTCTGAGTATGTAACTGGGCTTGAGGAAATCAGCATTTCTCTTGCTTCCCTGTGCGTAGGGAAGCTCAGTTTTAGTCACAGTAGCTCCCAAAAGTGTCTACACAGTGTGTTCCCATTTCCTTAGAAACAGTGTATTTGCTGGGAGAAAAGTGCATTACTGTGCCCTTTCACCGTTCAGCAAATACATGTGTAGAAGCACAGCGCTAGCAGAAACGACCGTTTCTCGACGTTTTCTAACTCAGGGAACAAGTTGCACACTTCTGAGATGCATTTGGGCAACTTTGTCAGAAATGAGTTTTTTGCCTACAGAGAAATGCCTATTTGCGCAGTAGTACAGATTCTAGGTATGTAACTGGGCTGGATGAAATCAGCATTTCTCTTGCTTCCCTGTGCGTAGGGAAGCTCAGTTTTAGTCACAGTAGCTCCCACAAGTGTCTCCTCAGTGTGGTCCCATTTCCTTAGAAACAGTGTATTTGCTGGGAGAAAATTTCATTACTGTGCGCTTTCACCGTTCAGCAAATACATGTGTAGAAGCACAGAGCTAGCAGAAACGAAGGTTTCTCGACGTTTTCTAACTCAGGGAACAAGTTGCACAATTCTGAGATGCATTTGGGCAACTTTGTCAGAAATGAGGTTTTTGCCTAAGGAGACATGCCTATTTGCGCAGTCGTACAGATTCTGAGTATGTAACTGGGCTTGAGGAAATCAGCATTTCTCTTGCTTCCCTGTGTGTAGGGACGCTCAGTTTTAGTCACAGTAGCTCCCACAAGTGTCTCCACAGTGTGTTCCCATTTCCTTAGAAACAGTGTATTTGCTGGGAGAAAAGTGCATTACTCTGCACTTTCACCGTTCAGCAAATACATGTGTAGAAGCACAGCACTAGCAGAAACGACCATTTCTCGACGTTTTCTAACTCAGGGAACAAGTTGCACACTTCTGAGATGCATCTGGGCAACTTTGTCAGAAATGAGTTTTTTGCCTACAGAGACATGCCTATTTGCGCAGTAGTACAGATTCTGAGTATGTAACTGGGCTTGATGAAATCAGCATTTCTCTTGCTTCCCTGTGCGTAGGGAAGCTCAGTTTTAGTCACAGTAGCTCCCACAAGTGTCTCCTCAGTGTGTTCCCATTTCCTTAGAAACAGTGTATTTGCTGGGAGAAAAGTGCATTACTCTGCGCTTTCACCGTTCAGCAAATACATGTGTAGAAGCACAGCGCTAGCAGAAACGAACGTTTCTCGACGTTTTCTAACTCAGGGAACAAGTTGCACACTTCTGAGATGCATTTGGGCAACTTTGTCAGAAATGAGTTTTTTGCCTACAGAGACATGCCTATTTGCGCAGTAGTATAGATTCTAGGTATGTAACTGGGCTGGATGAAATCAGCATTTCTCTTGCTTCCCTGTGCGTAGGGAAGCTCAGTTTTAGTCACAGTAGCTCCCACAAGTGTCTCCTCAGTGTGTTCCCATTTCCTTAGAAACAGTGTATTTGCTGGGAGAAAAGTGCATTACTGTGCGCTTTCACCGTTCAGGAAATACATGTGTAGAAGCACAGCGCTAGCAGAAACAACCGTTTCTCGACGTTTTCTAACTCAGGGAACAAGTTGCACACTTCTGAGATGCATTTGGGCAACTTTGTCAGAAATGAGTTTTTTGCCTAAGGAGACATGCCTATTTGCGCAGTCGTACAGATTCTGAGTATGTAACTGGGCTTGAGGAAATCAGCATTTCTCTTGCTTCCCTGTGCGTAGGGAAGCTCAGTTTTAGTCACAGTAGCTCCCAAAAGTGTCTACACAGTGTGTTCCCATTTCCTTAGAAACAGTGTATTTGCTGGGAGAAAAGTGCATTACTGTGCCCTTTCACCGTTCAGCAAATACATGTGTAGAAGCACAGCGCTAGCAGAAACGACCGTTTCTCGACGTTTTCTAACTCAGGGAACAAGTTGCACACTTCTGAGATGCATTTGGGCAACTTTGTCAGAAATGAGTTTTTTGCCTACAGAGACATGCCTATTTGCGCAGTAGTACAGATTCTGAGTATGTAACTGGGCTTGATGAAATCAGCATTTCTCTTGCTTCCCTGTGCGTAGGGAAGCTCAGTTTTAGTCACAGTAGCTCCCACAAGTGTCTCCTCAGTGTGTTCCCAGTTCCTTAGAAACAGTTTATTTGCTGGGAGAAAAGTGCATTACTGGGCACTTTCACCGTTCAGCAAATACATGTGTAGAAGCACAGCGCTAGCAGAAACGAACGTTTCTCGACGTTTTCTAACTCAGGGAACAAGTTGCACACTTCTGAGATGCATTTGGGCAACTTTGTCAGAAATGAGTTTTTTGCCTACAGAGACATGCCTATTTGCGCAGTAGTACAGAGTCTGAGTATGTAACTGGGCTTGATGAAATCAGCATTTCTCTTGCTTCCCTGTGCGTAGGGAAGCTCAGTTTTAGTCACAGTAGCTCCCACAAGTGTCTCCTCAGTGTGTTCCCATTTCCTTAGAAACAGTGTATTTGCTGGGAGAAAAGTGCATTACTGTGCGCTTTCACCGTTCAGCAAATACATGTGTAGAAGCACAGCGCTAGCAGAAACGAACGTTTCTCGACGTTTTCTAACTCAGGGAACAAGTTGCACACTTCTGAGATGCATTTGGGCAACTTTGTCAGAAATGAGTTTTTTGCCTACAGAGACATGCCTATTTGCGCAGTAGTACAGATTCTGAGTATGTAACTGGGCTTGATGAAATCAGCATTTCTCTTGCTTCCCTGTGCGTAGGGAAGCTCAGTTTTAGTCACAGTAGCTCCCACAAGTGTCTCCTCAGTGTGTTCCCATTTCCTTAGAAACAGTGTATTTGCTGGGAGAAAAGTGCATTACTGTGCGCTTTCACCGTTCAGCAAATACATGTGTAGAAGCACAGCGCTAGCAGAAACAAACGTTTCTCGATGTTTTCGAACTCAGGGAACAAGTTGCACACTTCTGAGATGCATTTGGGCAACTTTGTCAGAAATGAGTTTTTTGCCTAAAGAGACATGCCTATTTGCGCAGTAGTACAGATTCTGAGTATGTAACTGGGCTTGATGAAATCAGCATTTCTCTTGCTTCCCTGTGCGTAGGGAAGCTCAGTTTTAGTCACAGTAGCTCCCACAAGTGTCTCCTCAGTGTGTTATCATTTCCTTAGAAACAGTGTATTTGCTGGGAGAAAAGTGCATTACTGTGCGCTTTCACTATTCAACAAGTACATGTGTAGAAGCACAGCGCTAGCAGAAACGAACGTTTCTCGACGTTTTCTAACTCAGGGAACAAGTTGCACACTTCTGAGATGCATTTGGGCAACTTTGTCAGAAATGAGTTTTTTTGCCTACAGAGACATGCCTATTTGCGCAGTAGTACAGATTCTGAGTATGTAACTGGGCTTGATGAAATCAGCATTTCTCTTGCTTCCCTGTGCGTAGGGAAGCTCAGTTTTAGTCACAGTAGCTCCCACAAGTGTCTCCTCAGTGTGTTCCCATTTCCTTAGAAACAGTGTATTTGCTGGGAGAAAAGTGCATTACTGTGCGCTTTCACCGTTCGGCAAATACACGTGTAGAAGCACAGGGCTAGCAGAAACGAACGTTTCTCGACGTTTTCTAACTCAGGGAACCAGTTGCACACTTCTGAGATGCATTTGGGCAACTTTGTCAGAAATGAGTTTTTTGCCTACAGAGACATGCCTATTTGCGCAGTAGTACAGATTCTGAGTTTGTAACTGGGCTGGATGAAATCAGCATTTCTCTTGCTTCCCTGTGCGTAGGGAAGCTCAGTTTTAGTCACAGTAGCTCCCACAAGTGTCTCCTCAGTGTGTTCCCATTTCCTTAGAAACAGTGTATTTGCTGGGAGAAAAGTGCATTACTGTGCGCTTTCACCGTTCGGCAAATACATGTGTAGAAGCACAGCGCTAGCAGAAACGACCGTTTCCCGACGTTTTCTAACTCAGGGAACAAGTTGCACACTTCTGAGATGCATTTGGGCAACTTTGTCAGAAATGAGTTTTTTGCCTAAAGAAACATGCCTACTTGCGCAGTAGTACAGATTCTGAGTATGTAACTGGGCTTGATGAAATCAGCATTTCTCTTGCTTCCCTGTGCGTAGGGAAGCTCAGTTTTAGTCACAGTAGCTCCCACAAGTGTCTCCTCAGTGTGTTCCCATTTCCTTAGAAACAGTGTATTTGCTGGGAGAAAAGTGCATTACTCTGCGCTTTCACCGTTCGGCAAATACACGTGTAGAAGCACAGGGCTAGCAGAAACGAACGTTTCTCGACGTTTTCTAACTCAGGGAACCAGTTGCACACTTCTGAGATGCATTTGGGCAACTTTGTCAGAAATGAGTTTTTTGCCTACAGAGACATGCCTATTTGCGCAGTAGTACAGATTCTGAGTTTGTAACTGGGCTGGATGAAATCAGCATTTCTCTTGCTTCCCTGTGCGTAGGGAAGCTCAGTTTTAGTCACAGTAGCTCCCACAAGTGTCTCCTCAGTGTGTTCCCATTTCCTTAGAAACAGTGTATTTGCTGGGAGAAAAGTGCATTACTGTGCGCTTTCACCGTTCGGCAAATACATGTGTAGAAGCACAGCGCTAGCAGAAACGAACGTTTCTCGACGTTGTCTAACTCAGGGAACAAGTGGCACACTTCTGAGATGCATTTGGCCAACTTTGTCAGAAATGAGTTTTTTGCCTAAAGAGCCATGCCTATTTGCGCAGTAGTACAGATTCTGAATATGTAACTGGACTTGATGAAATCAGCATTTCTCTTGCTTCCCTGTGCGTAGGGAAGCTCAGTTTTAGTCACAGTAGCTCCCACAAGTGTCTCCTCAGTGTGTTCACATTTCCTTAGAAACAGTGTATTTGCTGGGAGAAAAGTGCATTACTGTGCGCTTTCACCGTTCAGCAAATACATGTGTAGAAGCACAGCGCTAGCCGAAACGACGGTTTCTCGATGTTTTCTAACTCAGGGAACAAGTTGCACACTTCTGAGATGCATTTGGGCAACTTTGTCAGAAATGAGTGTTTTGCCTAAAGAGACATGCCTATTTGCGCAGTAGTACAGATTCTGTGTATGTAACTGGGCTTGATGAAATCAGCATTTCTCTTGCTTCCCTGTGGGGAGGGAAGCTCAGTTTTAGTCACAGTAGCTCGCACAAGTGACTCCTCAGTGTGTTCCCATTTCCTTAGAAACAGTGTATTTGCTGGGAGAAAAGTGCATTACTGTGCGCTTTCACCGTTCAGCAAATACATGTGTAGAAGCACAGCGCTAGCAGAAACGACCGTTTCTCGACGTTTTCTAACTCAGGGAACAATTTGCACACTTCTGAGATGTATTTGGTCAACTTTGTCAGAAATGAGTTTTTTGCCTAAATAGACATGCCTATTTGCGCAGTAGTACAGATTCTGAGTATGTAACTGGGCTTGATGAAATCAGCATTTCTCTGGCTTCCCTGTGCGTAGGGAAGCTCAGTTTTAGTCACAGTAGCTCCCACAAGTGTCTCCTCAGTGTGTTCCCATTTCCTTAGAAACAGTGTATTTTCTGAGAGAAAAGTGCATTACTGTGCGCTTTCACCGTTCAGCAAATACATGTGTAGAAGCACAGCGCTAGCAGAAACGACCGTTTCTCGACGTTTTCTAACTCAGGGAACAAGTTGCACACTTCTGAGATGCATTTGGGAAACTTTGTCACAAAAGAGTTTTTTGCCTACAGAGACATGCCTATTTTCCCAGTAGTACAGATTCTGAGTATGTAACTGGGCTTGATGAAATCAGCATTTCTCTTGCTTCCCTGGTCGTAGGGAACCTCAGTTTTAGTCACAGTAGCTCCCACAAGTGTCTCCTCAGTGTGTTCCCATTTCCTTAGAAACAGTGTATTTGCTGGGAGAAAAGTGCTTTATTGTGCGCTTTCACCGTTCAGCAAATACATGTGTAGAAGCACAGCGCTAGCAGAAACGACCGTTTCTCGACGTTTTCTAACTCAGGGAACAAGTTGCACACTTCTGAGATGCATTTGGGCAACTTTGTCAGAAATGAGTTTTTTGCCTAAAGAGACATGCCTATTTGCGCAGTAGTACAGATTCTGAGTATGTAACTGGGCTTGATGAAATCAGCATTTCTCTTGCTTCCCTGTGCGTAGGGAAGCTCAGTTTTAGTCACAGTAGCTCGCACAAGTGTCTCCTCAGTGTGTTCCCATTTCCTTAGAAACAGTGTATTTGCTGGGAGAAAAGTGCACATTACTGTGCGCTTTCACCTTTCAGCAAATACATGTGTAGAAGCACAGCGCTAGCAGAAACGAACATTTCTCGACGTTTTCTAACTCAGGGAACAAATTGCACACTTCTGAGATGCATTTGCGCAACTTTGTCAGAAATGAGTTTTTTGCCTAAATAGACCTATTTGCGCAGTAGTACAGATTCTGAGTATGTAACTGGGCTTGATGAAATCAGCATTTCTCTTGCTTCCCTGTGCGTAGGGAAGCTCAGTTTTAGTCACAGTAGCTCCATAAGTGTCTCCTCAGTGTGTTCCCATTTCCTTAGAAACAGTGTATTTGCTGGGAGAAAAGTGCATTACTGTGCGCCTTCACCGTTCAGCAAGTACATGTGTACAAGCACAGCGCTAGCAGAAACGACCGTTTCCCGACGTTTTCTAACTCAGGGAACAAGTTGCACACTTCTGAGATGCATTTGGGCAACTTTGTCAGAAATGAGTTTTTTGCCTAAAGAAACATGCCTACTTGCGCAGTAGTACAGATTCTGAGTATGTAACTGGGCTTGATGAAATCAGCATTTCTCTTGCTTCCCTGTGCGTAGGGAAGCTCAGTTTTAGTCACAGTAGCTCCCACAAGTGTCTCCTCAGTGTGTTCCCATTTCCTTAGAAACAGTGTATTTGCTGGGAGAAAAGTGCATTACTGTGCGCTTTCACCGTTCAGCAAGTACATGTGTCGAAGAAAAGAGCTAGCAGAAACGACCGTTTCTCGACGTTTTCTAACTCAGGGAACAAGTTGCACACTTCTGAGATGAATTTGGGCAACTTTGTCAGAAATGAGTTTTTTGCCTAAAGAGACATGCCTATTTGCGCAGTAGTACTGATTCTGAGTATGTAACTGGGCTTGATGAAATCAGCATTTCTCTTGCTTCCCTGTGTGGAGGGAAGCTCAGTTTTAGTCACAGTAGCTCCCACAAGTGTCTCCTCAGTGTGTTCCCATTTCCTTAGAAACAGTGTACTTGCTGGGAGAAAAGTGCATTACTGTGCGCTTTCACCGTTCAGCAAATACATGTGTAGAAGCACAGCGCTAGCAGAAACGAATGTTTCTCGACGTTTTCTAACTCCATGAACAAGTTGCACACTTCTGAGATGCATTTGGGCAACTTTGTCAGAAATGAGTTTTTTGCCTACAGAGACATGCCTATTTGCGCAGTAGTACAGATTCTGAGTATGTAACTGGGCTTGATGAAATCAGCATTTCTCTTGCTTCCCTGTGCGTAGGGAAGCTCAGTTTTAGTCACAGTAGCTCCCACAAGTGTCTCCTCAGTGTGTTCCCATATCCTTAGAAACAGTGTTTTTGCTGGGAGAAAAGTGCATTACTGTGCGCTTTCACCGTTCAGCATATACATGTGTAGAAGCACAGCGCTAGCAGAAACGAACATTTCTCTACGTTTTCTAACTCAGGGAACAAGTTGCACACTTCTGAGATGCATTTGGGCAACTTTGTCAGAAATGAGTTTTTTGCCTAAAGAGACATGCCTATTTGCGCAGTAGTACAGATTCTGAGTATGTAACTGGGCTTGATGAAATCAGCATTTCTCTTGCTTCCCTGTGCGGAGAGAAACTCAGTTTTAGTCACAGTAGCTCCCACAAGTGTCTCCTCAGTGTGTTCCCATTTCCTTAGAAACAATGTATTCGCTGGGAGAAAAGTGCATTACTGTGCGCTTTCACCGTTCAGCAAATACATGTGTAGAAGCACAGCGCTAGCAGAAACGAACATTTCTCGACGTTTTCTAACTCAGGGAACAAGTTGCACACTTATGAGATGCATTTGGGCAACTTTGTCAGAAATGAGTTTTTTGCCTAAAGAGACATGCCTATTTGCGCAGTAGTACAGATTCTGAGTATGTAACTGGGATTGATGAAATCAGCATTCCTCTTGCTTCCCTGTGCGTAGGGAAGCTCAGTTTTAGTCACAGTAGCTCCCACAAGTGTCTCCTCAGTGTGTTCACATTTCCATAGAAACAGTGTATTTGCTGGGAGAAAAGTGCATTACTGTGCGCTTTCACCGTTCAGCAAATACATGTGTAGAAGCACAGCGCTAGTAGAAAAGACCGTTTCTCGACGTTTTCTAACTCAGGGAACAAGTTGCACACTTATGAGGTGCATTTGGGCAACTTTGTCAGAAATGAGTTTTTTGCCTAAAGAGACATGCCTATTTGCGCAGTAGTACAGATTCTGAGTATGTAACTGGTCTTGATGAAATCAGCATTTCTCTTGCTTCCCTGTGCGTAGGGAAGTTAAGTTTTAGTCACAGTAGCTCCCACAAGTGTCTCCTCAGTGTGTTCCCATTTCCTTACAAACAGTGTATTTGCTGAGAGAAAAGTGCATTACTGTGCGCTTTCACCGTTCTGCAAATACATGTGTAGAAGCACAGCGCTAGTAGAAAAGACCGTTCTCGACGTTTTCTAACTCAGGGAACAAGTTGCACACTTATGAGATGCATTTGGGCAACTTTGTCAGAAATGAGTTTTTTGCCTACAGAGACATGCCTATTTGCGCAGTAGTACAGATTCTGAGTTTGTAACTGGGCTGGATGAAATCAGCATTTCTCTTGCTTCCCTGTGCGTAGGGAAGCTCAGTTTTAGTCACAGTAGCTCCCACAAGTGTCTCCTCAGTGTGTTCCCATTTCCTTAGAAACAGTGTATTTGCTGGGAGAAAAGTGCATTACTGTGCGCTTTCACCGTTCGGCAAATACATGTGTAGAAGCACAGCGCTAGCAGAAACGACCGTTTCCCGACGTTTTCTAACTCAGGGAACAAGTTGCACACTTCTGAGATGCATTTGGGCAACTTTGTCAGAAATGAGTTTTTTGCCTAAAGAAACATGCCTACTTGCGCAGTAGTACAGATTCTGAGTATGTAACTGGGCTTGATGAAATCAGCATTTCTCTTGCTTCCCTGTGCGTAGGGAAGCTCAGTTTTAGTCACAGTAGCTCCCACAAGTGTCTCCTCAGTGTGTTCCCATTTCCTTAGAAACAGTGTATTTGCTGGGAGAAAAGTGCATTACTCTGCGCTTTCACCGTTCGGCAAATACACGTGTAGAAGCACAGGGCTAGCAGAAACGAACGTTTCTCGACGTTTTCTAACTCAGGGAACCAGTTGCACACTTCTGAGATGCATTTGGGCAACTTTGTCAGAAATGAGTTTTTTGCCTACAGAGACATGCCTATTTGCGCAGTAGTACAGATTCTGAGTTTGTAACTGGGCTGGATGAAATCAGCATTTCTCTTGCTTCCCTGTGCGTAGGGAAGCTCAGTTTTAGTCACAGTAGCTCCCACAAGTGTCTCCTCAGTGTGTTCCCATTTCCTTAGAAACAGTGTATTTGCTGGGAGAAAAGTGCATTACTGTGCGCTTTCACCGTTCGGCAAATACATGTGTAGAAGCACAGCGCTAGCAGAAACGAACGTTTCTCGACGTTGTCTAACTCAGGGAACAAGTGGCACACTTCTGAGATGCATTTGGCCAACTTTGTCAGAAATGAGTTTTTTGCCTAAAGAGCCATGCCTATTTGCGCAGTAGTACAGATTCTGAATATGTAACTGGACTTGATGAAATCAGCATTTCTCTTGCTTCCCTGTGCGTAGGGAAGCTCAGTTTTAGTCACAGTAGCTCCCACAAGTGTCTCCTCAGTGTGTTCACATTTCCTTAGAAACAGTGTATTTGCTGGGAGAAAAGTGCATTACTGTGCGCTTTCACCGTTCAGCAAATACATGTGTAGAAGCACAGCGCTAGCCGAAACGACGGTTTCTCGATGTTTTCTAACTCAGGGAACAAGTTGCACACTTCTGAGATGCATTTGGGCAACTTTGTCAGAAATGAGTGTTTTGCCTAAAGAGACATGCCTATTTGCGCAGTAGTACAGATTCTGTGTATGTAACTGGGCTTGATGAAATCAGCATTTCTCTTGCTTCCCTGTGGGGAGGGAAGCTCAGTTTTAGTCACAGTAGCTCGCACAAGTGACTCCTCAGTGTGTTCCCATTTCCTTAGAAACAGTGTATTTGCTGGGAGAAAAGTGCATTACTGTGCGCTTTCACCGTTCAGCAAATACATGTGTAGAAGCACAGCGCTAGCAGAAACGACCGTTTCTCGACGTTTTCTAACTCAGGGAACAATTTGCACACTTCTGAGATGTATTTGGTCAACTTTGTCAGAAATGAGTTTTTTGCCTAAATAGACATGCCTATTTGCGCAGTAGTACAGATTCTGAGTATGTAACTGGGCTTGATGAAATCAGCATTTCTCTGGCTTCCCTGTGCGTAGGGAAGCTCAGTTTTAGTCACAGTAGCTCCCACAAGTGTCTCCTCAGTGTGTTCCCATTTCCTTAGAAACAGTGTATTTTCTGAGAGAAAAGTGCATTACTGTGCGCTTTCACCGTTCAGCAAATACATGTGTAGAAGCACAGCGCTAGCAGAAACGACCGTTTCTCGACGTTTTCTAACTCAGGGAACAAGTTGCACACTTCTGAGATGCATTTGGGAAACTTTGTCACAAAAGAGTTTTTTGCCTACAGAGACATGCCTATTTTCCCAGTAGTACAGATTCTGAGTATGTAACTGGGCTTGATGAAATCAGCATTTCTCTTGCTTCCCTGGTCGTAGGGAACCTCAGTTTTAGTCACAGTAGCTCCCACAAGTGTCTCCTCAGTGTGTTCCCATTTCCTTAGAAACAGTGTATTTGCTGGGAGAAAAGTGCTTTATTGTGCGCTTTCACCGTTCAGCAAATACATGTGTAGAAGCACAGCGCTAGCAGAAACGACCGTTTCTCGACGTTTTCTAACTCAGGGAACAAGTTGCACACTTCTGAGATGCATTTGGGCAACTTTGTCAGAAATGAGTTTTTTGCCTAAAGAGACATGCCTATTTGCGCAGTAGTACAGATTCTGAGTATGTAACTGGGCTTGATGAAATCAGCATTTCTCTTGCTTCCCTGTGCGTAGGGAAGCTCAGTTTTAGTCACAGTAGCTCGCACAAGTGTCTCCTCAGTGTGTTCCCATTTCCTTAGAAACAGTGTATTTGCTGGGAGAAAAGTGCACATTACTGTGCGCTTTCACCTTTCAGCAAATACATGTGTAGAAGCACAGCGCTAGCAGAAACGAACATTTCTCGACGTTTTCTAACTCAGGGAACAAATTGCACACTTCTGAGATGCATTTGCGCAACTTTGTCAGAAATGAGTTTTTTGCCTAAATAGACCTATTTGCGCAGTAGTACAGATTCTGAGTATGTAACTGGGCTTGATGAAATCAGCATTTCTCTTGCTTCCCTGTGCGTAGGGAAGCTCAGTTTTAGTCACAGTAGCTCCATAAGTGTCTCCTCAGTGTGTTCCCATTTCCTTAGAAACAGTGTATTTGCTGGGAGAAAAGTGCATTACTGTGCGCCTTCACCGTTCAGCAAGTACATGTGTACAAGCACAGCGCTAGCAGAAACGACCGTTTCCCGACGTTTTCTAACTCAGGGAACAAGTTGCACACTTCTGAGATGCATTTGGGCAACTTTGTCAGAAATGAGTTTTTTGCCTAAAGAAACATGCCTACTTGCGCAGTAGTACAGATTCTGAGTATGTAACTGGGCTTGATGAAATCAGCATTTCTCTTGCTTCCCTGTGCGTAGGGAAGCTCAGTTTTAGTCACAGTAGCTCCCACAAGTGTCTCCTCAGTGTGTTCCCATTTCCTTAGAAACAGTGTATTTGCTGGGAGAAAAGTGCATTACTGTGCGCTTTCACCGTTCAGCAAGTACATGTGTCGAAGAAAAGAGCTAGCAGAAACGACCGTTTCTCGACGTTTTCTAACTCAGGGAACAAGTTGCACACTTCTGAGATGAATTTGGGCAACTTTGTCAGAAATGAGTTTTTTGCCTAAAGAGACATGCCTATTTGCGCAGTAGTACTGATTCTGAGTATGTAACTGGGCTTGATGAAATCAGCATTTCTCTTGCTTCCCTGTGTGGAGGGAAGCTCAGTTTTAGTCACAGTAGCTCCCACAAGTGTCTCCTCAGTGTGTTCCCATTTCCTTAGAAACAGTGTACTTGCTGGGAGAAAAGTGCATTACTGTGCGCTTTCACCGTTCAGCAAATACATGTGTAGAAGCACAGCGCTAGCAGAAACGAATGTTTCTCGACGTTTTCTAACTCCATGAACAAGTTGCACACTTCTGAGATGCATTTGGGCAACTTTGTCAGAAATGAGTTTTTTGCCTACAGAGACATGCCTATTTGCGCAGTAGTACAGATTCTGAGTATGTAACTGGGCTTGATGAAATCAGCATTTCTCTTGCTTCCCTGTGCGTAGGGAAGCTCAGTTTTAGTCACAGTAGCTCCCACAAGTGTCTCCTCAGTGTGTTCCCATATCCTTAGAAACAGTGTTTTTGCTGGGAGAAAAGTGCATTACTGTGCGCTTTCACCGTTCAGCATATACATGTGTAGAAGCACAGCGCTAGCAGAAACGAACATTTCTCTACGTTTTCTAACTCAGGGAACAAGTTGCACACTTCTGAGATGCATTTGGGCAACTTTGTCAGAAATGAGTTTTTTGCCTAAAGAGACATGCCTATTTGCGCAGTAGTACAGATTCTGAGTATGTAACTGGGCTTGATGAAATCAGCATTTCTCTTGCTTCCCTGTGCGGAGAGAAACTCAGTTTTAGTCACAGTAGCTCCCACAAGTGTCTCCTCAGTGTGTTCCCATTTCCTTAGAAACAATGTATTCGCTGGGAGAAAAGTGCATTACTGTGCGCTTTCACCGTTCAGCAAATACATGTGTAGAAGCACAGCGCTAGCAGAAACGAACGTTTCTCGACGTTTTCTAACTCAGGGAACAAGTTGCACACTTATGAGATGCATTTGGGCAACTTTGTCAGAAATGAGTTTTTTGCCTAAAGAGACATGCCTATTTGCGCAGTAGTACAGATTCTGAGTATGTAACTGGGATTGATGAAATCAGCATTCCTCTTGCTTCCCTGTGCGTAGGGAAGCTCAGTTTTAGTCACAGTAGCTCCCACAAGTGTCTCCTCAGTGTGTTCACATTTCCATAGAAACAGTGTATTTGCTGGGAGAAAAGTGCATTACTGTGCGCTTTCACCGTTCAGCAAATACATGTGTAGAAGCACAGCGCTAGTAGAAAAGACCGTTTCTCGACGTTTTCTAACTCAGGGAACAAGTTGCACACTTATGAGGTGCATTTGGGCAACTTTGTCAGAAATGAGTTTTTTGCCTAAAGAGACATGCCTATTTGCGCAGTAGTACAGATTCTGAGTATGTAACTGGTCTTGATGAAATCAGCATTTCTCTTGCTTCCCTGTGCGTAGGGAAGTTAAGTTTTAGTCACAGTAGCTCCCACAAGTGTCTCCTCAGTGTGTTCCCATTTCCTTACAAACAGTGTATTTGCTGAGAGAAAAGTGCATTACTGTGCGCTTTCACCGTTCTGCAAATACATGTGTAGAAGCACAGCGCTAGTAGAAAAGACCGTTCTCGACGTTTTCTAACTCAGGGAACAAGTTGCACACTTATGAGGTGCATTTGGGCAACTTAATCGCATATGAGTTTTTTGCCTAAAGAGACATGCCTATTTGCGCAGTAGTACAGATTCTGAATATGTAACTGGGCTTGATGAAATCAGCATTTCTCTTGCTTCCCTGTGCGTAGGGAAGTTAAGTTTTAGTCACAGTAGCTCCCACAAGTGTCTCCTCAGTGTGTTCCCATTTCCTTACAAACAGGGTATTTGCTGAGAGAAAAGTGCATTACTGTGCGCATTCACCGTTCAGCAAATACATGTGTAGATGCACAGCGCTAGCAGAAACGACCGTTTCTCGACGTTTTCTAACTCAGGGAACAAGTTGCACACTTCTGAGATGCATTTGGGCAACTTTGTTACAAATGAGTTTTTTGCCTACAGAGACATGCCAATTTTCCCAGTAGTACAGATTCTGAGTATGTAACTGGGCTTGATGAAATCAGCGTTTCTCTTGCTTCCCTGGTCGTAGGGAACCTCAGTTTTAGTCACAGTAGCTCCCACAAGTGTCTCCTCAGTGTGTTCCCATTTCCTTAGAAACAGAGTATTTGCTGGGAGAAAAGTGCATTACTGTGCACTTTTACCGTTCAGCAAGTACATGTGTAGTAGCACAGCGCTAGCAGAAAAGACCGTGTTTCGACGTTTTCTAACTCAGAGAACAAGTTGCACACTTCTGAGATGCATTTGGGCAACTTTATCACAAATGAGTTTTTTTCCTAAAGAGATATGCCTATTTGCGCAGTAGTACAGATTCTGAGTATGTAACTGGGCTTGATGAAATCAGCATTTGTCTTGCTTCCCTGTGCGTAGGGAAGCTCAGTTTTAGTCACTGTAGCTCCCACAAGTGTCTCCTCAGTGTGTTCCCAATTCCTTAGGAACAGTGTATTTGCTGGGAGAAAAGTGCATTACTGTGCGCTTTCACCGTTCAGCAAATACATGTGTAGAAGCACAGCGCTAGCAGAAACGACCGTTTCTCAACGTTGTCTAACTCAGGGAACAAGTTGCACACTTCTGAGATGCATTTGGGCAACTTTGTCAGAAATGAGTTTTTTGCCTAAAGAGACATGCCTATTTGCGCAGTAGTACAGATTCTGAGTATGTAACTGGGCTTGATGAAATCAGCATTTCTCTTGATTCCCTGTGCGTAGGGAATCTCAGTTTTAGTCACAGTAGCTCCCACAAGTGTCTCCTCAGTGTGTTCCCATTTCCTTAGAAACAGTGTATTTGCTGGGAGAAAAGTGCATTACTGTTCGCTTCACCGTTCAGCAAGTACATGTGTAGAAGCACAGCGCTAGCAGAAACGAACGTTTCTCGACGTTTTCTAACTCAGGGAACAAGTTGCACACTTCTGAGATGCATTTAGGCAACTTTGTCAGAAATGAGTTTTTTCTACAGAGACATGCCTTTTTGCGCAGTAGTACAGATTCTGAGTATGTAACTGGGCTTGATGAAATCAGCATTTCTCTTGCTTCCCTGTGCGTAGGGAAGCTCAGTTTTAGTCACAGTAGCTCCCACAAGTGTATCCTCAGTGTGTTCCCATTTCCTTAGAAACAGTGTATTTGCTGGGAGAAAAGTGCATTACTGTGCACTTTCACCGTTCAGCAAGTACATGTGTAGAAGCACAGCGCTAGCAGAAAAGACCATGTCTTGACGTTTTCTAACTCAGAGAACAAGTTGCACACTTCTGAGATGCATTTGGGCAACTTTATCAGAAATAATTTTTTTGCCTAAAGAGACATGCCTATTTGCGCAGTAGTACAGATTCTGAATATGTAACTGGGCTTGATGAAATCAGCATTTCTCTTCCTTCCCTGTGCGTAGGGAAGCTCAGTTTTAGTCACAGTAGCTCCCACAAGTGTCTCCTCAGTGTGTTCCCATTTCCTTAGAAACAGTGTATTTGCTGGGAGAAAAGTGCATTACTGTCCGCTTTCACCGTTCAGCAAATACATGTGTAGAAGCACAGCGCTAGCAAAAACGACCGTTTCTCGACGTTTTCTAACTCAGGGAACAAGTTGCACACTTCTGAGATGCATTTGGGCAACTTTGTCAGAAATGAGTTTTTTGCCTACAGAGACATGCCTATTTGCGCAGTAGTACAGATTCTGAGTATGTAACTGGGCTGGATGAAATCAGCATTTCTCTTGCTTCCCTGTGCGTAGGGAAGCTCAGGTTTAGTCACAGTAGCTCCCACAAGTGTCTCCTCAGTGTGTTCCCACTTCCTTAGAAACAGTGTATTTGCTGGGAGAAAAGTGCATTGCTGTGCGCTTTCACCGTTCAGCAAGTACAAGTGTAGAAGCACAGCGCTAGCAGAAACGACCATTTCTCAACGTTTTCTAACTCAGGAAACAAGTTGCACACTTCTGAGATGCATTTGGGCAACTTTGTCAGAAATGAGTTTTTTGCCTAAAGAGACATGCCTATTTGCGCAGTAGTATAGATTCTGAGAATGTAACTGGGCTTGATGAAATCAGCATTTCTCTTGCTTCCCTGTGCGTAGGGAAGCTCAGTTTTAGTCACAGTAGCTCCCACAAGTGTCTCCTCATTGTGTTCCCATTTCCTTAGATACAGTGTATTTGCTGGGAGAAAAGTGCATTACTGTGCACTTTCACCGTTCAGCAAGTACATGTGTAGAAGCACAGCGCTAGCAGAAAAGACCGTGTTTCGACGTTTTCTAACTCGGAGAACAAGTTGCACACTTCTGAGATGCATTTTGGCAACTTTATCAGAAATGAGTTTTTTGCCTAAAGATATATGCCTATTTGCGCAGTAGTACAGATTCTGAGTATGTAACTGGGCTTGATGAAATCAGCATTTGTCTTGCTTCCCTGTGCGTAGGGAAGCTCAGTTTTAGTCACTGTAGCTCCCACAAGTGTCTCCTCAGTGTGTTCCCAATTCCTTAGGAACAGTGTATTTGCTGGGAGAAAATTGCATTACTGTGCGCTTTCACCGTTTAGCAAATACATGTGTAGAAGCACAGCGCTAGCAGAAACGACCGTTTCTCAACGTTTTCTAACTCAGGGAACAAGTTGCACACTTCTGAGATGCATTTGGGAAACTTTGTCAGAAATGAGTTTTTTGCCTAAAGAGACATGCCTATTTGCGCAGTAGTACAGATTCTGAGTATGTAACTGGGCTTGATGAAATCAGCATTTCTCTTGATTCCCTGTGCGTAGGGAATCTCAGTTTTAGTCACAGTAGCTCCCACAAGTGTCTCCTCAGTGTGTTCCCATTTCCTTAGAAACAGTGGATTTGCTGGGAGAAAAGTGCACATTACTGTTCGCTTCACCGTTCAGCAAGTACATGTGTAGAAGCACAGCGCTAGCAGAAACGACCGTTTCTCGACGTTTTCTAACTCAGGGAACAAGTTGCACACTTCTGAGATGCATTTAGGCAACTTTGTCAGAAATGAGTTTTTTCTACAGAGACATGCCTTTTTGCGCAGTAGTACAGATTCTGAGTATGTAACTGGGCTTGATGAAATCAGCATTTCTCTTGCTTCCCTGTGCGTAGGGAAGCTCAGTTTTAGTCACAGTAGCTCCCACAAGTGTCTCCTCAGTGTGTTCCCATTTCCTTAGAAACAGTGTATTTGCTGGGAGAAAAGTGCATTACTGTGCACTTTCACCGTTCAGCAAGTACATGTGTAGAAGCACAGCGCTAGCAGAAAAGACCATGTCTTGACGTTTTCTAACTCAGAGAACAAGTTGCACACTTCTGAGATGCATTTGGGCAACTTTATCAGAAATAATTTTTTTGCCTAAAGAGACATGCCTATTTGCGCAGTAGTACAGATTCTGAATATGTAACTGGGCTTGATGAAATCAGCATTTCTCTTCCTTCCCTGTGCGTAGGGAAGCTCAGTTTTAGTCACAGTAGCTCCCACAAGTGTCTCCTCAGTGTGTTCCCATTTCCTTAGAAACAGTGTATTTGCTGGGAGAAAAGTGCATTACTGTGCGCTTTCACCGTTCAGCAAATACATGTGTCGAAGAAAAGAGCTAGCAGAAACGACCGTTTCTCGACGTTTTCTAACTCAGGGAACAAGTTGCACACTTCTGAGATGAATTTGGGCAACTTTGTCAGAAATGAGTTTTTTGCCTAAAGAGACATGCCTATTTGCGCAGTAGTACTGATTCTGAGTATGTAACTGGGCTTGATGAAATCAGCATTTCTCTTGCTTCCCTGTGCGGAGGGAAGCTCAGTTTTAGTCACAGTAGCTCCCACAAGTGTCTCCTCAGTGTGTTCCCATTTCCTTAGAAACAGTGTACTTGCTGGGAGAAAAGTGCATTACTGTGCGCTTTCACCGTTCAGCAAATACATGTGTAGAAGCACAGCGCTAGCAGAAACGACCGTTTCTCAACGTTTTCTAACTCAGGGAACAAGTTGCACACTTCTGAGATGCATTTGGGAAACTTTGTCAGAAATGAGTTTTTTGCCTAAAGAGACATGCCTATTTGCGCAGTAGTACAGATTCTGAGTATGTAACTGGGCTTGATGAAATCAGCATTTCTCTTGCTTCCCTGTGCGGAGGGAAGCTCAGTTTTAGTCACAGTAGCTCCCACAAGTGTCTCCTCAGTGTGTTCCCATTTCCTTAGAAACAGTGTACTTGCTGGGAGAAAAGTACATTACTGTGCGCTTTCACCGTTCAGCAAATACATGTGTAGAAGCACAGCGCTAGCAGAAACGAATGTTTCTCGACGTTTTCTAACTCCATGAACAAGTTGCACACTTCTGAGATGCATTTGGGCAACTTTGTCAGAAATGAGTTTTTTGCCTACAGAGACATGCCTATTTGCGCAGTAGTACAGATTCTGAGTATGTAACTGGGCTTGATGAAATCAGCATTTCTCTTGCTTCCCTGTGCGTAGGGAAGCTCAGTTTTAGTCACAGTAGCTCCCACAAGTGTCTCCTCAGTGTGTTCCCATATCCTTAGAAACAGTGTTTTTGCTGGGAGAAAAGTGCATTACTGTGCGCTTTCACCGTTCAGCATATACATGTGTAGAAGCACAGCGCTAGCAGAAACGAACGTTTCTCGACGTTTTCTAACTCAGGGAACAAGTTGCACACTTCTGAGATGCATTTGGGCAACTTTGTCAGAAATGAGTTTTTTGCCTAAAGAGACATGCCTATTTGCGCAGTAGTACAGATTCTGAGTATGTAACTGGGCTTGATGAAATCAGCATTTCTCTTGCTTCCCTGTGCGGAGGGAAACTCAGTTTTAGTCACAGTAGCTCCCACAAGTGTCTCCTCAGTGTGTTCCCATTTCCTTAGAAACAATGTATTCGCTGGGAGAAAAGTGCATTACTGTGCGCTTTCACCGTTCAGCAAATACATGTGTAGAAGCACAGCGCTAGCAGAAACGAACGTTTCTCGACGTTTTCTAACTCAGGGAACAAGTTGCACACTTATGAGATGCATTTGGGCAACTTTGTCAGAAATGAGTTTTTTGCCTAAAGAGACATGCCTATTTGCGCAGTAGTACAGATTCTGAGTATGTAACTGGGATTGATGAAATCAGCATTCCTCTTGCTTCCCTGTGCGTAGGGAAGCTCAGTTTTAGTCACAGTAGCTCCCACAAGTGTCTCCTCAGTGTGTTCACATTTCCTTAGAAACAGTGTATTTGCTGGGAGAAAAGTGCATTACTGTTCGCTTCACCGTTCAGCAAGTACATGTGTAGAAGCACAGCGCTAGCAGAAACGAACGTTTCTCGACGTTTTCTAACTCAGGGAACAAGTTGCACACTTCTGAGATGCATTTAGGCAACTTTGTCAGAAATGAGTTTTTTCTACAGAGACATGCCTTTTTGCGCAGTAGTACAGATTCTGAGTATGTAACTGGGCTTGATGAAATCAGCATTTCTCTTGCTTCCCTGTGCGTAGGGAAGCTCAGTTTTAGTCACAGTAGCTCCCACAAGTGTCTCCTCAGTGTGTTCCCATTTCCTTAGAAACAGTGTATTTGCTGGGAGAAAAGTGCATTACTGTGCACTTTCACCGTTCAGCAAGTACATGTGTAGAAGCACAGCGCTAGCAGAAAAGACCATGTCTTGACGTTTTCTAACTCAGAGAACAAGTTGCACACTTCTGAGATGCATTTGGGCAACTTTATCAGAAATAATTTTTTTGCCTAAAGAGACATGCCTATTTGCGCAGTAGTACAGATTCTGAATATGTAACTGGGCTTGATGAAATCAGCATTTCTCTTCCTTCCCTGTGCGTAGGGAAGCTCAGTTTTAGTCACAGTAGCTCCCACAAGTGTCTCCTCAGTGTGTTCCCATTTCCTTAGAAACAGTGTATTTGCTGGGAGAAAAGTGCATTACTGTCCGCTTTCACCGTTCAGCAAATACATGTGTAGAAGCACAGCGCTAGCAAAAACGACCGTTTCTCGACGTTTTCTAACTCAGGGAACAAGTTGCACACTTCTGAGATGCATTTGGGCAACTTTGTCAGAAATGAGTTTTTTGCCTACAGAGACATGCCTATTTGCGCAGTAGTACAGATTCTGAGTATGTAACTGGGCTGGATGAAATCAGCATTTCTCTTGCTTCCCTGTGCGTAGGGAAGCTCAGGTTTAGTCACAGTAGCTCCCACAAGTGTCTCCTCAGTGTGTTCCCACTTCCTTAGAAACAGTGTATTTGCTGGGAGAAAAGTGCATTGCTGTGCGCTTTCACCGTTCAGCAAGTACAAGTGTAGAAGCACAGCGCTAGCAGAAACGACCGTTTCTCAACGTTTTCTAACTCAGGGAACAAGTTGCACACTTCTGAGATGCATTTGGGCAACTTTGTCAGAAATGAGTTTTTTGCCTAAAGAGACATGCCTATTTGCGCAGTAGTACAGATTCTGAGTATGTAACTGGGCTTGATGAAATCAGCATTTCTCTTGCTTCCCTGTGCGTAGGGAAGCTCAGTTTTAGTCACAGTAGCTCCCACAAGTGTCTCCTCATTGTGTTCCCATTTCCTTAGATACAGTGTATTTGCTGGGAGAAAAGTGCATTACTGTGCACTTTCACCGTTCAGCAAGTACATGTGTAGAAGCACAGCGCTAGCAGAAAAGACCGTGTTTCGACGTTTTCTAACTCGGAGAACAAGTTGCACACTTCTGAGATGCATTTTGGCAACTTTATCAGAAATGAGTTTTTTGCCTAAAGATATATGCCTATTTGCGCAGTAGTACAGATTCTGAGTATGTAACTGGGCTTGATGAAATCAGCATTTGTCTTGCTTCCCTGTGCGTAGGGAAGCTCAGTTTTAGTCACTGTAGCTCCCACAAGTGTCTCCTCAGTGTGTTCCCAATTCCTTAGGAACAGTGTATTTGCTGGGAGAAAAGTGCATTACTGTGCGCTTTCACCGTTTAGCAAATACATGTGTAGAAGCACAGCGCTAGCAGAAACGACCGTTTCTCAACGTTTTCTAACTCAGGGAACAAGTTGCACACTTCTGAGATGCATTTGGGAAACTTTGTCAGAAATGAGTTTTTTGCCTAAAGAGACATGCCTATTTGCGCAGTAGTACAGATTCTGAGTATGTAACTGGGCTTGATGAAATCAGCATTTCTCTTGATTCCCTGTGCGTAGGGAATCTCAGTTTTAGTCACAGTAGCTCCCACAAGTGTCTCCTCAGTGTGTTCCCATTTCCTTAGAAACAGTGGATTTGCTGGGAGAAAAGTGCACATTACTGTTCGCTTCACCGTTCAGCAAGTACATGTGTAGAAGCACAGCGCTAGCAGAAACGACCGTTTCTCGACGTTTTCTAACTCAGGGAACAAGTTGCACACTTCTGAGATGCATTTAGGCAACTTTGTCAGAAATGAGTTTTTTCTACAGAGACATGCCTTTTTGCGCAGTAGTACAGATTCTGAGTATGTAACTGGGCTTGATGAAATCAGCATTTCTCTTGCTTCCCTGTGCGTAGGGAAGCTCAGTTTTAGTCACAGTAGCTCCCACAAGTGTCTCCTCAGTGTGTTCCCATTTCCTTAGAAACAGTGTATTTGCTGGGAGAAAAGTGCATTACTGTGCACTTTCACCGTTCAGCAAGTACATGTGTAGAAGCACAGCGCTAGCAGAAAAGACCATGTCTTGACGTTTTCTAACTCAGAGAACAAGTTGCACACTTCTGAGATGCATTTGGGCAACTTTATCAGAAATAATTTTTTTGCCTAAAGAGACATGCCTATTTGCGCAGTAGTACAGATTCTGAATATGTAACTGGGCTTGATGAAATCAGCATTTCTCTTCCTTCCCTGTGCGTAGGGAAGCTCAGTTTTAGTCACAGTAGCTCCCACAAGTGTCTCCTCAGTGTGTTCCCATTTCCTTAGAAACAGTGTATTTGCTGGGAGAAAAGTGCATTACTGTGCGCTTTCACCGTTCAGCAAATACATGTGTCGAAGAAAAGAGCTAGCAGAAACGACCGTTTCTCGACGTTTTCTAACTCAGGGAACAAGTTGCACACTTCTGAGATGAATTTGGGCAACTTTGTCAGAAATGAGTTTTTTGCCTAAAGAGACATGCCTATTTGCGCAGTAGTACTGATTCTGAGTATGTAACTGGGCTTGATGAAATCAGCATTTCTCTTGCTTCCCTGTGCGGAGGGAAGCTCAGTTTTAGTCACAGTAGCTCCCACAAGTGTCTCCTCAGTGTGTTCCCATTTCCTTAGAAACAGTGTACTTGCTGGGAGAAAAGTGCATTACTGTGCGCTTTCACCGTTCAGCAAATACATGTGTAGAAGCACAGCGCTAGCAGAAACGACCGTTTCTCAACGTTTTCTAACTCAGGGAACAAGTTGCACACTTCTGAGATGCATTTGGGAAACTTTGTCAGAAATGAGTTTTTTGCCTAAAGAGACATGCCTATTTGCGCAGTAGTACAGATTCTGAGTATGTAACTGGGCTTGATGAAATCAGCATTTCTCTTGCTTCCCTGTGCGGAGGGAAGCTCAGTTTTAGTCACAGTAGCTCCCACAAGTGTCTCCTCAGTGTGTTCCCATTTCCTTAGAAACAGTGTACTTGCTGGGAGAAAAGTACATTACTGTGCGCTTTCACCGTTCAGCAAATACATGTGTAGAAGCACAGCGCTAGCAGAAACGAATGTTTCTCGACGTTTTCTAACTCCATGAACAAGTTGCACACTTCTGAGATGCATTTGGGCAACTTTGTCAGAAATGAGTTTTTTGCCTACAGAGACATGCCTATTTGCGCAGTAGTACAGATTCTGAGTATGTAACTGGGCTTGATGAAATCAGCATTTCTCTTGCTTCCCTGTGCGTAGGGAAGCTCAGTTTTAGTCACAGTAGCTCCCACAAGTGTCTCCTCAGTGTGTTCCCATATCCTTAGAAACAGTGTTTTTGCTGGGAGAAAAGTGCATTACTGTGCGCTTTCACCGTTCAGCATATACATGTGTAGAAGCACAGCGCTAGCAGAAACGAACGTTTCTCGACGTTTTCTAACTCAGGGAACAAGTTGCACACTTCTGAGATGCATTTGGGCAACTTTGTCAGAAATGAGTTTTTTGCCTAAAGAGACATGCCTATTTGCGCAGTAGTACAGATTCTGAGTATGTAACTGGGCTTGATGAAATCAGCATTTCTCTTGCTTCCCTGTGCGGAGGGAAACTCAGTTTTAGTCACAGTAGCTCCCACAAGTGTCTCCTCAGTGTGTTCCCATTTCCTTAGAAACAATGTATTCGCTGGGAGAAAAGTGCATTACTGTGCGCTTTCACCGTTCAGCAAATACATGTGTAGAAGCACAGCGCTAGCAGAAACGAACGTTTCTCGACGTTTTCTAACTCAGGGAACAAGTTGCACACTTATGAGATGCATTTGGGCAACTTTGTCAGAAATGAGTTTTTTGCCTAAAGAGACATGCCTATTTGCGCAGTAGTACAGATTCTGAGTATGTAACTGGGATTGATGAAATCAGCATTCCTCTTGCTTCCCTGTGCGTAGGGAAGCTCAATTTTAGTCACAGTAGCTCCCACAAGTGTCTCCTCAGTGTGTTCACATTTCCTTAGAAACAGTGTATTTGCTGGGAGAAAAGTGCATTACTGTGCGCTTTCACCGTTCAGCAAATACATGTGTAGAAGCACAGCGCTAGTAGAAAAGACCGTTTCTCGACGTTTTCTAACTCAGGGAACAAGTTGCACACTTATGAGGTGCATTTGGGCAACTTTGTCAGAAATGAGTTTTTTGCCTAAAGAGACATGCCTATTTGCGCAGTAGTACAGATTCTGAGTATGTAACTGGTCTTGAAGAAATCAGCATTTCTCTTGCTTCCCTGTGCGTAGGGAAGTTAAGTTTTAGTCACAGTAGCTCCCACAAGTGTCTCCTCAGTGTGTTCCCATTTCCTTACAAACAGTGTATTTGCTGAGAGAAAAGTGCATTACTGTGCGCTTTCACCGTTCTGCAAATACATGTGTAGAAGCACAGCGCTAGTAGAAAAGACCGTTCTCGACGTTTTCTAACTCAGGGAACAAGTCGCACACTTATGAGGTGCATTTGGGCAACTTAATCGCATATGAGTTTTTTGCCTAAAGAGACATGCCTATTTGCGCAGTAGTACAGATTCTGAATATGTAACTGGGCTTGATGAAATCAGCATTTCTCTTGCTTCCCTGTGCGTAGGGAAGTTAAGTTTTAGTCACAGTAGCTCCCACAAGTGTCTCCTCAGTGTGTTCCCATTTCCTTACAAACAGGGTATTTGCTGAGAGAAAAGTGCATTACTGTGCGCTTTCACCGTTCAGCAAATACATGTGTAGATGCACAGCGCTAGCAGAAACGACCGTTTCTCGACGTTTTCTAACTCAGGGAACAAGTTGCACACTTCTGAGATGCATTTGGGCAACTTTGTTACAAATGAGTTTTTTGCCTACAGAGACATGCCAATTTTCCCAGTAGTACAGATTCTGAGTATGTAACTGGGCTTGATGAAATCAGCGTTTCTCCTGCTTCCCTGGTCGTAGGGAACCTCAGTTTTCGTCACAGTAGCTCCCACAAGTGTCTCCTCAGTGTGTTCCCATTTCCTTAGAAACAGAGTATTTGCTGGGAGAAAAGTGCATTACTGTGCACTTTTACCGTTCAGCAAGTACATGTGTAGTAGCACAGCGCTAGCAGAAAAGACCGTGTTTCGACGTTTTCTAACTCAGAGAACAAGTTGCACACTTCTGAGATGCATTTGGGCAACTTTATCAGAAATGAGTTTTTTTCCTAAAGAGATATGCCTATTTGCGCAGTAGTACAGATTCTGAGTATGTAACTGGGCTTGATGAAATCAGCATTTGTCTTGCTTCCCTGTGCGTAGGGAAGCTCAGTTTTAGTCACTGTAGCTCCCACAAGTGTCTCCTCAGTGTGTTCCCAATTCCTTAGGAACAGTGTATTTGCTGGGAGAAAAGTGCATTACTGTGCGCTTTCACCGTTCAGCAAATACATGTGTAGAAGCACAGCGCTAGCAGAAACGACCGTTTCTCAACGTTGTCTAACTCAGGGAACAAGTTGCACACTTCTGAGATGCATTTGGGCAACTTTGTCAGAAATGAGTTTTTTGCCTAAAGAGACATGCCTATTTGCGAAGTAGTACAGATTCTGAGTATGTAACTGGGCTTGATGAAATCAGCATTTCTCTGGATTCCCTGTGCGTAGGGAAGCTCAGTTTTAGTCACAGTAGCTCCCACAAGTGTCTCCTCAGTGTGTTCCCATTTCCTTAGAAACAGTGTATTTGCTGGGAGAAAAGTGCATTACTGTGCACTTTCACCGTTCAGCAAGTACATGTGTAGAAGCACAGCGCTAGCAGAAAAGACCGTGTTTCGACCTTTTCTAACTCGGAGAACAAGTTGCACACTTCTGAGATGCATTTTGGCAACTTTGTCAGAAATGAGTTTTTTGCCTAAAGAGATATGCCTATTTGCGCAGTAGTACAGATTCTGAGTATGTAACTGGGCTTGATGAAATCAGCATTTGTCTTGCTTCCCTGTGCGTAGGGAAGCTCAGTTTTAGTCACTGTAGCTCCCACAAGTGTCTCCTCAGTGTGTTCCCAATTCCTTAGGAACAGTGTATTTGCTGGGAGAAAAGTGCATTACTGTGCGCTTTCACTGTTTAGCAAATACATGTGTAGAAGCACAGCGCTAGCAGAAACGACCGTTTCTCAACGTTTTCTAACTCAGGGAACAAGTTGCACACTTCTGAGATGCATTTGGGAAACTTTGTCAGAAATGAGTTTTTTGCCTAAAGAGACATGCCTATTTGCGCAGTAGTACAGATTCTGAGTATGTAACTGGGCTTGATGAAATCAGCATTTCTCTTGATTCCCTGTGCGTAGGGAATCTCAGTTTTAGTCACAGTAGCTCCCACAAGTGTCTCCTCAGTGTGTTCCCATTTCCTTAGAAACAGTGTATTTGCTGGGAGAAAAGTGCACATTACTGTTCGCTTCACCGTTCAGCAAGTACATGTGTAGAAGCACAGCGCTAGCAGAAACGAACGTTTCTCGACGTTTTCTAACTCAGGGAACAAGTTGCACACTTCTGAGATGCATTTGGGCAACTTTGTCAGAAATGAGTTTTTTCTACAGAGACATGCCTTTTTGCGCAGTAGTACAGATTCTGAGTATGTAACTGGGCTTGATGAAATCAGCATTTCTCTTGCTTCCCTGTGCGTAGGGAAGCTCAGTTTTAGTCACAGTAGCTCCCACAAGTGTCTCCTCAGTGTGTTCCCATTTCCTTAGAAACAGTGTATTTGCTGGGAGAAAAGTGCATTACTGTGCACTTTCACCGTTCAGCAAGTACATGTGTAGAAGCACAGCGCTAGCAGAAAAGACCATGTCTTGACGTTTTCTAACTCAGAGAACAAGTTGCACACTTCTGAGATGCATTTGGGCAACTTTATCAGAAATAATTTTTTTGCCTAAAGAGACATGCCTATTTGCGCAGTAGTACAGATTCTGAATATGTAACTGGGCTTGATGAAATCAGCATTTCTCTTGCTTCCCTGTGCGTAGGGAAGCTCAGTTTTAGTCACAGTAGCTCCCACAAGTGTCTCCTCAGTGTGTTCCCATTTCCTTAGAAACAGTGTATTTGCTGGGAGAAAAGTGCATTACTGTCCGCTTTCACCGTTCAGCAAATACATGTGTAGAAGCACAGCGCTAGCAAAAACGACCGTTTCTCGACGTTTTCTAACTCAGGGAACAAGTTGCACACTTCTGAGATGCATTTGGGCAACTTTGTCAGAAATGAGTTTTTTGCCTACAGAGACATGCCTATTTGCGCAGTAGTACAGATTCTGAGTATGTAACTGGGCTGGATGAAATCAGCATTTCTCTTGCTTCCCTGTGCGTAGGGAAGCTCAGTTTTAGTCACAGTAGCTCCCACAAGTGTCTCCTCATTGTGTTCCCATTTCCTTAGATACAGTGTATTTGCTGGGAGAAAAGTGCATTACTGTGCACTTTCACCGTTCAGCAAGTACATGTGTAGAAGCACAGCGCTAGCAGAAAAGACCGTGTTTCGACGTTTTCTAACTCGGAGAACAAGTTGCACACTTCTGAGATGCATTTTGGCAACTTTATCAGAAATGAGTTTTTTGCCTAAAGATACATGCCTATTTGCGCAGTAGTACAGATTCTGAGTATGTAACTGGGCTTGATGAAATCAGCATTTGTCTTGCTTCCCTGTGCGTAGGGAAGCTCAGTTTTAGTCACTGTAGCTCCCACAAGTGTCTCCTCAGTGTGTTCCCAATTCCTTAGGAACAGTGTATTTGCTGGGAGAAAAGTGCATTACTGTGCGCTTTCACCGTTTAGCAAATACATGTGTAGAAGCACAGCGCTAGCAGAAACGACCGTTTCTCAACGTTTTCTAACTCAGGGAACAAGTTGCACACTTCTGAGATGCATTTGGGAAACTTTGTCAGAAATGAGTTTTTTGCCTAAAGAGACATGCCTATTTGCGCAGTAGTACAGATTCTGAGTATGTAACTGGGCTTGATGAAATCAGCATTTCTCTTGATTCCCTGTGCGTAGGGAATCTCAGTTTTAGTCACAGTAGCTCCCACAAGTGTCTCCTCAGTGTGTTCCCATTTCCTTAGAAACAGTGTATTTGCTGGGAGAAAAGTGCACATTACTGTTCGCTTCACCGTTCAGCAAGTACATGTGTAGAAGCACAGCGCTAGCAGAAACGAACGTTTCTCGACGTTTTCTAACTCAGGGAACAAGTTGCACACTTCTGAGATGCATTTAGGCAACTTTGTCAGAAATGAGTTTTTTCTACAGAGACATGCCTTTTTGCGCAGTAGTACAGATTCTGAGTATGTAACTGGGCTTGATGAAATCAGCATTTCTCTTGCTTCCCTGTGCGTAGGGAAGCTCAGTTTTAGTCACAGTAGCTCCCACAAGTGTCTCCTCAGTGTGTTCCCATTTCCTTAGAAACAGTGTATTTGCTGGGAGAAAAGTGCATTACTGTGCACTTTCACCGTTCAGCAAGTACATGTGTAGAAGCACAGCGCTAGCAGAAAAGACCATGTCTAGACGTTTTCTAACTCAGAGAACAAGTTGCACACTTCTGAGATGCATTTGGGCAACTTTATCAGAAATAATTTTTTTGCCTAAAGAGACATGCCTATTTGCGCAGTAGTACAGATTCTGAATATGTAACTGGGCTTGATGAAATCAGCATTTCTCTTCCTTCCCTGTGCGTAGGGAAGCTCAGTTTTAGTCACAGTAGCTCCCACAAGTGTCTCCTCAGTGTGTTCCCATTTCCTTAGAAACAGTGTATTTGCTGGGAGAAAAGTGCATTACTGTCCGCTTTCACCGTTCAGCAAATACATGTGTAGAAGCACAGCGCTAGCAAAAACGACCGTTTCTCGACGTTTTCTAACTCAGGGAACAAGTTGCACACTTCTGAGATGCATTTGGGCAACTTTGTCAGAAATGAGTTTTTTGCCTACAGAGACATGCCTATTTGCGCAGTAGTACAGATTCTGAGTATGTAACTGGGCTGGATGAAATCAGCATTTCTCTTGCTTCCCTGTGCGTTGGGAAGCTCAGTTTTAGTCACAGTAGCTCCCAAAAGTGTCTCCTCAGTGTGTTCCCATTTCCTTAGAAACAGCGTATTTGCTGGGAAAAAAGTGCACGTTACTGTGCGCTTTCACCGTTCAGCAAGTACATGTTTAGAAGCACAGCGCTAGCAAAACGAATGTTTCTCGACGTTTTCTAACTCAGGGAACAAGTTGCACACTTCTGAGATGCATTTGGGCAACATTGTCAGAAATGAGTTTTTTGCCTAAAGAGACATGCCTATTTGCGGAGTAGTACAGATTCTGAGTATGTAACTGGGCTTGATGAAATCAGCATTTCTCTTGCTTCCCTGTGCGTAGGGAAGCTCAGTTTTAGTCACAGTAGATCCCACAAGTGTCTCCTCAGTGTGTTCCCATTTCCTTAGAATCAGTGTATTTGCTGGGAGAAAAGTGCATTACTGTGCGCTTTCACAGTTCAGCAAATACATGTGTAGAAGCACAGCGCTAGCAGAAACGAACGTTTCTCGACGTTTTCTAACTCAGGGAACAAGTTGCACACTTCTGAGATGCATTTGGACAACTTTGTCAGAAATTAGTTTTTTGCCTAAAGAGACATGCCTATTGGCGCAGTAGTACAGATTCTGAGTATGTAACTGGGCTTGATGAAATCAGCATTTCTCTTGCTTCCCTGTGCGTAGGGAAGCTCAGTTTTAGTCACAGTAGCTCCCACAAGTGTCTCCTCAGTGTGTTCCCATTTCCTTAGAAACAGTGTATTTGCTGGGAGAAAAGTGCATTACTGTGCACTTTCACCGTTCAGGAAGTACATGTGTAGAAGCACAGCGCTAGCAGAAAAGACCATGTCTTGACGTTTTCTAACTCAGAGAACAAGTTGCACACTTCTGAGATGCATTTGGGCAACTTTGTCAGAAATGATTTTTTTGCCTAAAGAGACATGCCTATTTGCGCAGTAGTACAGATTCTGAATATGTAACTGGGCTTGATGAAATCAGCATTTCTCTTCCTTCCCTGTGCGTAGGGAAGCTCAGTTTTAGTCACAGTAGCTCCCACAAGTGTCTCCTCAGTGTGTTCCCATTTCCTTCAGAAACAGCGTATTTGCTGGGAAAAAAGTGCACGTTACTGTGCGCTTTCACCGTTCAGCAAGTACATGTTTAGAAGCACAGCGCTAGCAAAACGAACGTTTCTCGACGTTTTCTAACTCAGGGAACAAGTTGCACACTTCTGAGATGCATTTGGGCAACTTTGTCAGAAATGAGTTTTTTGCCTAAAGAGACATGCCTATTTGCGCAGTAGTACAGATTCTGAGTATGTAACTGGGCTTGATGAAATCAGCATATCTCTTGCTTCCCTGTGCGTAGGGAAGCTCAGTTTTAGTCACAGTAGCTCCCACAAGTGTCTCCTCATTGTGTTCCCATTTCCTTAGATACAGTGTATTTGCTGGGAGAAAAGTGCATTACTGTGCACTTTCACCGTTCAGCAAGTACATGTGTAGAAGCACAGCGCTAGCAGAAAAGACCGTGTTTCGACGTTTTCTAACTCAGAGAACAAGTTGCACACTTCTGAGATGCATTTTGGCAACTTTATCAGAAATGAGTTTTTTGCCTAAAGAGATATGCCTATTTGCGCAGTAGTACAGATTCTGAGTATGTAACTGGGCTTGATGAAATCAGCATTTGTCTTGCTTCCCTGTGCGTAGGGAAGCTCAGTTTTAGTCACAGTAGCTCCCACAAGTGTCTCCTCAGTGTGTTCCCATTTCCTTAGAAACAGTGTATTTGCTGGGAGAAAAGTGCATTACTGTGCGCTTTCACCGTTCAGCAAATACATGTGTAGAAGCACAGCGCTAGCAGAAACGAACGTTTTTCGACGTTTTCTAACTCAGGGAACAAGTTGCACACTTCTGAGATGCATTTGGGAAACTTTGTCAGAAATGAGTTTTTTGCCTACAGAGACATGCCTATTTGCGCAGTAGTACAGATTCTGAGTATGTAACTGGCCTGGATGAAATCAGCATTTCTCTTGCTTCCCTGTGCGTAGGGAAGCTCAGTTTTAGTCACAGTAGCTCCCACAAGTGTCCTCTCAGTGTGTTCCCATTTCCTTAGAAACAGTGTATTTGCTGGGAGAAAAGTGCATTACTGTGCGCTTTCACCGTTCAGCAAATACATGTGTAGAAGCACAGCGCTAGCAGAAACAACCGTTTCTCGACGTTTTCTAACTCAGGGAACAAACTGCACACTTCTGAGATGCATTTGGGCAACTTTGTCAGAAATGAGTTCTTTGCCTACAGAGACATGCCTATTTGCTCAGTAGTAAAGATTCTGAGTATGTAACTGGGCTTGATGAAATCAGCATTTCTCTTGCTTCCCTGTGCATAGGGAAGCTCAGTTTTAGTCACTGGAGCTCCCACAAGTGTCTCCTCAGTGTGTTCCCATTTCCTTAGAAACAGTTTATTTGCTGGGAGAAAAGTGCATTACTGTGCGCTTTCACCGTTCAGCAAATACATGTGTAGAAGCACAGCGCTAGCAGAAACAAACGTTTCTCGACGTTTTCTAACTCAGGGAACAAGTTGCACACTTCTGAGATGCATTTGGGCAACTTTGTCAGAAATGAGTTTTTTGCCTACAGAGACATGTCTATTTGCGCAGTAGTACAGATTCTGAGTATGTAACTGGGCTTGATGAAATCAGCATTTCTCTTGCTTCCCTGTGCGTAGGGAAGCTCAGTTTTAGTCACAGTAGCTCCCACAAGTGTCTCCTCAGTGTGTTCCCATTTCCTTAGAAACAGTGTATTTGCTGGGAGAAAAGTGCATTACTGTGCTCTTTCACCGTTCAGCAAATACATGTGTAGAAGCACAGCGCTAGCAGAAACGAACGTTTCTCGACGTTTTCTAACTCAGGGAACAAGTTGCACACTTCTGAGATGCATTTGGGCAACATTGTCAGAAATGAGTTTTTTGCCTACAGAGACATGCCTATTTGCCCAGTAGTACAGATTCTGAGTATGTAACTGGGCTTGATGAAATCAGCATTTCTCTTGCTTCACTGTGCGTAGGGAAGCTCAGTTTTAGTCACAGTAGCTCCCACAAGTGTCCTCTCAGTGTGTTCCCATTTCCTTAGAAACAGTGTATTTGCTGGGAGAAAAGTGCATTACTGTGTGCTTTCACCGTTCAGCAAATACATGTGTAGAAACACAGCGCTAGCAGAAACAACCGTTTCTCAACGTTTTCTAACTCAGGGAACAAACTGCACACTTCTGAGATGCATTTGGGCAACTTTGTCAGAAATGAGTTTTTTGCCTACAGAGACATGCCTATTTGCTCAGTAGTACAGATTCTGAGTATGTAACTGGGCTTGATGAAATCAGCATTTCTCTTGCTTCCCTGTGTGTAGGGAAGCTCAGTTTTAGTCACAGTAGCTCCCACAAGTGTCTCCTCAGTGTGTTCCCATTTCCTTAGAAACAGTGTATTTGCTGGGAGAAAAGTGCATTACTGTGCGCTTTCACCGTTCAGCAAATACATGTGTAGAAGCACAGCGCTAGCAGAAACAACCGTTTCTCGACGTTTTCTAACTCAGAAAACAAATTGCACACTTCTGAGATGCATTTGGGCAACTTTGTCAGAAATGAGTTCTTTGCCTACAGAGACATGCCTATTTGCTCAGTAGTAAAGATTCTGAGTATGTAACTGGGCTTGATGAAATCAGCATTTCTCTTGCTTCCCTGTGCGTAGGGAAGCTCAGTTTTAGTCACTGGAGCTCCCACAAGTGTCTCCTCAGTGTGTTCCCATTTCATTAGAAACAGTGTATTTGCTGGGAGAAAAGTGCATTACTGTGCGCTTTCACCGTTCAGCAAATACATGTGTAGAAGCCCAGCACTAGCAGAAACGACCGTTTCTCGACGTTTTCTAACTCAGGGAACAAGTTGCACACTTCTGAAATGCATTTGGGCAACTTTGTCAGAAATGAGTTTTTTGCCTAAAGAGAGATGCCTATTTGCGCAGTAGTACAGATTCTGAGTATGTAACTGGGCTTGATGAAATCAGCATTTCTCTTGCTTCCCTGTGCGTAGGGAAGCTCAGTTTTAGTCACAGTAGCTCCCACAAGTCTCCTCAGTGTGTTCCCATTTCCTTAGAAACAGTTTATTTGCTGGGAGAAAAGTGCATTACTGTGCGCTTTCACCGTTCAGCAAATACATGTGTAGAAGCACAGCGCTAGCAGAAACAACCGTTTCTCGACGTTTTCTAACTCAGGGAACAAATTGCACACTTCTGAGATGCATTTGGGCAACTTTGTCAGAAATGAGTTCTTTGCCTACAGAGACATGCCTATTTGCTCAGTAGTAAAGATTCTGAGTATGTAACTGGGCTTGATGAAATCAGCATTTCTCTTGCTTCCCTGTGCGTAGGGATGCTCAGTTTTAGTCACTGGAGCTCCCACAAGTGTCTCCTCAGTGTGTTCCCATTTCATTAGAAACAGTGTATTTGCTGGGAGAAAAGTGCATTACTGTGCGCTTTCACCGTTCAGCAAATACATGTGTAGAAGCCCAGCTCTAGCAGAAACGACCGTTTCTCGACGTTTTCTAACTCAGGGAACAAGTTGCACACTTCTGAGATGCATTTGGGCAACTTTGTCAGAAATGAGTTCTTTGCCTACAGAGACATGCCTATTTGCTCAGTAGTAAAGATTCTGAGTATTAACTGGGCTTGATGAAATCAGCATTTCTCTTGCTTCCCTGTGCGTAGGGAAGCTCAGTTTTAGTCACAGTAGCTCCCACAAGTGTCTCCTCAGTGTGTTCCCATTTCATTAGAAACAGTGTATTTGCTGGGAGAAAAGTGCATTACTGTGCGCTTTCACCGTTCAGCAAATACATGTGTAGAAGCCCAGCGCTAGCAGAAACGACCGTTTCTCGACGTTTTCTAACTCAGGGAACAAGTTGCCCACTTCTGAAATGCATTTGGGCAACTTTGTCAGAAATGAGTTTTTTGCCTAAAGAGACATGCCTATTTGCGCAGTAGTACAGATTCTGAGTATGTAACTGGGCTTGATGAAATCAGCATTTCTCTTGCTTCCCTGTGCGTAGGGAAGCTCAGTTTTAGTCACAGTAGCTCCCACAAGTGTCTCCTCAGTGTGTTCCCATTTCCTTAGAAACAGTGTATTTGCTGGGAGAAAAGTGCATTACTGTGCGCTTTCACCGTTCAGCAAATACATGTGTAGAAGCACAGCGCTAGCAGAAACAAACGTTTCTCGACGTTTTCTAACTCAGGGAACAAGTTGCACACTTCTGAGATGCATTTGGGCAACTTTGTCAGAAATGAGTTTTTTGCCTACAGAGACATGTCTATTTGCGCAGGAGTACAGATTCTGAGTATGTAACTGGGCTTGATGAAATCAGCATTTCTCTTGCTTCCCTGTGCGTAGGGAAGCTCAGTTTTAGTCACAGTAGCTCCCACAAGTGTCCTCTCAGTGTGTTCCCATTTCCTTAGAAACAGTGTATTTGCTGGGAGAAAAGTGCATTATTGTGTGCTTTCACCGTTCAGCAAATACATGTGTAGAAGCACAGCGCTAGCAGAAACGAACGTTTCTCGACGTTTTCTAACTCAGGGAACAAGTTGCACACTTCTGAGATGCATTTGGGCAACTTTGTCAGAAATGAGTTTTTTGCCTACAGAGACATGTCTATTTGCGCAGTAGTACAGAATCTGAGTATGTAACTGGGCTTGATGAAATCAGCATTTCTCTTGCTTCCCTGTGTGTAGGGAAGCTCAGTTTTAGTCACAGTAGCTCCCACAAGTGTCTCCTCAGTGTGTTCCCATTTCCTTAGAAACAGTGTATTTGCTGGGAGAAAAGTGCATTACTGTGCGCTTTCACCGTTCAGCAAATACATGTGTAGAAGCACAGCACTAGCAGAAACGAACGTTTCTCGACGTTTTCTAACTCAGGGAACAAATTGCACACTTCTGAAATGCATTTGGGCAACTTTGTCAGAAATGAGTTCTTTGCCTACAGAGACATGCCTATTTGCTCAGTAGTAAAGATTCTGAGTATGTAACTGGGCTTGAAGAAATCAGCATTTCTCTTGCTTCCCTGTGCGTAGGGAAGCTCAGTTTTAGTCACTGTAGCTCCCACAAGTGTCTCCTCAGTGTGTTCCCATTTCCTTAGAAACAGTGTATTTGCTGGGAGAAAAGTGCATTACTGTGCGCTTTCACCGTTCAGCAAATACATGTGTAGAAGCCCAGCGCTAGCAGAAACGACCGTTTCTCGACGTTTTCTAACTCAGGGAAAAAGTTGCACACTTCTGAAATGCATTTGGGCAACTTTGTCAGAAATGAGTTTTTTGCCTAAAGAGACATGCCTATTTGCGCAGTAGTACAGATTCTGAGTATGTAACTGGGCTTGATGAAATCAGCATTTCTCTTGCTTCCCTGTGCGTAGGGAAGCTCAGTTTTAGTCACAGTAGCTCCCACAAGTGTCTCCTCAGTGTGTTCCCATTTCCTTAGAAACAGTTTATTTGCTGGGAGAAAAGTGCATTACTGTGCGCTTTCACCGTTCAGCAAATACATGTGTAGAAGCACAGCGCTAGCAGAAACAAACGTTTCTCGACGTTTTCTAACTCAGGGAACAAGTTGCACACTTCTGAGATGCATTTGGGCAACTTTGTCAGAAATGAGTTTTTTGCCTACAGAGACATGTCTATTTGCGCAGTAGTACAGATTCTGAGTATGTAACTGGGCTTGATGAAATCAGCATTTCTCTTGCTTCCCTGTGCGTAGGGAAGCTCAGTTTTAGTCACAGTAGCTCCCACAAGTGTCCTCTCAGTGTGTTCCCATTTCCTTAGAAACTGTGTATTTGCTGGGAGAAAAGTGCATTACTGTGCGCTTTCACCGTTCAGCAAATACATGTGTAGAAGCACAGCGCTAGCAGAAACAACCGTTTCTCAACGTTTTCTAACTCAGGGAACAAACTGCACACTTCTGAGATGCATTTGGGCAACTTTGTCAGAAATGAGTTTTTTGCCTACAGAGACATGTCTATTTGCTCAGTAGTACAGATTCTGAGTATGTAACTGGGCTTGATGAAATCAGCATTTCTCTTGCTTCCCTGTGTGTAGGGAAGCTCAGTTTTAGTCACAGTAGCTCCCACAAGTGTCTCCTCAGTGTGTTCCCATTTCCTTAGAAACAGTGTATTTGCTGGGAGAAAAGTGCATTACTGTGCGCTTTCACCGTTCAGCAAATACATGTGTAGAAGCACAGCGCTAGCAGAAACAACCGTTTCTCGACGTTTTCTAACTCAGGGAACAAATTGCACACTTCAGAGATGCAATTGGGCAACTTTGTCAGAAATGAGTTCTTTGCCTACAGAGACATGCCTATTTGCTCAGTAGTAAAGATTCTGAGTATGTAACTGGGCTTGATGAAATCAGCATTCCTCTTGCTTCCCTGTGCGTAGGGAAGCTCAGTTTTAGTCACTGGAGCTCCCACAAGTGTCTCCTCAGTGTGTTCCCATTTCCTTAGAAACAGTGTATTTGCTGGGAGAAAAGTGCATTACTGTGCGCTTTCACCGTTCAGCAAATACATGTGTAGAAGCACAGCGCTAGCAGAAACGACCGTGTCTCGACGTTTTCTAACTCAGGGAACAAGTTGCACACTTCTGAAATGCATTTGGGCAACTTTGTCAGAAATGAGTTTTTTGCCTAAAGAGACATGCCTATTTGCGCAGTAGTACAGATTCTGAGTATGTAACTGGCTTGATGAAATCAGCATTTCTCTTGCTTCCCTGTGCGTAGGGAAGCTCAGTTTTAGTCACAGTAGCTCCAACAAGTGTCTCCTCAGTGTGTTCCCATTTCCTTAGAAACAGTGTATTTGCTGGGAGAAAAGTGCATTACTGTGCGCTTTCACCGTTCAGCAAATACATGTGTAGAAGCACAGCGCTAGCAGAAACGAACGTTTCTCGACGTTTTCTAACTCAGGGAACAAGTTGCACACTTCTGAGATGCATTTGGGCAACTTTGTCAGAAATGAGTTTTTTGCCTACAGAGACATGCCTATTTGCGCAGTAGTACAGATTCTGAGTATGTAACTGGGCTGGATGAAATCAGCATTTCTCTTGCTTCGCTGTGCGTAGGGAAGCTCAGTTTTAGTCACAGTAGCTCCCACAAGTGTCCTCTCAGTGTGTTCCCATTTCCGTAGAAACAGTGTATTTGCTGGGAGAAAAGTGCATTACTGTGCGCTTTCACCGTTCAGCAAATACATGTGTAGAAGCACAGCGCTAGCAGAAACGAACGTTTCTCGACGTTTTCTAACTCAGGGAACAAATTGCACACTTCTGAAATGCATTTGGGCAACTTTGTCAGAAATGAGTTCTTTGCCTACAGAGACATGCCTATTTGCTCAGTAGTAAAGATTCTGAGTATGTAACTGGGCTTGATGAAATCAGCATTTCTCTTGCTTCCCTGTGCGTAGGGAAGCTCAGTTTTAGTCACTGTAGCTCCCACAAGTGTCTCCTCAGTGTGTTCCCATTTCCTTAGAAACAGTGTATTTGCTGGGAGAAAAGTGCATTACTGTGCGCTTTCACCGTTCAGCAAATACATGTGTAGAAGCACAGCGCTAGCAGAAACGAACGTTTCTCGACGTTTTCTAACTCAGGGAACAAGTTGCACATTTCTGAAATGCATTTGGGCAACTTTGTCAGAAATGAGTTTTTTGCCTACAGAGACATGCCTATTTGCGCAGTAGTACAGATTCTGAGTATGTAACTGGGCTTGATGAAATCAGCATTTCTCTTGCTTCCCTGTGCGTAGGGAAGCTCAGTTTTAGTCACAGTAGCTCCCACAAGTGTCTCCTCAGTGTGTTCCCATTTCCTTAGAAACAGTTTATTTGCTGGGAGAAAAGTGCATTACTGTGCGCTTTCACCGTTCAGCAAATACATGTGTAGAAGCACAGCGCTAGCAGAAACAAACGTTTCTCGACGTTTTCTAACTCAGGGAACAAGTTGCACACTTCTGAGATGCATTTGGGCAACTTTGTCAGAAATGAGTTTTTTGCCTACAGAGACATGTCTATTTGCGCAGTAGTACAGATTCTGAGTATGTAACTGGGCTTGATGAAATCAGCATTTCTCTTGGTTCCCTGTGCGTAGGGAAGCTCAGTTTTAGTCACAGTAGCTCCCACAAGTGTCCTCTCAGTGTGTTCCCATTTCCTTAGAAACTGTGTATTTGCTGGGAGAAAAGTGCATTACTGTGCGCTTTCACCGTTCAGCAAATACATGTGTAGAAGCACAGCGCTAGCAGAAACAACCGTTTCTCAACGTTTTCTAACTCAGGGAACAAACTGCACACTTCTGAGATGCATTTGGGCAACTTTGTCAGAAATGAGTTTTTTGCCTACAGAGACATGTCTATTTGCTCAGTAGTACAGATTCTGAGTATGTAACTGGGCTTGATGAAATCAGCATTTCTCTTGCTTCCCTGTGTGTAGGGAAGCTCAGTTTTAGTCACAGTAGCTCCCACAAGTGTCCTCTCAGTGTGTTCCCATTTCCTTAGAAACAGTGTATTTGCTGGGAGAAAAGTGCATTACTGTGCGCTTTCACCGTTCAGCAAATACATGTGTAGAAGCACAGCTCTAGCAGAAAGGAACGTTTCTCGACGTTTTCTAACTCAGGGAACAAATTGCACACTTCTGAGATGCATTTGGGCAACTTTGTCAGAAATGAGTTCTTTGCCTACAAAGACATGCCTATTTGCTCAGTAGTAAAGATTCTGAGTATGTAACTGGGCTTGATGAAATCAGCATTTCTCTTGCTTCCCTGTTCGTAGGGAAGCTCAGTTTTAGTCACTGGAGCTCCCACAAGTGTCTCCTCAGTGTGTTCCCATTTCCTTAGAAACAGTGTATTTGCGGGGAGAAAAGTGCATTACTGTGCGCTTTCACCGTTCAGCAAATACATGTGTAGAAGCCCAGCGCTAGGAGAAACGACCGTTTCTCGACGTTTTCTAACTCAGGGAACAAGTTGCACACTTCTGAAATGCATTTGGGCAACTTTGTCAGAAATGAGTTCTTTGCCTACAGAGACATGACTATTTGCTCAGTTGTACAGATTCTGAGCATGTAACTGGGCTGGATGAAATCAGCATTTCTCTTGCTTCGCTGTGCGTAGGGAAGCTCAGTTTTAGTCACAGTAGCTCCCACAAGTGTCCTCTCAGTGTGTTCCCATTTCCTTAGAAACGGTGTATTTGCTGGGAGAAAAGTGCATTACTGTGCGCTTTCACCGTTCAGCAAATACATGTGTAGAAGCACAGCGCTAGCAGAAACAACCGTTTCTCGACGTTTTCTAACTCAGGGAACAAGCTGCACACTTCTGAGATGCATTTGGGCAACTTTGTCAGAAATGAGTTTTTTGCCTACAGAGACATGCCTATTTGCTCAGTAGTACAGATTCTGAGTATGTAACTGGGCTTGATTAAATCAGCATTTCTCTTGCTTCCCTGTGCGTAGGGAAGCTCAGTTTTAGTCACAGTAGCTCCCACAAGTGTCTCCTCAGTGTGTTCCCATTTCCTTAGAAACAGTGTATTTGCTGGGAGAAAAGTGCATTACTGTGCGCTTTCACCGTTCAGCAAATACATGTGTAGAAGCACAGCGCTAGCAGAAACGAATGTTTCTCGACGTTTTCTAACTCAGGGAACAAGTTGCACACTTCTGAGATGCATTTGGGCAACTTTGTCAGAAATGAGTTTTTTGCCAACAGAGACATGCCTACTTGCTCAGTTGTACAGATTCTGAGTATGTAACTGGGCTGGATGAAATCAGCATTTCTCTTGCTTCGCTGTGCGTAGGGAAGCTCAGTTTTAGTCACAGTAGCTCCCACAAGTGTCCTCTCAGTGTGTTCCCATTTCCTTAGAAACAGTGTATTTGCTGGGAGAAAAGTGCATTACTGTGCGCTTTCACCGTTCAGCAAATACATGTGTAGAAGCACAGCGCTAGCAGAAACAACCGTTTCTCGACGTTTTCTAACTCAGGGAACAAGCTGCACACTTCTGAGATGCATTTGGGCAACTTTGTCAGAAATGAGTTTTTTGCCTACAGAGACATGCCTATTTGCTCAGTAGTACAGATTCTGAGTATGTAACTGGGCTTGATGAAATCAGCATTTCTCTTGCTTCCCTGTGCGTAGAGAAGCTCAGTTTTAGTCACAGTAGCTCCCACAAGTGTCTCCTCAGTGTGTTCCCATTTCCTTAGAAACAGTGTATTTGCTGCGAGAAAAGTGCATTACTGTGCGCTTTCACCGTTCAGCAAATACATGTGTAGAAGCACAGCGCTAGCAGAAACGAACGTTTCTCGACGTTTTCTAACTCAGGGAACAAGTTGCACACTTCTGAGATGCATTTGGGCAACTTTGTCAGAAATGAGTTTTTTGCCTAAAGAGACATGCCTATTTGCGCAGTAGTACAGATTCTGAGTATGTAACTGGGCTTGATGAAATCAGCATTTCTCTTGCTTCCCTGTGCGTAGGGAAGCTCAGTTTTAGTCACAGTAGCTCCCACAAGTGTCTCCTCAGTGTGTTCCCATTTCCTTAGAAACAGTGTATTTGCTGGGAGAAAAGTGCATTACTGTGCGCTTTCACCGTTCAGCAAATACATGTGTAGAAGCACAGCGCTAGCAGAAACGAACGTTTCTCGACGTTTTCTAATTCAGGGAACAAGTTGCACACTTCTGAGATGCATTTGGGCAACTCCGTCAGAAATGATTTTTTTGCCTAAAGAGACATGCCTATTTGCGCAGTAGTACAGATTCTGAGTATGTAACTGGGCTGGATGAAATCAGCATTTCTCTTGCTTCCCTGTGCGTAGGGAAGCTCAGTTTTAGTCACAGTAGCTCCCACAAGTGTCCTCTCAGTGTGTTCCCATTTCCTTAGAAACAGTGTATTTGCTGGGAGAAAAGTGCATTACTGTGCGCTTTCACCGTTCAGCAAATACATGTGTAGAAGCACAGCGCTAGCAGAAACAACCGTTTCTCGACGTTTTCTAACTCAGGGAACAAGCTGCACACTTCTGAGATGCATTTGGGCAACTTTGTCAGAAATGAGTTTTTTGCCTACAGAGACATGCCTATTTGCTCAGTAGTACAGATTCTGAGTATGTAACTGGGCTTGATGAATTCAGCATTTCTCTTGCTTCCCTGTGCGTAGGGAAGCTCAGTTTTAGTCACAGTAGCTCCCACAAGTGTCTCCTCAGTGTGTTCCCATTTCCTTAGAAACAGTTTATTTGCTGGGAGAAAAGTGCATTACTGTGCGCTTTCACTGTTTAGCAAATACATGTGTAGAAGCACAGCGCTAGCAGAAACAAACGTTTCTCGACGTTTTCTAACTCAGGGAACAAGTTGCACACTTCTGAGATGCATTTGGGCAACTTTGTCAGAAATGAGTTTTTTGCCTACAGAGACATGTCTATTTGCGCAGTAGTACAGATTCTGAGTATGTAACTGGGCTTGATGAAATCAGCATTTCTCTTGCTTCCCTGTGTGTAGGGAAGCTCAGTTTTAGTCACAGTAGCTCCCACAAGTGTCTCCTCAGTGTGTTCCCATTTCCTTAGAAACAGTGTATTTGCTGGGAGAAAAGTGCATTACTGTGCGCTTTCACCGTTCAGCAAATACATGTGTAGAAGCCCAGCGCTAGCAGAAACGACCGTTTCTCGACGTTTTCTAACTCAGGGAACAAGTTGCACACTTCTGAAATGCATTTGGGCAACTTTGTCAGAAATGAGTTCTTTGCCTAAAGAGACATGCCTATTTGCGCAGTAGTACAGATTCTGAGTATGTAACTGGGCTTGATGAAATCAGCATTTCTCTTGCTTCCCTGTGCGTAGGGAAGCTCAGTTTTAGTCACAGTAGCTCCCACAAGTGTCTCCTCAGTGTGTTCCCATTTCCTTAGAAACAGTTTATTTGCTGGGAGAAAAGTGCATTACTGTGCGCTTTCACCGTTCAGCAAATACATGTGTAGAAGCACAGCGCTAGCAGAAAAAAACGTTTCTCGACGTTTTCTAACTCAGGGAACAAGTTGCACACTTCTGAGATGCATTTGGGCAACTTTGTCAGAAATGAGTTTTTTGCCTACAGAGACATGTCTATTTGCGCAGTAGTACAGATTCTGAGTATGTAACTGGGCTTGATGAAATCAGCATTTCTCTTGCTTCCCTGTGCGTAGGGAAGCTCAGTTTTAGTCACTGGAGCTCCCACAAGTGTCTCCTCAGTGTGTTCCCATTTCATTAGAGACAGTGTATTTGCTGGGAGAAAAGTGCATTACTGTGCGCTTTCACCGTTCAGCAAATACATGTGTAGAAGCCCAGCGCTAGCAGAAACGACCGTTTCTCGACGTTTTCTAACTCAGGGAACAAGTTGCACACTTCTGAGATGCATTTGGGCAACTTTGTCAGAAATTAGTTTTTTGCCTACAGAGACATGCCTATTTGCGCAGTAGTACAGATTCTGAGTATGTAACTGGGCTGGATGAAATCAGCATTTCTCTTGCTTCACTGTGTGTAGGGAAGCTCAGTTTTAGTCACAGTAGCTCCCACAAGTGTCCTCTCAGTGTGTTCCCATTTCCTTAGAAACAGTGTATTTGCTGGGAGAAAAGTGCATTACTGTGCGCTTTCACCGTTCAGCAAATACATGTGTAGAAGCACAGCGCTAGCAGAAACAACCGTTTCTCAACGTTTTCTAACTCAGGGAACAAACTGCACACTTCTGAGATGCATTTGGGCAACTTTGTCAGAAATGAGTTTTTTGCCTACAGAGACATGCCTATTTGCTCAGTAGTACAGATTCTGAGTATGTAACTGGGCTGGATGAAATCAGCATTTCTCTTGCTTCCCTGTGTGTAGGGAAGCTCAGTTTTAGTCACAGTAGCTCCCACAAGTGTCTCCTCAGTGTGTTTCCATTTCCTTAGAAACAGTGTATTTGCTGGGAGAAAAGTGCATTACTGTGCGCTTTCACCGTTCAGCAAATACATGTGTAGAAGCCCAGCGCTAGCAGAAACGACCGTGTCTCGACGTTTTCTAACTCAGGGAACAAGTTGCACACTTCTGAGATGCATTTGGGCAACTTTGTCAGAAATGAGTTTTTTGCCTACAGAGACATGCCTATTTGCGCAGTAGTACAGATTCTGAGTATGTAACTGGGCTTGATGAAATCAGCATTTCTCTTGCTTCCCTGTGCGTAGGGATGCTCAGTTTTCGTCACTGGAGCTCCCACAAGTGTCTCCTCAGTGTGTTCCCATTTCCTTAGAAACAGTGTATTTGTTGGGAGAAAAGTGCATTACTGTGCGCTTTCACCGTTCAGCAAATACATGTGTAGAAGCCCAGCGCTAGCAGAAACGACCGTGTCTCGACGTTTTCTAACTCAGGGAACAAGTTGCACACTTCTGAAATGCATTTCGGCAACTTTGTCAGAAATGAGTTTTTTGCCTAAAGAGACATTCCTATTTGCGCAGTAGTACAGATTCTGAGTATGTAACTGGGCTTGATGAAATCAGCATTTCTCTTGCTTCCCTGTGCGTAGGGAAGCTCAGTTTTAGTCACAGTAGCTCCCACAAGTGTCTCCTCAGTGTGTTCCCATTTCCTTAGAAACAGTGTATTTGCTGGGAGAAAAGTGCATTACTGTGCGCTTTCACCGTTCAGCAAATACATGTGTAGAAGCACAGCGCTAGCAGAAACGAACGTTTCTCGACGTTTTCTAACTCAGGGAACAAGTTGCACACTTCTGAGATGCATTTGGGCAACTTTGTCAGAAATGAGTTTTTTGCCTACAGAGACATGCCTATTTGCGCAGTAGTACAGATTCTGAGTATGTAACTGGGCTGGATGAAATCAGCATTTCTCTTGCTTCGCTGTGCGTAGGGAAGCTCAGTTTTAGTCACAGTAGCTCCCACAAGTGTCCTCTCAGTGTGTTCCCATTTCCTTAGAAACAGTGTATTTGCTGGGAGAAAAGTGCATTACTGTGCGCTTTCACCGTTCAGCAAATACATGTGTAGAAGCACAGCGCTAGCAGAAACAACCGTTTCTCGACGTTTTCTAACTCAGGGAACAAGTTGCACACTTCTGAGATGCATTTGGGCAACTTTGTCAGAAATGAGTTTTTTGCCTAAAGAGACATGCCTATTTGCGCAGTAGTACAGATTCTGAGTATGTAACTGGGCTTGATGAAATCAGCATTTCTCTTGCTTCCCAGTGCGTAGGGAAGCTCAGTTTTAGTCACAGTAGCTCCCACAAGTGTCTCCTCAGTGTGTTCCCATTTCCTTAGAAACAGTGTATTTGCTGGGAGAAAAGTGCATTACTGTGCGCTTTCACCGTTCAGCAAATACATGTGTAGAAGCACAGCGCTAGCAGAAACGAACGTTTCTCGACGTTTTCTAACTCAGGGAACAAGTTGCACACTTCTGAGATGCATTTGGGCAACTCTGTCAGAAATGAGTTTTTTGCCTTCAGAGACATGCCTATTTGCGCAGTAGTACAGATTCTGAGTATGTAACTGGGCTGGATGAAATCAGCATTTCTCTTGCTTCGCTGTGCGTAGGGAAGCTCAGTTTTAGTCACAGTAGCTCCCACAAGTGTCCTCTCAGTGTGTTCCCATTTCCTTAGACACAGTGTATTTGCTGGGAGAAAAGTGCATTACTGTGCGCTTTCACCGTTCAGCAAATACATGTGTAGAAGCACAGCGCTAGCAGAAACAACCGTTTCTCGACGTTTTCTAACTCAGGGAACAAGCTGCACACTTCTGAGATGCATTTGGGCAACTTTGTCAGAAATGAGTTTTTTGCCTAAAGAGACATGCCTATTTGCGCAGTAGTACAGATTCTGAGTATGTAACTGGGCTTGATGAAATCAGCATTTCTCTTGCTTCCCTGTGCGTAGGGAAGCTCAGTTTTAGTCACAGTAGCTCCCACAAGTGTCTCCTCAGTGTGTTCCCATTTCCTTAGAAACAGTGTATTTGCTGGGAGAAAAGTGCATTACTGTGCGCTTTCACCGTTCAGCAAATACATGTGTAGAAGCACAGCGCTAGCAGAAACAACCGTTTCTCGACGTTTTCTAACTCAGGGAACAAGCTGCACACTTCTGAGATGCATTTGGGCAACTTTGTCAGAAATGAGTTTTTTGCCTACAGAGACATGCCTATTTGCTCAGTAGTACAGATTCTGAGTATGTAACTGGGCTGGATGAAATCAGCATTTCTCTTGCTTCCCTGTGCGTAGGGAAGCTCAGTTTTAGTCACAGTAGCTCCCACAAGTGTCTCCTCAGTGTGTTCCCATTTCCTTAGAAACAGTGTATTTGCTGCCAGAAAAGTGCATTACTGTGCGCTTTCACCGTTCAGCAAATACATGTGTAGAAGCACAGCGCTAGCAGAAACGAACGTTTCTCGACGTTTTCGAACTCAGGGAACAAGTTGCACACTTCTGAGATGCATTTGGGCAACTTTGTCAGAAATGAGTTTTTTGCCTAAAGAAACATGCCTATTTGCGCAGTAGTACAGATTCTGAGTATGTAACTGGGCTTGATGAAATCAGCATTTCTCTTGCTTCCCTGTGCGTAGGGAAGCTCAGTTTTAGTCACAGTAGCTCCCACAAGTGTCTCCTCAGTGTGTTCCCATTTCCTTAGAAACAGTGTATTTGCTGGGAGAAAAGTGCATTACTGTGCGCTTTCACCGTTCAGCAAATACATGTGTAGAAGCACAGCGCTAGCAGAAACGAACGTTTCTCGACGTTTTCTAACTCAGGGAACAAGTTGCACACTTCTGAGATGCATTTGGGCAACTCTGTCAGAAATGAGTTTTTTGCCTACAGAGACATGCCTATTTGCGCAGTAGTACAGATTCTGAGTATGTAACTGGGCTGGATGAAATCAGCATTTCTCTTGCTTCGCTGTGCGTAGGGAAGCTCAGTTTTAGTCACAGTAGCTCCCACAAGTGTCCTCTCAGTGTGTTCCCATTTCCTTAGAAACAGTGTATTTGCTGGGAGAAAAGTGCATTACTGTGCGCTTTCACCGTTCAGCAAATACATGTGTAGAAGCACAGCGCTAGCAGAAACAAACGTTTCTCGACGTTTTCTAACTCAGGGAACAAGCTGCACACTTCTGAGATGCATTTGGGCAACTTTGTCAGAAATGAGTTTTTTGCCTACAGAGACATGCCTATTTGCTCAGTAGTACAGATTCTGAGTATGTAACTGGGCTTGATGAAATCAGCATTTCTCTTGCTTCCCTGTGCGTAGGGAAGCTCAGTTTTAGTCACAGTAGCTCCCACAAGTGTCTCCTCAGTGTGTTCCCATTTCCTTAGAAACAGTGTATTTGCTGCGAGAAAAGTGCATTACTGTGCGCTTTCACCGTTCAGCAAATACATGTGTAGAAGCACAGCGCTAGCAGAAACGAACGTTTCTCGACGTTTTCTAACTCAGGGAACAAGTTGCACACTTCTGAGATGCATTTGGGCAACTTTGTCAGAAATGAGTTTTTTGCCTAAAGAGACATGCCTATTTGCGCAGTAGTACAGATTCTGAGTATGTAACTGGGCTTGATGAAATCAGCATTTCTCTTGCTTCCCTGTGCGTAGGGAAGCTCAGTTTTAGTCACAGTAGCTCCCACAAGTGTCTCCTCAGTGTGTTCCCATTTCCTTAGAAACAGTGTATTTGCTGGGAGAAAAGTGCATTACTGTGTGCTTTCACCGTTCAGCAAATACATGTGTAGAAGCACAGCGCTAGCAGAAACGAACGTTTCTCGACGTTTTCTAACTCAGGGAACAAGTTGCACACTTCTGAGATGCATTTGGGCAACTCTGTCAGAAATGAGTTTTTTGCCTACAGAGACATGCCTATTTGCGCAGTAGTACAGATTCTGAGTATGTAACTGGGCTGGATGAAATCAGCATTTCTCTTGCTTCGCTGTGCGTAGGGAAGCTCAGTTTTAGTCACAGTAGCTCCCACAAGTGTCCTCTCAGTGTGTTCCCATTTCCTTAGAAGCAGTGTATTTGCTGGGAGAAAAGTGCATTACTGTGCGCTTTCACCGTTCAGCAAATACATGTGTAGAAGCACAGCGCTAGCAGAAACAACCGTTTCTCGACGTTTTCTAACTCAGGGAACAAGCTGCACACTTCTGAGATGCATTTGGGCAACTTTGTCAGAAATGAGTTTTTTGCCTACAGAGACATGCCTATTTGCTCAGTAGTACAGATTCTGAGTATGTAACTGGGCTGGATGAATTCAGCATTTCTCTTGCTTCCCTGTGCGTAGGGAAGCTCAGTTTTAGTCACAGTAGCTCCCACAAGTGTCTCCTCAGTGTGTTCCCATTTCCTTAGAAACAGTGTATTTGCTGGGAGAAAAGTGCATTACTGTGCGCTTTCACCGGTCAGCAAATACATGTGTAGAAGCACAGCGCTAGCAGAAACGAACGGTTCTCGACGTTTTCTAACTCAGGGAACAAATTGCACACTTCTGAGATGCATTTGGGCAACTTTCTCAGAAATGAGTTCTTTGCCTACAAAGACATGCCTATTTGCTCAGTAGTAAAGATTCTAGGTATGTAACTGGGCTTGATGAAATCAGCATTTCTCTTGCTTCCCTGTGCGTAGGGAAGCTCAGTTTTAGTCACTGGAGCTCCCACAAGTGTCTCCTCAGTGTGTTCCCATTTCCTTAGAAACAGTGTATTTGCTGGGAGAAAAGTGCATTACTGTGCGCTTTCACCGTTCAGCAAATACATGTGTAGAAGCCCAGCGCTAGGAGAAACGACCGTTTCTCGACGTTTTCTAACTCAGGGAACAAGTTGCACACTTCTGAAATGCATTTGGGCAACTTTGTCAGAAATGAGTTCTTTGCCTAAAGAGACATGCCTATTTGCGCAGTAGTACAGATTCTGAGTATGTAACTGGGCTTGATGAAATCAGCATTTCTCTTGCTTCCCTGTGCGTAGGGAAGCTCAGTTTTAGTCACAGTAGCTCCCACAAGTGTCTCCTCAGTGTGTTCCCATTTCCTTAGAAACAGTTTATTTGCTGGGAGAAAAGTGCATTACTGTGCGCTTTCACCGTTCAGCAAATACATGTGTAGAAGCACAGCGCTAGCAGAAACAAACGTTTCTCGACGTTTTCTAACTCAGGGAACAAGTTGCACACTTCTGAGATGCATTTGGGCAACTTTGTCAGAAATGAGTTTTTTGCCTACAGAGACATGTCTATTTGCGCAGTAGTACAGATTCTGAGTATGTAACTGGGCTTGATGAAATCAGCATTTCTCTTGCTTCCCTGTGCGTAGGGAAGCTCAGTTTTAGTCACTGGAGCTCCCACAAGTGTCTCCTCAGTGTGTTCCCATTTCCTTAGAAACAGTGTATTTGCTGGGAGAAAAGTGCATTACTGTGCGCTTTCACCGTTCAGCAAATACATGTGTAGAAGCACAGCGCTAGCAGAAACAACCGTTTCTCGACGTTTTCTAACTCAGGAAACAAATTGCACACTTCTGAGATGCATTTGGGCAACTTTGTCAGAAATGAGTTCTTTGCCTACAGAGACATGCCTATTTGCTCAGTAGTAAAGATTCTGAGTATGTAACTGGGCTTGATGAAATCAGCATTTCTCTTGCTTCCCTGTGCATAGGGAAGCTCAGTTTTAGTCACTGGAGCTCCCACAAGTGTCTCCTCAGTGTGTTCCCATTTCATTAGAAACAGTGTATTTGCTGGGAGAAAAGTGCATTACTGTGCGCTTTCACCGTTCAGCAAATACATGTGTAGAAGCCCAGCGCTAGCAGAAACGACCGTGTCTCGACGTTTTCTAACTCAGGGAACAAGTTGCACACTTCTGAGATGCATTTGGGCAACTTTGTCAGAAATTAGTTTTTTGCCTACAGAGACATGCCTATTTGCGCAGTAGTACAGATTCTGAGTATGTAACTGGGCTGGATGAAATCAGCATTTCTCTTGCTTCACTGTGCGTAGGGAAGCTCAGTTTTAGTCACAGTAGCTCCCACAAGTGTCCACTCAGTGTGTTTCCATTTCCTTAGAAACAGTGTATTTGCTGGGAGAAAAGTGCATTACTGTGCGCTTTCACCGTTCAGCAAATACATGTGTAGAAGCACAGCACTAGCAGAAACAACCGTTTCTCAACGTTTTCTAACTCAGGGAACAAACTGCACACTTCTGAGATGCATTTGGGCAACTTTGTCAGAAATGAGTTTTTTGCCTAAGGAGACATGCCTATTTGCTCAGTAGTACAGATTCTGAGTATGTAACTGGGCTTGATGAAATCAGCATTTCTCTTGCTTCCCTGTGCGTAGGGAAGCTCAGTTTTAGTCACAGTAGCTCCCACAAGTGTCTCCTCAGTGTGTTCCCATTTCCTTAGAAACAGTGTATTTGCTGGGAGAAAAGTGCATTACTGTGCGCTTTCACCGTTCAGCAAATACATGTGTAGAAGCACAGCGCTAGCAGAAACGAACGTTTCTCGACGTTTTCTAACTCAGGGAACAAGTTGCACACTTCTGAGATGCATTTGGGCAACTTTGTCAGAAATGAGTTTTTTGCCTACAGAGACATGCCTATTTGCGCAGTAGTACAGATTCTGAGTATGTAACTGGGCTGGATGAAATCAGCATTTCTCTTGCTTCGCTGTGCGTAGGGAAGCTCAGTTTTAGTCACAGTAGCTCCCACAAGTGTCCTCTCAGTGTGTTCCCATTTCCTTAGAAACAGTGTATTTGCTGGGAGAAAAGTGCATTACTGTGCGCTTTCACCGTTCAGCAAATACATGTGTAGAAGCACAGCGCTAGCAGAAACAACCGTTTCTCGACGTTTTCTAACTCAGGGAACAAGCTGCACACTTCTGAGATGCATTTGGGCAACTCTGTCAGAAATGAGTTTTTTGCCTACAGAGACATGCCTATTTGCGCAGTAGTACAGATTCTGAGTATGTAACTGGGCTGGATGAAATCAGCATTTCTCTTGCTTCGCTGTGCGTAGGGAAGCTCAGTTTTAGTCACAGTAGCTCCCACAAGTGTCCTCTCAGTGTGTTCCCATTTCCTTAGAAACAGTGTATTTGCTGGGAGAAAAGTGCATTACTGTGCGCTTTCACCGTTCAGCAAATACATGTGTAGAAGCACAGCGCTAGCAGAAACAAACGTTTCTCGACGTTTTCTAACTCAGGGAACAAGCTGCACACTTCTGAGATGCATTTGGGCAACTTTGTCAGAAATGAGTTTTTTGCCTACAGAGACATGCCTATTTGCTCAGTAGTACAGATTCTGAGTATGTAACTGGGCTTGATGAAATCAGCATTTCTCTTGCTTCCCTGTGCGTAGGGAAGCTCAGTTTTAGTCACAGTAGCTCCCACAAGTGTCTCCTCAGTGTGTTCCCATTTCCTTAGAAACAGTGTATTTGCTGCGAGAAAAGTGCATTACTGTGCGCTTTCACCGTTCAGCAAATACATGTGTAGAAGCACAGCGCTAGCAGAAACGAACGTTTCTCGACGTTTTCTAACTCAGGGAACAAGTTGCACACTTCTGAGATGCATTTGGGCAACTTTGTCAGAAATGAGTTTTTTGCCTAAAGAGACATGCCTATTTGCGCAGTAGTACAGATTCTGAGTATGTAACTGGGCTTGATGAAATCAGCATTTCTCTTGCTTCCCTGTGCGTAGGGAAGCTCAGTTTTAGTCACAGTAGCTCCCACAAGTGTCTCCTCAGTGTGTTCCCATTTCCTTAGAAACAGTGTATTTGCTGGGAGAAAAGTGCATTACTGTGTGCTTTCACCGTTCAGCAAATACATGTGTAGAAGCACAGCGCTAGCAGAAACGAACGTTTCTCGACGTTTTCTAACTCAGGGAACAAGTTGCACACTTCTGAGATGCATTTGGGCAACTCTGTCAGAAATGAGTTTTTTGCCTACAGAGACATGCCTATTTGCGCAGTAGTAAAGATTCTGAGTATGTAACTGGGCTGGATGAAATCAGCATTTCTCTTGCTTCGCTGTGCGTAGGGAAGCTCAGTTTTAGTCACAGTAGCTCCCACAAGTGTCCTCTCAGTGTGTTCCCATTTCCTTAGAAGCAGTGTATTTGCTGGGAGAAAAGTGCATTACTGTGCGCTTTCACCGTTCAGCAAATACATGTGTAGAAGCACAGCGCTAGCAGAAACAACCGTTTCTCGACGTTTTCTAACTCAGGGAACAAGCTGCACACTTCTGAGATGCATTTGGGCAACTTTGTCAGAAATGAGTTTTTTGCCTACAGAGACATGCCTATTTGCTCAGTAGTACAGATTCTGAGTATGTAACTGGGCTGGATGAATTCAGCATTTCTCTTGCTTCCCTGTGCGTAGGGAAGCTCAGTTTTAGTCACAGTAGCTCCCACAAGTGTCTCCTCAGTGTGTTCCCATTTCCTTAGAAACAGTGTATTTGCTGGGAGAAAAGTGCATTACTGTGCGCTTTCACCGGTCAGCAAATACATGTGTAGAAGCACAGCGCTAGCAGAAACGAACGGTTCTCGACGTTTTCTAACTCAGGGAACAAATTGCACAGTTCTGAGATGCATTTGGGCAACTTTGTCAGAAATGAGTTCTTTGCCTACAAAGACATGCCTATTTGCTCAGTAGTAAAGATTCTAGGTATGTAACTGGGCTTGATGAAATCAGCATTTCTCTTGCTTCCCTGTGCGTAGGGAAGCTCAGTTTTAGTCACTGGAGCTCCCACAAGTGTCTCCTCAGTGTGTTCCCATTTCCTTAGAAACAGTGTATTTGCTGGGAGAAAAGTGCATTACTGTGCGCTTTCACCGTTCAGCAAATACATGGGTAGAAGCCCAGCGCTAGGAGAAACGACCGTTTCTTGACGTTTTCTAACTCAGGGAACAAGTTGCACACTTCTGAAATGCATTTGGGCAACTTTGTCAGAAATGAGTTCTTTGCCTAAAGAGACATGCCTATTTGCGCAGTAGTACAGATTCTGAGTATGTAACTGGGCTTGATGAAATCAGCATTTCTCTTGCTTCCCTGTGCGTAGGGAAGCTCAGTTTTAGTCACAGTAGCTCCCACAAGTGTCTCCTCAGTGTGTTCCCATTTCCTTAGAAACAGTTTATTTGCTGGGAGAAAAGTGCATTACTGTGCGCTTTCACCGTTCAGCAAATACATGTGTAGAAGCACAGCGCTAGCAGAAACAAACGTTTCTCGACGTTTTCTAACTCAGGGAACAGGTTGCACACTTCTGAGATGCATTTGGGCAACTTTGTCAGAAATGAGTTTTTTGCCTACAGAGACATGTCTATTTGCGCAGTAGTACAGATTCTGAGTATGTAACTGGGCTTGATGAAATCAGCATTTCTCTTGCTTCCCTGTGCGTAGGGAAGCTCAGTTTTAGTCACTGGAGCTCCCACAAGTGTCTCCTCAGTGTGTTCCCATTTCCTTAGAAACAGTGTATTTGCTGGGAGAAAAGTGCATTACTGTGCGCTTTCACCGTTCAGCAAATACATGTGTAGAAGCACAGCGCTAGCAGAAACAACCGTTTCTCGACGTTTTCTAACTCAGGAAACAAATTGCACACTTCTGAGATACATTTGGGCAACTTTGTCAGAAATGAGTTCGTTGCCTACAGAGACATGCCTATTTGCTCAGTAGTAAAGATTCTGAGTATGTAACTGGGCTTGATGAAATCAGCATTTCTCTTGCTTCCCTGTGCGTAGGGAAGCTCAGTTTTAGTCACTGGAGCTCCCACAAGTGTCTCCTCAGTGTGTTCCCATTTCATTAGAAACAGTGTATTTGCTGGGAGAAAAGTGCATTACTGTGCGCTTTCACCGTTCAGCAAATACATGTGTAGAAGGCCAGCGCTAGCAGAAACGACCGTGTCTCGACGTTTTCTAACTCAGGGAACAAGTTGCACACTTCTGAGATGCATTTGGGCAACTTTGTCAGAAATTAGTTTTTTGCCTACAGAGACATGCCTATTTGCGCAGTAGTACAGATTCTGAGTATGTAACTGGGCTGGATGAAATCAGCATTTCTCTTGCTTCACTGTGCGTAGGGAAGCTCAGTTTTAGTCACAGTAGCTCCGACAAGTGTCCACTCAGTGTGTTTCCATTTCCTTAGAAACAGTGTATTTGCTGGGAGAAAAGTGCATTACTGTGCGCTTTCACCGTTCAGCAAATACATGTGTAGAAGCACAGCGCTAGCAGAAACAACCGTTTCTCAACGTTTTCTAACTCAGGGAACAAACTGCACACTTCTGAGATGCATTTGGGCAACTTTGTCAGAAATGAGTTTTTTGCCTAAGGAGACATGCCTATTTGCTCAGTAGTACAGATTCTGAGTATGTAACTGGGCTTGATGAAATCAGCATTTCTCTTGCTTCCCTGTGTGTAGGGAAGCTCAGTTTTAGTCACAGTAGCTCCCACAAGTGTCTCCTCAGTGTGTTCCCATTTCCTTAGAAACAGTGTATTTGCTGGGAGAAAAGTGCATTACTGTGCGCTTTCACCGTTCAGCAAATACATGTGTAGAAGCACAGCGCTAGCAGAAACAACCGTTTCTCGACGTTTTCTAACTCAGGGAACAAATTGCACACTTCTGAGATGCATTTGGGCAACTTTGTCAGAAATGAGTTCTTTGCCTACAGAGACATGCCTATTTGCTCAGTAGTAAAGATTCTGAGTATGTAACTGGGCTTGATGAAATCAGCATTTCTCTTGCTTCCCTGTGCATAGGGATGCTCAGTTTTAGTCACAGTAGCTCCCACAAGTCTCTCCTCAGTGTGTTCCCATTTCATTAGAAACAGTGTATTTGCTGGGAGAAAAGTGCATTACTGTGAGCTTTCACCGTTCAGCAAATACATGTGTAGAAGCCCAGCGCTAGCAGAAACGACCGTGTCTCGACGTTTTCTAACTCAGGGAACAAGTTGCACACTTCTGAAATGCATTTGGGCAACTTTGTCAGAAATGAGTTTTTTGCCTAAAGAGACATTCCTATTTGCTCAGTAGTACAGATTCTGAGTATGTAACTGGGCTTGATGAAATCAGCATTTCTCTTGCTTCCCTGTGCGTAGGGAAGCTCAGTTTTAGTCACAGTAGCTCCCACAAGTGTCTCCTCAGTGTGTTCCCATTTCCTTAGAAACAGTGTATTTGCTGGGAGAAAAGTGCATTACTGTGCGCTTTCACCGTTCAGCAAATACATGTGTAGAAGCACAGCGCTAGCAGAAACGAACGTTTCTCGACGTTTTCTAACTCAGGGAACAAGCTGCACACTTCTGAGATGCATTTGGGCAACTTTGTCAGAAATGAGTTTTTTGCCTACAGAGACATGCCTATTTGCTCAGTAGTACAGATTCTGAGTATGTAACTGGGCTTGATGAAATCAGCATTTCTCTTGCTTCCCTGTGCGTAGGGAAGCTCAGTTTTAGTCACAGTAGCTCCCACAAGTGTCTCCTCAGTGTGTTCCCATTTCCTTAGAAACAGTGTATTTGCTGGGAGAAAAGTGCATTACTGTGCGCTTTCACCGTTCAGCAAATACATGTGTAGAAGCACAGCGCTAGCAGAAACGAACGTTTCTCGACGTTTTCGAACTCAGGGAACAAGTTGCACACTTCTGAGATGCATTTGGGCAACTTTGTCAGAAATGAGTTTTTTGCCTAAAGAGACATGCCTATTTGCGCAGTAGTACAGATTCTGAGTATGTAACTGGGCTTGATGAAATCAGCATTTCTCTTGCTTCCCTGTGCGTAGGGAAGCTCAGTTTTAGTCACAGTAGCTCCCACAAGTGTCTCCTCAGTGTGTTCCCATTTCCTTAGAAACAGTGTATTTGCTGGGAGAAAAGTGCATTACTGTGCGCTTTCACCGTTCAGCAAATACATGTGTAGAAGCACAGCGCTAGCAGAAACGAACGTTTCTCGACGTTTTCTAACTCAGGGAACAAGTTGCACACTTCTGAGATGCATTTGGGCAACTCTGTCAGAAATGAGTTTTTTGCCTACAGAGACATGCCTATTTGCGCAGTAGTACAGATTCTGAGTATGTAACTGGGCTGGATGAAATCAGCATTTCTATTGCTTCGCTGTGCGTAGGGAAGCTCAGTTTTAGTCACAGTAGCTCCCACAAGTGTCCTCTCAGTGTGTTCCCATTTCCTTAGAAACAGTGTATTTGCTGGGAGAAAAGTGCATTACTGTGCGCTTTCACCGTTCAGCAAATACATGTGTAGAAGCACAGCGCTAGCAGAAACAAACGTTTCTCGACATTTTCTAACTCAGGGAACAAGTTGCACACTTCTGAGATGCATTTGGGCAACTTTGTCAGAAATGAGTTTTTTGCCTACAGAGACATGTCTATTTGAGCAGTAGTACAGATTCTGAGTATGTAACTGGGCTTGATGAATTCAGCATTTCTCTTGCTTCCCTGTGTGTAGGGAAGCTCAGTTTTAGTCACAGTAGCTCCCACAAGTGTCTCCTCAGTCTGTTCCCATTTCCTTAGAAACAGTGTATTTGCTGCGAGAAAAGTGCATTACTGTGCGCTTTCACCGTTCAGCAAATACATGTGTAGAAGCACAGCGCTAGCAGAAACGAACGTTTCTCGACGTTTTCTAACTCAGGGAACAAATTGCACACTTCTGAGATGCATTTGGGCAACTTTGTCAGAAATGAGTTCTTTGCCTACAAAGACATGCCTATTTGCTCAGTAGTAAAGATTCTGAGTATGTAACTGGGCTTGATGAAATCAGCATTTCTCTTGCTTCCCTGTGCGTAGGGAAGCTCAGTTTTAGTCACTGGAGCTCCCACAAGTGTCTCCTCAGTGTGTTCCCATTTCCTTAGAGACAGTGTATTTGCTGGGAGAAAAGTGCATTACTGTGCGCTATCACCGTTCAGCAAATACATGTGTAGAGGCACAGCGCTAGCAGAAACAAACGTTTCTCGACGTTTTCTAACTCAGGGAACAAGTTGCACACTTCTGAGATGCATTTGGGCAACTTTGTCAGAAATGAGTTTTTTGCCTACAGAGACATGTCTATTTGCGCAGTAGTACAGATTCTGAGTATGTAACTGGGCTTGATGAAATCAGCATTTCTCTTGCTTCCCTGTGCGTAGGGAAGCTCAGTTTTAGTCACTGGAGCTCCCACAAGTGTCTCCTCAGTGTGTTCCCATTTCATTAGAAACAGTGTATTTGCTGGGAGAAAAGTGCATTACTGTGCGCTTTCACCGTTCAGCAAATACATGTGTAGAAGCCCAGCGCTAGCAGAAACGACCGTTTCTCGACGTTTTCTAACTCAGGGAACAAGTTGCACACTTCTGAGATGCATTTGGGCAACTTTGTCAGAAATGAGTTTTTTGCCTAAAGAGACATGCCTATTTGCGCAGTAGTACAGATTCTGAGTATGTAACTGGGCTGGATGAAATCAGCATTTCTCTTGCTTCCCTGTGCGTAGGGAAGCTCAGTTTTAGTCACAGTAGCTCCCACAAGTGTCTCCTCAGTGTGTTCCCATTTCCTTAGAAACAGTTTATTTGCTGGGAGAAAAGTGCATTACTGTGCGCTTTCACCGTTCAGCAAATACATGTGTAGAAGCACAGCGCTAGCAGAAACAAATGTTTCTCGACGTTTTCTAACTCAGGGAACAAGTTGCACACTTCTGAGATGCATTTGGGCAACTTTGTCAGAAATGAGTTTTTTGCCTACAGAGACATGTCTATTTGCCCAGTAGTACAGATTCTGAGTATGTAACTGGGCTGGATGAAATCAGCATTTCTCTTGCTTCCCTGTGCGTAGGGAAGCTCAGTTTTAGTCACTGGAGCTCCCACAAGTGTCTCCTCAGTGTGTTCCCATTTCATTAGAGACAGTGTATTTGCTGGGAGAAAAGTGCATTACTGTGCGCTTTCACCGTTCAGCAAATACATGTGTAGAAGCACAGCGCTAGCAGAAACAAACGTTTCTCGACATTTTCTAACTCAGGGAACAAGTTGCACACTTCTGAGATGCATTTGGGCAACTTTGTCAGAAATGAGTTTTTTGCCTACAGAGACATGTCTATTTGAGCAGTAGTACAGATTCTGAGTATGTAACTGGGCTTGATGAATTCAGCATTTCTCTTGCTTCCCTGTGTGTAGGGAAGCTCAGTTTTAGTCACAGTAGCTCCCACAAGTGTCTCCTCAGTGTGTTCCCATTTCCTTAGAAACAGTGTATTTGCTGGGAGAAAAGTGCATTACTGTGCGCTTTCACCGTTCAGCAAATACATGTGTAGAAGCACAGCGCTAGCAGAAACGAACGTTTCTCGACGTTTTCTAACTCAGGGAACAAATTGCACACTTCTGAGATGCATTTGGGCAACTTTGTCAGAAATGAGTTCTTTGCCTACAAAGACATGCCTATTTGCTCAGTAGTAAAGATTCTGAGTATGTAACTGGGCTTGATGAAATCAGCATTTCTCTTGCTTCCCTGTGCGTAGGGAAGCTCAGTTTTAGTCACAGTAGCTCCCACAAGTGTCTCCTCAGTGTGTTCCCATTTCCTTAGAAACAGTGTATTTGCTGGGAGAAAAGTGCATTACTGTGCGCTTTCACCGTTCAGCAAATACATGTGTAGAAGCACAGCGCTAGCAGAAACAACCGTTTCTCGACGTTTTCTAACTCAGGGAACAAATTGCACACTTCTGAGATGCATTTGGGCAACTTTGTCAGAAATGAGTTCTTTGCCTACAGAGACATGCCTATTTGCTCAGTAGTAAAGATTCTGAGTATGTAACTGGGCTTGATGAAATCAGCATTTCTCTTGCTTCCCTGTGCGTAGGGAAGCTCAGTTTTAGTCACAGTAGCTCCCACAAGTGTCTCCTCAGTGTGTTCCCATTTCCTTAGAAACAGTGTATTTGCTGGGAGAAAAGTGCATTACTGTGCGCTTTCACCGTTCAGCAAATACATGTGTAGAAGCACAGCGCTAGCAGAAACAAACGTTTCTCGACGTTTTCTAACTCAGGGAACAAGTTGCACACTTCTGAGATGCATTTGGGCAACTTTGTCAGAAATGAGTTTTTTGCCTACAGAGACATGTCTATTTGCGCAGTAGTACAGATTCTTAGTATGTAACTGGGCTTGATGAAATCAGCATTTCTCTTGCTTCCCTGTGCGTAGGGAAGCTCAGTTTTAGTCACAGTAGCTCCCACAAGTGTCTCCTCAGTGTGTTCCCATTTCCTTAGAAACAGTGTATTTGCTGCGAGAAAAGTGCATTACTGTGCGCTTTCACCGTTCAGCAAATACATGTGTAGAAGCACAGCGCTAGCAGAAACGAACGTTTCTCGACGTTTTCTAACTCAGGGAACAAGCTGCACACTTCTGAGAAGCATTTGGGCAACTTTGTCAGAAATGAGTTTTTTGCCTACAGAGACATGCCTATTTGCTCAGTAGTACAGATTCTGAGTATGTAACTGGGCTTGATGAAATCAGCATTTCTCTTGCTTCACTGTGCGTAGGGAAGCTCAGTTTTAGTCACAGTAGCTCCCACAAGTGTCCTCTCAGTGTGTTCCCATTCCCTTAGAAACAGTGTATTTGCTGGGAAAAAAGTGCATTACTGTGCGCTTTCCCCGTTCAGCAAATACATGTGTAGAAGCACAGCGCTAGCAGAAACAACCGTTTCTCAACGTTTTCTAACTCAGGGAACAAACTGCACACTTTTGAGATGCATTTGGGCAACTTTGTCAGAAATGAGTTTTTTGCCTACAGAGACATGCCTATTTGCTCAGTAGTACAGATTCTGAGTATGTAACTGGGCTTGATGAAATCAGCATTTCTCTTGCTTCCCTGTGTGTAGGGAAGCTCAGTTTTAGTCACAGTAGCTCCCACAAGTGTCTCCTCAGTGTGTTCCCATTTCCTTAGAAACAGTGTATTTGCTGGGAGAAAAGTGCATTACTGTGCGCTTTCACCGTTCAGAAAATACATGTGTAGAAGCACAGCGCTAGCAGAAACAACCGTTTCTCGACGTTTTCTAACTCAGGGAACAAATTGCACACTTCTGAGATGCATTTGGGCAACTTTGTCAGAAATGAGTTCTTTGCCTACAGAGACATGCCTATTTGCTCAGTAGTAAAGATTCTGAGTATGTAACTGGGCTTGATGAAATCAGCATTTCTCTTGCTTCCCTGTGCGTAGGGAAGCTCAGTTTTAGTCACTGGAGCTCCCACAAGTGTCTCCTCAGTGTGTTCCCATTTCATTAGACACAGTGTATTTGCTGGGAGAAAAGTGCATTACTGTGCGCTTTCACCGTTCAGCAAATACATGTGTAGAAGCCCAGCGCTAGCAGAAACGACCGTGTCTCGACGTTTTCTAACTCAGGGAACAAGTTGCACACTTCTGAAATGCATTTGGGCAACTTTGTCAGAAATGAGTTTTTTGCCTAAAGAGACATGCCTATTTGCGCAGTACTACAGATTCTGAGTATGTAACTGGGCTTGATGAAATCAGCATTTCTCTTGCTTCCCTGTGCATAGGGAAGCTCAGTTTTAGTCACAGTAGCTCCCACAAGTGTCTCCTCAGTGTGTTCCCATTTCCTTAGAAACAGTGTATTTGCTGGGAGAAAAGTGCATTACTGTGCGCTTTCACCGTTCAGCAAATACATGTGTAGAAGCACAGCGCTAGCAGAAACGAACGTTTCTCGACGTTTTCTAACTCAGGGAACAAGTTGCACACTTCTGAGATGCATTTGGGCAACTTTGTCAGAAATGAGTTTTTTGCCTACAGAGACATGCCTATTTGCGCAGTAGTACAGATTCTGAGTATGTAACTGGGCTGGATGAAATCAGCATTTCTCTTGCTTCGCTGTGCGTAGGGAAGCTCAGTTTTAGTCACAGTAGCTCCCACAAGTGTCCTCTCAGTGTGTTCCCATTTCCTTACAGACAGTGTATTAGCTGGGAGAAAAGTGCATTACTGTGCGCTATCACCGTTCAGCAAATACATGTGTAGAAGCACAGCGCTAGCAGAAACAAACGTTTCTCGACGTTTTCTAACTCAGGGAACAAGTTGCACACTTCTGAGATGCATTTGGGCAACTTTGTCAGAAATGAGTTTTTTGCCTACAGAGACATGTCTATTTGCGCAGTAGTACAGATTCTGAGTATGTAACTAGGCTTGATGAAATCAGCATTTCTCTTGCTTCCCTGTGCGTAGGGAAGCTCAGTTTTAGTCACTGGAGCTCCCACAAGTGTCTCCTCAGTGTGTTCCCATTTCATTAGAAACAGTGTATTTGCTGGGAGAAAAGTGCATTACTGTGCGCTTTCACCGTTCAGCAAATACATGTGTAGAAGCACAGCGCTAGCAGAAACAAACGTTTCTCGACGTTTTCTAACTCAGGGAACAAGTTGCACACTTCTGAGATGCATTTGGGCAACTTTGTCAGAAATGAGTTTTTTGCCTACAGAGACATGTCTATTTGCGCAGTAGTACAGATTCTTAGTATGTAACTGGGCTTGATGAAATCAGCATTTCTCTTGCTTCCCTGTGCGTAGGGAAGCTCAGTTTTAGTCACAGTAGCTCCCACAAGTGTCTCCTCAGTGTGTTCCCATTTCCTTAGAAACAGTGTATTTGCTGCGAGAAAAGTGCATTACTGTGCGCTTTCACCGTTCAGCAAATACATGTGTAGAAGCACAGCGCTAGCAGAAACGAACGTTTCTCGACGTTTTCTAACTCAGGGAACAAGCTGCACACTTCTGAGATGCATTTGGGCAACTTTGTCAGAAATGAGTTTTTTGCCTACAGAGACATGCCTATTTGCTCAGTAGTACAGATTCTGAGTATGTAACTGGGCTGGATGAAATCAGCATTTCTCTTGCTTCACTGTTCGTAGGGAAGCTCAGTTTTAGTCACAGTAGCTCCCACAAGTGTCCTCTCAGTGTGTTCCCATTCCCTTAGAAACAGTGTATTTGCTGGGAGAAAAGTGCATTACTGTGCGCTTTCACCGTTCAGCAAATACATGTGTAGAAGCACAGCGCTAGCAGAAACAACCGTTTCTCAACGTTTTCTAACTCAGGGAACAAACTGCACACTTCTGAGATGCATTTGGGCAACTTTGTCAGAAATGAGTTTTTTGCCTACAGAGACATGCCTATTTGCTCAGTAGTACAGATTCTGAGTATGTAACTGGGCTTGATGAAATCAGCATTTCTCTTGCTTCCCTGTGTGTAGGGAAGCTCAGTTTTAGTCACAGTAGCTCCCACAAGTGTCTCCTCAGTGTGTTCCCATTTCCTTAGAAACAGTGTATTTGCTGGGAGAAAAGTGCATTACTGTGCGCTTTCACCGTTCAGAAAATACATGTGTAGAAGCACAGCGCTAGCAGAAACAACCGTTTCTCGACGTTTTCTAACTCAGGGAACAAGTTGCACACTTCTGAGATGCATTTGGGCAACTTTGTCAGAAATGAGTTTTTTGCCTAAAGAGACATGCCTATTTGCGCAGTAGTACAGATTCTGAGTATGTAACTGGGCTTGATGAAATCAGCATTTCTCTTGCTTCCCTGTGCGTAGGGAAGCTCAGTTTTAGTCACAGTAGCTCCCACAAGTGTCTCCTCAGTGTGTTCCCATTTCCTTAGAAACAGTGTATTTGCAGGGAGAAAAGTGCATTACTGTGTGCTTTCACCGTTCAGCAAATACATGTGTAGAAGCACAGCGCTAGCAGAAACAACCGTTTCTCGACGTTTTATAACTCAGGGAACAAGCTGCACACTTCTGAGATGCATTTGGGCAACTTTGTCAGAAATGAGTTTTTTGCCTACAGAGACATGCCTATTTGCTCAGTAGTACAGATTCTGAGTATGTAACTGGGCTTGATGAATTCAGCATTTCTCTTGCTTCCCTGTGCGTAGGGAAGCTCAGTTTTAGTCACAGTAGCTCCCACAAGTGTCTCCTCAGTGTGATCCCATTTCCTTAGAAACAGTTTATTTGCTGGGAGAAAAGTGCATTACTGTGCGCTTTCACCGTTCAGCAAATACATGTGTAGAAGCACAGCGCTAGCAGAAACAAACGTTTCTCGACGTTTTCTAACTCAGGGAACAAGTTGCACACTTCTGAGATGCATTTGGGCAACTTTGTCAGAAATGAGATTTTTGCCTACAGAGACATGTCTATTTGCGCAGTAGTACAGATTCTGAGTATGTAACTGGGCTTGATGAAATCAGCATTTCTCTTGCTTCCCTGTGCGTAGGGAAGCTCAGTTTTAGTCACAGTAGCTCCCACAAGTGTCTCCTCAGTGTGTTCCCATTTCCTTAGAAACAGTGTATTTGCTGGGAGAAAAGTGCATTACTGTGCGCTTTCACCGTTCAGCAAATACATGTGTAGAAGCACAGCGCTAGCAGAAACGAACGTTTCTCAACGTTTTCTAACTCAGGGAACAAATTGCACACTTCTGAGATGCATTTGGGCAACTTTGTCAGAAATGAGTTCTTTGCCTACAGAGACATGCCTATTTGCTCAGTAGTAAAGATTCTGAGTATGTAACTGGGCTGGATGAAATCAGCATTTCTCTTGCTTCCCTGTGCGTAGGGAAGCTCAGTTTTAGTCACAGTAGCTCCCACAAGTGTCTCCTCAGTGTGTTCCCATTTCCTTAGAAACAGTTTATTTGCTGGGAGAAAAGTGCATTACTGTGCGCTTTCACCGTTCAGCAAATACATGTGTAGAAGCACAGCGCTAGCAGAAACAAACGTTTCTCGACGTTTTCTAACTCAGGGAACAAGTTGCACACTTCTGAGATGCATTTGGGCAACTTTGTCAGAAATGAGTTTTTTGCCTACAGAGACATGTCTATTTGCGCAGTAGTACAGATTCTGAGTATGTAACTGGGCTTGATGAAATCAGCATTTCTCTTGCTTCCCTGTGTGTAGAGAAGCTCAGTTTTAGTCACAGTAGCTCCCACAAGTGTCTCCTCAGTGTGTTCCCATTTCCTTAGAAACAGTGTATTTGCTGGGAGAAAAGTGCATTACTGTGCGCTTTCACCGTTCAGCAAATACATGTGTAGAAGCACAGCGCTAGCAGAAACGAACGTTTCTAGACGTTTTCTAACTCAGGGAACAAGTTGCACACTTCTGAGATGCATTTGGGCAACTTTGTCAGAAATGAGTTTTTTGCCTACAGAGACATGTCTATTTGCGCAGTAGTACAGATTCTGAGTATGTAACTGGGCTTGATGAAATCAGCATTTCTCTTGCTTCCCTGTGCGTAGGGAAGCTCAGTTTTAGTCACAGTAGCTCCCACAAGTGTCTCCTCAGTGTGTTCCCATTTCCTTAGAAACAGTGTATTTGCTGGGAGAAAAGTGCATTACTGTGCGCTTTCACCGTTCAGCAAATACATGTGTAGAAGCACAGCGCTAGCAGAAACGAACGTTTCTCAACGTTTTCTAACTCAGGGAACAAATTGCACACTTCTGAGATGCATTTGGGCAACTTTGTCAGAAATGAGTTCTTTGCCTACAGAGACATGCCTATTTGCTCAGTAGTAAAGATTCTGAGTATGTAACTGGGCTGGATGAAATCAGCATTTCTCTTGCTTCCCTCTGCGTAGGGAAGCTCAGTTTTAGTCACAGTAGCTCCCACAAGTGTCTCCTCAGTGTGTTCCCATTTCCTTAGAAACAGTGTATTTGCTGGGAGAAAAGTGCATTACTGTGCGCTTTCACCGTTCAGCAAATACATGTGTAGAAGCACAGCGCTAGCAGAAACGAACGTTTCTCGACGTTTTCTAACTCAGGGAACAAGTTGCACACTTCTGAGATGCATTTGGGCAACTTTGTCAGAAATGAGTTTTTTGCCTACAGAGACATGCCTATTTGCGCAGTAGTACAGATTCTGAGTATGTAACTGGGCTGGATGAAATCAGCATTTCTCTTGCTTCGCTGTGCGTAGGGAAGCTCAGTTTTAGTCACAGTAGCTCCCACAAGTGTCCTCTCAGTGTGTTCCCATTTCCTTAGAAACAGTGTATTTGCTGGGAGAAAAGTGCATTACTGTGCGCTTTCACCGTTCAGCAAATACATGTGTAGAAGCACAGCGCTAGCAGAAACAACCGTTTCTCGACGTTTTCTAACTCAGGGAACAAGCTGCACACTTCTGAGATGCATTTGGGGAACTTTTGCAGAAATGAGTTTTTTGCCTACAGAGACATGCCTATTTGCTCAGTAGTACAGATTCTGAGTATGTAACTGGGCTTGATGAAATCAGCATTTCTCTTTCTTCCCTGTGCGTAGGGAAGCTCAGTTTTAGTCACTGGAGCTCCCACAAGTGTCTCCTCAGTGTGTTCCCATTTCATTAGAAACAGTGTATTTGCTGGGAGAAAAGTGCATTACTGTGCGCTTTCACCGTTCAGCAAATACATGTGTAGAAGCCCAGCGCTAGCAGAAACGACCGTTTCTCGACGTTTTCTAACTCAGGGAACAAGTTGCACACTTCTGAAATGCATTTGGGCAACTTTGTCAGAAATGAGTTTTTTGCCTAAAGAGACATGCCTATTTGCGCAGTAGTACAGATTCTGAGTATGTAACTGGGCTTGATGAAATCAGCATTTCTCTTGCTTCCCTGTGCGTAGGGAAGCTCAGTTTTAGTCACAGTAGCTCCCACAAGTGTCTCCTCAGTGTGTTCCCATTTCCTTAGAAACAGTGTATTTGCTGCGAGAAAAGTGCATTACTGTGCGCTTTCACCGTTCAGCAAATACATGTGTAGAAGCACAGCGCTAGCAGAAACGAACGTTTCTCGACGTTTTCTAACTCAGGGAACAAGTTGCACACTTCTGAGATGCATTTGGGCAACTTTGTCAGAAATGAGTTTTTTGCCTACAGAGACATGCCTATTTGCGCAGTAGTACAGATTCTGAGTATGTAACTGGGCTGGATGAAATCAGCATTTCTCTTTCTTCGCTGTGCGTAGGGAAGCTCAGTTTTAGTCACAGTAGCTCCCACAAGTGTCCTCTCAGTGTGTTCCCATTTCCTTAGAAACAGTGTATTTGCTGGGAGAAAAGTGCATTACTGTGCGCTTTCACCGTTCAGCAAATACATGTGTAGAAGCACAGCGCTAGCAGAAACAACCGTTTCTCGACGTTTTCTAACTCAGGGAACAAGCTGCACACTTCTGAGATGCATTTGGGCAACTTTGTCAGAAATGAGTTTTTTGCCTACAGAGACATGCCTATTTGCTCAGTAGTACAGATTCTGAGTATGTAACTGGGCTTGATGATATCAGCATTTCTCTTGCTTCCCTGTGCGTAGGGAAGCTCAGTTTTAGTCACAGTAGCTCCCACAAGTGTCTCCTCAGTGTGTTCCCATTTCCTTAGAAACAGTGTATTTGCTGCGAGAAAAGTGCATTACTGTGCGCTTTCACCGTTCAGCAAATACATGTGTAGAAGCACAGCGCTACCAGAAACGAACGTTTCTCGACGTTTTCTAACTCAGGGAACAAGTTGCACACTTCTGAGATGCATTTGGGCAACTTTGTCAGAAATGAGTTTTTTGCCTAAAGAGACATGCCTATTTGCGCAGTAGTACAGATTCTGAGTATGTAACTGGGCTTGATGAAATCAGCATTTCTCTTGCTTCCCTGTGCGTAGGGAAGCTCAGTTTTAGTCACAGTAGCTCCCACAAGTGTCTCCTCAGTGTGTTCCCATTTCCTTAGACACAGTGTATTTGCTGGGAGAAAAGTGCATTACTGTGCGCTTTCACCGTTCAGCAAATACATGTGAAGAAGCACAGCGCTAGCAGAAACAACCGTTTCTCGACGTTTTCTAACTCAGGGAACAAGTTGCACACTTCTGAGATGCATTTGGGCAACTTTGTCAGAAATGAGTTTTTTGCCTACAGAGACATGCCTATTTGCACAGTAGTACAGATTCTGAGTATGTAACTGGGCTGGATGAAATCAGCATTTCTCTTGCTTCCCTGTGCGTAGGGAAGCTCAGTTTTAGTCACAGTAGCTCCCACAAGTGTCTCCTCAGTGTGTTCCCATTTCCTTAGAAACAGTGTATTTGCTGGGAGAAAAGTGCATTACTGTGCGCTTTCACCGTTCAGCAAATACATGTGTAGAAGCACAGCGCTAGCAGAAACGAACGTTTCTCGACGTTTTCTAACTCAGGGAACAAGTTGCACACTTCTGAGATGCATTTGGGCAACTTTGTCAGAAATGAGTTTTTTGCCTACAGAGACATGCCTATTTGCGCAGTAGTACAGATTCTGAGTATGTAACTGGGCTTGATGAAATTAGCATTTCTCTTGCTTCCCTGTGCGTAGGGAAGCTCAGTTTTAGTCACAGTAGCTCCCACAAATGTCTCCTCAGTGTGTTCCCAGTTCCTTAGAAACAGTTTATTTGCTGGGAGAAAAGTGCATTACTGTGCGCTTTCACCGTTCAGCAAATACATGTGTAGAAGCACAGCGCTAGCAGAAACAACCGTTTCTCGACGTTTTCTAACTCAGGGAACAAGTTGCACACTTCTGAGATGCATTTGGGCAACTTTGTCAGAAATGAGTTTTTTGCCTAAGGAGACATGACTATTTGCGCAGTCGTACAGATTCTGAGTATGTAACTGGTTTTGAGGAAATCAGCATTTCTCTTGCTTCCCTGTGCGTAGGGAAGCTCAGTTTTAGTCACAGTAGCTCCCACAAGTGTCTCCACAGTGTGTTCCCATTTCCTTAGAAACAGTGTATTTGCTGGGAGAAAAGTGCATTACTCTGCGCTTTCACCGTTCAGCAAACACATCTGTAGAAGCACAGCACTAGCAGAAACGACTGTTTCTCGACGTTTTCTAACTCAGGGAACAAGTTGCACACTTCTGAGATGCATTTGGGCAACTTTGTCAGAAATGAGTTTTTTGCCTACAGAGACATGCCTATTTGCGCAGTAGTACAGGTTCTAGGTATGTAACTGGGCTTGATGAAATCAGCATTTCTCTTGCTTCCCTGTGCGTAGGGAAGCTCAGTTTTAGTCACAGTAGCTCCCACAAGTGTCTCCTCAGTGTGTTCCCATTTCCTTAGACACAGTGTATTTGCTGGGAGAAAAGTGCATTACTGTGCGCTTTCACCGTTCAGCAAATACATGTGAAGAAGCACAGCGCTAGCAGAAACAACCGTTTCTCGACGTTTTCTAACTCAGGGAACAAGTTGCACACTTCTGAGATGCATTTGGGCAACTTTGTCAGAAATGAGTTTTTTGCCTACAGAGACATGCCTATTTGCACAGTAGTACAGATTCTGAGTATGTAACTGGGCTGGATGAAATCAGCATTTCTCTTGCTTCCCTGTGCGTAGGGAAGCTCAGTTTTAGTCACAGTAGCTCCCACAAGTGTCTCCTCAGTGTGTTCCCATTTCCTTAGAAACAGTGTATTTGCTGGGAGAAAAGTGCATTACTGTGCGCTTTCACCGTTCAGCAAATACATGTGTAGAAGCACAGCGCTAGCAGAAACGAACGTTTCTCGACGTTTTCTAACTCAGGGAACAAGTTGCACACTTCTGAGATGCATTTGGGCAACTTTGTCAGAAATGAGTTTTTTGCCTACAGAGACATGCCTATTTGCGCAGTAGTACAGATTCTGAGTATGTAACTGGGCTTGATGAAATTAGCATTTCTCTTGCTTCCCTGTGCGTAGGGAAGCTCAGTTTTAGTCACAGTAGCTCCCACAAATGTCTCCTCAGTGTGTTCCCAGTTCCTTAGAAACAGTGTATTTGCTGGGAGAAAAGTGCATTACTGTGCGCTTTCACCGTTCAGCAAATACATGTGTAGAAGCACAGCGCTAGCAGAAACAAACGTTTCTCGACGTTTTCTAACTCAGGGAACAAGTTGCACACTTCTGAGATGCATTTGGGCAACTTTGTCAGAAATGAGTTTTTTGCCTAAGGAGACATGCCTATTTGCGCAGTCGTACAGATTCTGAGTATGTAACTGGTTTTGAGGAAATCAGCATTTCTCTTGCTTCCCTGTGCGTAGGGAAGCTCAGTTTTAGTCACAGTAGCTCCCACAAGTGTCTCCACAGTGTGTTCCCATTTCCTTAGAAACAGTGTATTTGCTGGGAGAAAAGTGCATTACTCTGTGCTTTCACCGTTCAGCAAACACATCTGTAGAAGCACAGCACTAGCAGAAACGACTGTTTCTCGACGTTTTCTAACTCAGGGAACAAGTTGCACACTTCTGAGATGCATTTGGGCAACTTTGTCAGAAATGAGTTTTTTGCCTACAGAGACATGCCTATTTGCGCAGTAGTACAGGTTCTAGGTATGTAACTGGGCTTGATGAAATCAGCATTTCTCTTGCTTCCCTGTGCGTAGGGAAGCTCAGTTTTAGTCACAGTAGCTCCCACAAGTGTCTCCTCAGTGTGTTCCCATTTCCTTAGAAACAGTGTATTTGCTGGGAGAAAAGTGCATTACTGTGCGCTTTCACCGTTCAGCAAATACATGTGTAGAAGCACAGCGCTAGCAGAAACAACCGTTTCTCGACGTTTTCTAACTCAGGGAACAAGTTGCACACTTCTGAGATGCATTTGGGCAACTTTGTCAGAAATGAGTTTTTTGCCTAAGGAGACATGCCTATTTGCGCAGTCGTACAGATTCTGAGTATGTAACTGGGCTTGAGGAAATCAGCATTTCTCTTGCTTCCCTGTGCGTAGGGAAGCTCAGTTTTAGTCACAGTAGCTCCCACAAGTGTCTCCACAGTGTGTTCCCATTTCCTTAGAAACAGTGTATTTGCTGGGAGAAAAGTGCATTACTCTGCGCTTTCACCGTTCAGCAAACACATCTGTAGAAGCACAGCACTAGCAGAAACGACTGTTTCTCGACGTTTTCTGACTCAGGGAACAAGTTGCACACTTCTGAGATGCATTTGGGCAACTTTGTCAGAAATGAGTTTTTTGCCTACAGAGACATGCCTATTTGCGCAGTAGTACAGGTTCTAGGTATGTAACTGGGCTTGATGAAATCAGCATTTCTCTTGCTTCCCTGTGCGTAGGGAAGCTCAGTTTTAGTCACAGTAGCTCCCACAAGTGTCTCCTCAGTGTGTTCCCATTTCATTAGAGACAGTGTATTTGCTGGGAGAAAAGTGCATTACTGTGCGCTTTCACCGTTCAGCAAATACATGTGTAGAAGCACAGCGCTAGCAGAAACGAACGTTTCTCGACGTTTTCTAACTCAGGGAACAAGTTGCACACTTCTGAGATGCATTTGGGCAACTTTGTCAGAAATGAGTTTTTTGCCTACAGAGACATGCCTATTTGCGCAGTAGTACAGATTCTGAGTATGTAACTGGGCTTGATGAAATCAGCATTTCTCTTGCTTCCCTGTACCTAGGGAAGCTCAGTTTTAGTCACAGTAGCTCCCACAAGTGTCTCCTCAGTGTGTTCCCAGTTCCTTAGAAACAGTGTATTTGCTGGGAGAAAAGTGCATTACTGTGTGCTTTCACCGTTCAGCAAATACATGTGTAGAAGCACAGCGCTAGCAGAAACGAACGTTTCTCGACGTTTTCTAACTCAGGGAACAAGTTGCACACTTCTGAGATGCATTTGGGCAACTTTGTCAGAAATGAGTTTTTTGCCTACAGAGAAATGCCTATTTGCGCAGTAGTACAGATTCTAGGTATGTAACTGGGCTTGATGAAATCAGCATTTCTCTTGCTTCCCTGTGCGTAGGGAAGCTCAGTTTTAGTCACAGTAGCTCCCACAAGTGTCTCCTCAGTGTGTTCCCATTTCCTTAGAAACAGTGTATTTGCTGGGAGAAAAGTGCATTACTGTGCGCTTTCACCGTTCAGCCAATACATGTGTAGAAGCACAGCGCAAGCAGAAACGAACGTTTCCCGACGTTTTCTAACTCAGGGAACAAGTTGCACACTTCTGAGATGCATTTGGGCAACTTTGTCAGAAATGAGTTTTTTGCCTACAGAGAAATGCCTATTTGCGCAGTAGTACAGATTCTAGGTATGTAACTGGGCTGGATGAAATCAGCATTTCTCTTGCTTCCCTGTGTGTAGGGAAGCTCAGTTTTAGTCACAGTAGCTCTCACAAGTGTCTCCACAGTGTGTTCCCATTTCCTTAGAAACAGTGTATTTGCTGGGAGAAAAGTGCATTATTCTGCGCTTTCACCGTTCAGCAAACACATGTGTAGAAGCACAGCACTAGCAGAAACGACCGTTTCTCGACGTTTTCTAACTCAGGGAACAAGTTGCACACTTCTGAGATGCATTTGGGCACTTTGTCAGAAATGAGTTTTTTGCCTACAGAGACATGCCTATTTGCGCAGTAGTACAGATTCTGAGTATGTAACTGGGCTTGATGAAATCAGCATTTCTCTTGCTTCCCTGTGCGTAGGGAAGCTCAGTTTTAGTCACAGTAGCTCCCACAAGTGTCTCCTCAGTGTGTTCCCATTTCCTTAGAAACAGTGTATTTGCTGGGAGAAAAGTGCATTACTGTGCGCTTTCACCGTTCAGCAAATACATGTGTAGAAGCACAGCGCCAGCCGAATCGAACGTTTCTCGACGTTTTGTAACTCAGGGAACAAGTTGCACACTTCTGAGATGCATTTGGGCAACTTTGTCAGAAATGAGTTTTTTGCCTACAGAGACATGCCTATTTGCGCAGTAGTACAGATTCTGAGTATGTAAATGGGCTTGATGAAATCAGCATTTCTCTTGCTTCCCTGTGCGTAGGGAAGCTCAGTTTTAGTCACAGTAGCTCCCACAAGTGTCTCCTCAGTGTGTTCCCAGTTCCTTAGAAACAGTTTATTTGCTGGGAGAAAAGTGCATTACTGTGCGCTTTCACCGTTCAGCAAATACATGTGTAGAAGCACAGCGCTAGCAGAAACAAACGTTTCTCGACGTTTTCTAACTCAGGGAACAAGTTGCACACTTCTGAGATGCATTTGGGCAACTTTGTCAGAAATGAGTTTTTTGCCTACAGAGACATGCCTATTTGCGCAGTAGTACAGAGTCTGAGTATGTAACTGGGCTTGATGAAATCAGCATTTCTCTTGCTTCCCTGTGCGTAGGGAAGCTCAGTTTTAGTCACAGTAGCTCCCACAAGTGTCTCCTCATTGTGTTCCCAGTTCCTTAGAAACAGTGTATTTGCTGGGAGAAAAGTGCATTACTGTGTGCTTTCACCGTTCAGCAAATACATGTGTAGAAGCACAGCGCTAGCAGAAACGAACATTTCTCGACGTTTTCTAACTCAGGGAACAAGTTGCACACTTCTGAGATGCATTTGGGCAACTTTGTCAGAAATGAGTTTTTTGCCTACAGAGACATGCCTATTTGCGCCGTAGTACAGATTCTAGGTATGTAACTGGGCTGGATGAAATCAGCATTTCTCTTGCTTCCCTGTGCGTAGGGAAGCTCAGTTTTAGTCACAGTAGCTCCCACAAGTGTCTCCTCAGTGTGTTCCCATTTCCTTAGAAACAGTGTATTTGCTGGGAGAAAAGTGCATTACTGTGCGCTTTCACCGTTCAGCAAATACATGTGTAGAAGCACAGCGCAAGCAGAAACGAACGTTTCTCGACGTTTTCTAACTCAGGGAACAAGTTGCACACTTCTGAGATGCATTTGGGCAACTTTGTCAGAAATGAGTTTTTTGCCTACAGAGAAATGCCTATTTGCGCAGTAGTACAGATTCTAGGTATGTAACTGGGCTTGATGAAATCAGCATTTCTCTTGCTTCCCTGTGCGTAGGGAAGCTCAGTTTTAGTCACAGTAGCTCCCACAAGTGTCTCCTCAGTGAGTTCCCATTTCCTTAGAAACAGTGTATTTGCTGGGAGAAAAGTGCATTACTGTGCGCTTTCACCGTTCAGCAAATACATGTGTAGAAGCACAGCGCTAGCAGAAACAACCGTTTCTCGACGTTTTCTAACTCAGGGAACAAGTTGCACACTTCTGAGATGCTTTTGGGCAACTTTGTCAGAAATGAGTTTTTTGCCTAAGGAGACATGCCTATTTGCGCAGTCGTACAGATTCTGAGTATGTAACTGGTTTTGAGGAAATCAGCATTTCTCTTGCTTCCCTGTGCGTAGGGAAGCTCAGTTTTAGTCACAGTAGCTCCCACAAGTGTCTCCACAGTGTGTTCCCATTTCCTTAGAAACAGTGTATTTGCTGGGAGAAAAGTGCATTACTCTGCGCTTTCACCGTTCAGCAAACACATCTGTAGAAGCACAGCACTAGCAGAAACGACTGTTTCTCGACGTTTTCTAACTCAGGGAACAAGTTGCACACTTCTGAGATGCATTTGGGCAACTTTGTCAGAAATGAGTTTTTTGCCTACAGAGACATGCCTATTTGCGCAGTAGTACAGGTTCTAGGTATGTAACTGGGCTTGATGAAATCAGCATTTCTCTTGCTTCCCTGTGCGTAGGGAAGCTCAGTTTTAGTCACAGTAGCTCCCACAAGTGTCTCCTCAGTGTGTTCCCATTTCCTTAGACACAGTGTATTTGCTGGGAGAAAAGTGCATTACTGTGCGCTTTCACCGTTCAGCAAATACATGTGAAGAAGCACAGCGCTAGCAGAAACAACCGTTTCTCGACGTTTTCTAACTCAGGGAACAAGTTGCACACTTCTGAGATGCATTTGGGCAACTTTGTCAGAAATGAGTTTTTTGCCTACAGAGACATGCCTATTTGCACAGTAGTACAGATTCTGAGTATGTAACTGGGCTGGATGAAATCAGCATTTCTCTTGCTTCCCTGTGCGTAGGGAAGCTCAGTTTTAGTCACAGTAGCTCCCACAAGTGTCTCCTCAGTGTGTTCCCATTTCCTTAGAAACAGTGTATTTGCTGGGAGAAAAGTGCATTACTGTGCGCTTTCACCGTTCAGCAAATACATGTGTAGAAGCACAGCGCTAGCAGAAACGAACGTTTCTCGACGTTTTCTAACTCAGGGAACAAGTTGCACACTTCTGAGATGCATTTGGGCAACTTTGTCAGAAATGAGTTTTTTGCCTACAGAGACATGCCTATTTGCGCAGTAGTACAGATTCTGAGTATGTAACTGGGCTTGATGAAATTAGCATTTCTCTTGCTTCCCTGTGCGTAGGGAAGCTCAGTTTTAGTCACAGTAGCTCCCACAAATGTCTCCTCAGTGTGTTCCCAGTTCCTTAGAAACAGTGTATTTGCTGGGAGAAAAGTGCATTACTGTGCGCTTTCACCGTTCAGCAAATACATGTGTAGAAGCACAGCGCTAGCAGAAACAACCGTTTCTCGACGTTTTCTAACTCAGGGAACAAGTTGCACACTTCTGAGATGCATTTGGGCAACTTTGTCAGAAATGAGTTTTTTGCCTAAGGAGACATGCCTATTTGCGCAGTCGTACAGATTCTGAGTATGTAACTGGTTTTGAGGAAATCAGCATTTCTCTTGCTTCCCTGTGCGTAGGGAAGCTCAGTTTTAGTCACAGTAGCTCCCACAAGTGTCTCCACAGTGTGTTCCCATTTCCTTAGAAACAGTGTATTTGCTGGGAGAAAAGTGCATTACTCTGTGCTTTCACCGTTCAGCAAACACATCTGTAGAAGCACAGCACTAGCAGAAACGACTGTTTCTCGACGTTTTCTAACTCAGGGAACAAGTTGCACACTTCTGAGATGCATTTGGGCAACTTTGTCAGAAATGAGTTTTTTGCCTACAGAGACATGCCTATTTGCGCAGTAGTACAGGTTCTAGGTATGTAACTGGGCTTGATGAAATCAGCATTTCTCTTGCTTCCCTGTGCGTAGGGAAGCTCAGTTTTAGTCACAGTAGCTCCCACAAGTGTCTCCTCAGTGTGTTCCCATTTCCTTAGAAACAGTGTATTTGCTGGGAGAAAAGTGCATTACTGTGCGCTTTCACCGTTCAGCAAATACATGTGTAGAAGCACAGCGCTAGCAGAAACAACCGTTTCTCGACGTTTTCTAACTCAGGGAACAAGTTGCACACTTCTGAGATGCATTTGGGCAACTTTGTCAGAAATGAGTTTTTTGCCTAAGGAGACATGCCTATTTGCGCAGTCGTACAGATTCTGAGTATGTAACTGGGCTTGAGGAAATCAGCATTTCTCTTGCTTCCCTGTGCGTAGGGAAGCTCAGTTTTAGTCACAGTAGCTCCCACAAGTGTCTCCACAGTGTGTTCCCATTTCCTTAGAAACAGTGTATTTGCTGGGAGAAAAGTGCATTACTCTGCGCTTTCACCGTTCAGCAAACACATCTGTAGAAGCACAGCACTAGCAGAAACGACTGTTTCTCGACGTTTTCTGACTCAGGGAACAAGTTGCACACTTCTGAGATGCATTTGGGCAACTTTGTCAGAAATGAGTTTTTTGCCTACAGAGACATGCCTATTTGCGCAGTAGTACAGGTTCTAGGTATGTAACTGGGCTTGATGAAATCAGCATTTCTCTTGCTTCCCTGTGCGTAGGGAAGCTCAGTTTTAGTCACAGTAGCTCCCACAAGTGTCTCCTCAGTGTGTTCCCATTTCATTAGAGACAGTGTATTTGCTGGGAGAAAAGTGCATTACTGTGCGCTTTCACCGTTCAGCAAATACATGTGTAGAAGCACAGCGCTAGCAGAAACGAACGTTTCTCGACGTTTTCTAACTCAGGGAACAAGTTGCACACTTCTGAGATGCATTTGGGCAACTTTGTCAGAAATGAGTTTTTTGCCTACAGAGACATGCCTATTTGCGCAGTAGTACAGATTCTGAGTATGTAACTGGGCTTGATGAAATCAGCATTTCTCTTGCTTCCCTGTACCTAGGGAAGCTCAGTTTTAGTCACAGTAGCTCCCACAAGTGTCTCCTCAGTGTGTTCCCATTTCCTTAGAAACAGTGTATTTGCTGGGAGAAAAGTGCATTACTGTGCGCTTTCACCGTTCAGCCAATACATGTGTAGAAGCACAGCGCAAGCAGAAACGAATGTTTCCCGACGTTTTCTAACTCAGGGAACAAGTTGCACACTTCTGAGATGCATTTGGGCAACTTTGTCAGAAATGAGTTTTTTGCCTACAGAGACATGCCTATTTGCGCAGTAGTACAGATTCTAGGTATGTAACTGGGCTGGATGAAATCAGCATTTCTCTTGCTTCCCTGTGTGTAGGGAAGCTCAGTTTTAGTCACAGTAGCTCTCACAAGTGTCTCCACAGTGTGTTCCCATTTCCTTAGAAACAGTGTATTTGCTGGGAGAAAAGTGCATTATTCTGCGCTTTCACCGTTCAGCAAACACATGTGTAGAAGCACAGCACTAGCAGAAACGACCGTTTCTCGACGTTTTCTAACTCAGGGAACAAGTTGCACACTTCTGAGATTCATTTGGGCACTTTGTCAGAAATGAGTTTTTTGCCTACAGAGACATGCCTATTTGCGCAGTAGTACAGATTCTGAGTATGTAACTGGGCTTGATGAAATCAGCATTTCTCTTGCTTCCCTGTGCGTAGGGAAGCTCAGTTTTAGTCACAGTAGCTCCCACAAGTGTCTCCTCAGTGTGTTCCCATTTCCTTAGAAACAGTGTATTTGCTGGGAGAAAAGTGCATTACTGTGCGCTTTCACCGTTCAGCAAATACATGTGTAGAAGCACAGCGCCAGCCGAATCGAACGTTTCTCGACGTTTTGTAACTCAGGGAACAAGTTGCACACTTCTGAGATGCATTTGGGCAACTTTGTCAGAAATGAGTTTTTTGCCTACAGAGACATGCCTATTTGCGCAGTAGTACAGATTCTGAGTATGTAAATGGGCTTGATGAAATCAGCATTTCTCTTGCTTCCCTGTGCGTAGGGAAGCTCAGTTTTAGTCACAGTAGCTCCCACAAGTGTCTCCTCAGTGTGTTCCCAGTTCCTTAGAAACAGTTTATTTGCTGGGAGAAAAGTGCATTACTGTGCGCTTTCACCGTTCAGCAAATACATGTGTAGAAGCACAGCGCTAGCAGAAACAAACGTTTCTCGACGTTTTCTAACTCAGGGAACAAGTTGCACACTTCTGAGATGCATTTGGGCAACTTTGTCAGAAATGAGTTTTTTGCCTACAGAGACATGCCTATTTGCGCAGTTGTACAGAGTCTGAGTATGTAACTGGGCTTGATGAAATCAGCATTTCTCTTGCTTCCCTGTGCGTAGGGAAGCTCAGTTTTAGTCACAGTAGCTCCCACAAGTGTCTCCTCATTGTGTTCCCAGTTCCTTAGAAACAGTGTATTTGCTGGGAGAAAAGTGCATTACTGTGTGCTTTCACCGTTCAGCAAATACATGTGTAGAAGCACAGCGCTAGCAGAAACGAACATTTCTCGACGTTTTCTAACTCAGGGAACAAGTTGCACACTTCTGAGATGCATTTGGGCAACTTTGTCAGAAATGAGTTTTTTGCCTACAGAGACATGCCTATTTGCGCCGTAGTACAGATTCTAGGTATGTAACTGGGCTGGATGAAATCAGCATTTCTCTTGCTTCCCTGTGCGTAGGGAAGCTCAGTTTTAGTCACAGTAGCTCCCACAAGTGTCTCCTCAGTGTGTTCCCATTTCCTTAGAAACAGTGTATTTGCTGGGAGAAAAGTGCATTACTGTGCGCTTTCACCGTTCAGCAAATACATGTGTAGAAGCACAGCGCAAGCAGAAACGAACGTTTCTCGACGTTTTCTAACTCAGGGAACAAGTTGCACACTTCTGAGATGCATTTGGGCAACTTTGTCAGAAATGAGTTTTTTGCCTACAGAGAAATGCCTATTTGCGCAGTAGTACAGATTCTAGGTATGTAACTGGGCTTGATGAAATCAGCATTTCTCTTGCTTCCCTGTGCGTAGGGAAGCTCAGTTTTAGTCACAGTAGCTCCCACAAGTGTCTCCTCAGTGAGTTCCCATTTCCTTAGAAACAGTGTATTTGCTGGGAGAAAAGTGCATTACTGTGCGCTTTCACCGTTCAGCAAATACATGTGTAGAAGCACAGCGCTAGCAGAAACAACCGTTTCTCGACGTTTTCTAACTCAGGGAACAAGTTGCACACTTCTGAGATGCTTTTGGGCAACTTTGTCAGAAATGAGTTTTTTGCCTAAGGAGACATGCCTATTTGCGCAGTCGTACAGATTCTGAGTATGTAACTGGGCTTGATGAAATCAGCATTTCTCTTGCTTCCCTGTGCGTAGGGAAGCTCAGTTTTAGTCACAGTAGCTCCCACAAGTGTCTCCACAGTGTGTTCCCATTTCCTTAGAAACAGTGTATTTGCTGGGAGAAAAGTGCATTACTCTGCGCTTTCACCGTTCAGCAAACACATGTGTAGAAGCACAGCACTAGTAGAAACGACCGTTTCTCAACGTTTTCTAACTCAGGGAACAAGTTGCACACTTCTGAGATGCATTTGGGGAACTTTGTCAGAAATGAGTTTTTTGCCTACAGAGAAATGCCTATTTGCGCAGTAGTACAGATTCTAGGTATGTAACTGGGCTTGATGAAATCAGCATTTCTCTTGCTTCCCTGTGCGTAGGGAAGCTCAGTTTTAGTCACAGTAGCTCCCACAAGTGTCTCCTCAGTGTGTTCCCATTTCCTTAGACACAGTGTATTTGCTGGGAGAAAAGTGCATTACTGTGCGCTTTCACCGTTCAGCAAATACATGTGTAGAAGCACAGCGCTAGCAGAAACAACCGTTTCTCGACGTTTTCTAACTCAGGGAACAAGTTGCACACATCTGAGATGCTTTTGGGCAACTTTGTCAGAAATGAGTTTTTTGCCTAAGGAGACATGCCTATTTGCGCAGTCGTACAGATTCTGAGTATGTAACTGGGCTTGAGGAAATCAGCATTTCTCTTGCTTCCCTGTGCGTAGGGAAGCTCAGTTTTAGTCACAGTAGCTCCCACAAGTTTCTCCACAGTGTGTTCCCATTTCCTTAGAAACAGTGTATTTGCTGGGAGAAAAGTGCATTACTCTGCGCTTTCACCGTTCAGCAAACACATGTGTAGAAGCACAGCACTAGTAGAAACGACCGTTTCTCGACGTTTTCTAACTCAGGGAACAAGTTGCACACTTCTGAGATGCATTTGGGCAACTTTGTCAGAAATGAGTTTTTTGCCTACAGAGACATGCCTATTTTCGCAGTAGTATAGATTCTAGGTATGTAACTGGGCTGGATGAAATCAGCATTTCTCTTGCTTCCCTGTGCGTAGGGAAGCTCAGTTTTCGTCACAGTAGCTCCCACAAGTGTCTCCTCAATGTGTTCCCATTTCCTTAGAAACAGTGTATTTGCTGGGAGAAAAGTGCATTACTGTGCGCTTTCACCGTTCAGCAAATACATGTGTAGAAGCACAGCGCTAGCAGAAACAACCGTTTCTCGACGTTTTCTAACTCAGGGAACAAGTTGCACACTTCTGAGATGCATTTGGGCAACTTTGTCAGAAATGAGTTTTTTGCCTAAGGAGACATGCCTATTTGCGCAGTCGTACAGATTCTGAGTATGTAACTGGGCTTGAGGAAATCAGCATTTCTCTTGCTTCCCTGTGCGTAGGGAAGCTCAGTTTTAGTCACAGTAGCTCCCTCAAGTGTCTACACAGTGTGTTCCCATTTCCTTAGAAACAGTGTATTTGCTGGGAGAAAAGTGCATTACTCTGCGCTTTCACCGTTCAGCAAATACATGTGTAGAAGCACAGCACTAGCAGAAACGACCGTTTCTCGACGTTTTCTAACTCAGGGAACAAGTTGCACACTTCTGAGATGCATTTGGGCAACTTTGTCAGAAATGAGTTTTTTGCCTACAGAGACATGACTATTTGCGCAGTAGTACAGAGTCTGAGTATGTAACTGGGCTTGATGAAATCAGCATTTCTCTTGCTTCCCTGTGCGTAGGGAGGCTCAGTTTTAGTCACAGTAGCTCCCACAAGTGTCTCCTCAGTGTGTTCCCATTTCCTTAGAAACAGTGTATTTGCAGGGAGAAAAGTGCATTACTGTGCGCTTTCACCGTACAGCAAATACATGTGTAGAAGCACAGCGCTAGCAGAAACGAACGTTTCTCGACGTTTTCTAACTCAGGGAACAAGTTGCACACTTCTGAGATGCATTTGGGGAACTTTGTCAGAAATGAGTTTTTTGCCTACAGAGACATGCCTATTAGCACAGTAGTACAGATTCTGAGTATGTAACTGGGCTTGATGAAATCAGCATTTCTCTTGCTTCCCTGTGCGTAGGGAAGCTCAGTTTTAGTCACAGTAGCTCCCACAAGTGTCTCCTCAGTGTGTTCCCATTTCCTTAGAAACAGTGTATTTGCTGGGAGAAAAGTGCATTACTGTGCGCTTTCACCGTTCAGCAAATACATGTGTAGAAGCACAGCGCTAGCAGAAACGAACGTTTCTCGACGTTTTCGAACTCAGGGAACAAGTTGCACACTTCTGAGATGCATTTGGGCAACTTTGTCAGAAATGAGTTTTTTGCCTAAGGAGACATGCCTATTTGCGCAGTCGTACAGATTCTGAGTATGTAACTGGGCTTGAGGAAATCAGCATTTCTCTTGCTTCCCTGTGCGTAGGGAAGCTCAGTTTTAGTCACAGTAGCTCCCACAAGTGTCTACACAGTGTGTTCCCATTTCCTTAGAAACAGTGTATTTGCTGGGAGAAAAGTGCATTACTCTGCGCTTTCACCGTTCAGCAAACACATGTGTAGAAGCACAGCACTAGCAGAAACGACCGTTTCTCGACGTTTTCTAACTCAGGGAACAAGTTGCACACTTCTGAGATGCATTTGGGCAACTTTGTCAGAAATGAGTTTTTTGCCTACAGAGACATGCCTATTTGCGCAGTAGTACAGATTCTGAGTATGTAACTGGGCTTGATGAAATCAGCATTTCTCTTGCTTCCCTGTGCGTAGGGAAGCTCAGTTTTAGTCACAGTAGCTCCCACAAGTGTCTCCTCAGTGTGTTCCCATTTCCTTAGAAACAGTGTATTTGCTGGGAGAAAAGTGCATTACTGTGCGCTTTCACCGTTCAGCAAATACATGTGTAGAAGCACAGCGCTAGCAGAAACGAACGTTTCTCGACGTTTTCTAACTCAGGGAACAAGTTGCACACTTCTGAGATGCATTTGGGCAACTTTGTCAGAAATGAGTTTTTTGCCTACAGAGACATGCCTATTTGCGCAGTAGTACAGAGTCTGAGTATGTAACTGGGCTTGATGAAATCAGCATTTCTCTTGCTTCCCTGTGCGTAGGGAAGCTCAGTTTTAGTCACAGTAGCTCCCACAAGTGTCTCCTCAGTGTGTTCCCATTTCCTTAGAAACAGTGTTTTTGCTGGGAGAAAAGCGCATTACTGTGTGCTTTCACCGTACAGCAAATACATGTGTAGAAGCACAGCGCTACCAGAAACGAACGTTTCTCGACGTTTTCTAACTCAGGCAACAAGTTGCACACTTCTGAGATGCATTTGGGCAACTTTGTCAGAAATGAGTTTTTTGCCTAAGGAGACATGCCTATTTGCGCAGTCGTACAGATTCTGAGTATGTAACTGGGCTTGAGGAAATCAGCATTTCTCTTGCTTCCCTGTGCGTAGGGAAGCTCAGTTTTAGTCACAGTAGCTCCCTCAAGTGTCTACACAGTGTGTTCCCATTTCCTTAGAAACAGTGTATTTGCTGGGAGAAAAGTGCATTACTCTGCGCTTTCACCATTCAGCAAATACATGTGTAGAAGCACAGCACTAGCAGAAACGACCGTTTCTCGACGTTTTCTAACTAAGGGAACAAGTTGCACACTTCTTAGATGCATTTGGGGAACTTTGTCAGAAATGAGTTTTTTGCCTACAGAGACATGCCTATTAGCACAGTAGTACAGATTCTGAGTATGTAACTGGGCTTGATGAAATCAGCATTTCTCTTGCTTCCCTGTGCGTATGGAAGTTCAGTTTTAGTCACAGTAGCTCCCACAAGTGTCTCCTCAGTGTGTTCCCATTTCCTTAGAAACAGTGTATTTGCTGGGAGAAAAGTGCATTACTGTGCGCTTTCACCGTTCAGCAAATACATGTGTAGAAGCACAGCGCTAGCAGAAACGAACGTTTCTCGACGTTTTCGAACTCAGGGAACAAGTTGCACACTTCTGAGATGCATTTGGGCAACTTTGTCAGAAATGAGTTTTTTGCCTACAGAGACATGCCTATTTGCGCAGTAGTACAGAGTCTGCGTATGTAACTGGGCTTGATGAAATCAGCATTTCTCTTGCTTCCCTCTGCGTAGGGAAGCTCAGTTTTAGTCACAGTAGCTCCCTCAAGTGTCTACACAGTGTGTTCCAATTTCCTTAGAAGCAGTGTATTTGCTGGGAGAAAAGTGCATTACTCTGCGCTTTCACCGTTCAGCAAACACATGTGTAGAAGCACAGCACTAGCAGAAACGACCGTTTCTCGACGTTTTCTAACTCAGGGAACAAGTTGCACACTTCTGAGATGCATTTGGGCAACTTTGTCAGAAATGAGTTTTTTGCCTACAGAGACATGCCTATTTGCGCAGTAGTACAGAGTCTGAGTATGTAACTGGGCTTGATGAAATCAGCATTTCTCTTGCTTCCCTGTGCGTAGGGAAGCTCAGTTTTAGTCACAGTAGCTCCCACAAGTGTCTCCTCAGTGTGTTCCCATTTCCTTAGAAACAGTGTATTTGCTGGGAGAAAAGTGCATTACTGTGCGCTTTCACCGTTCAGCAAATACATGTGTAGAAGCACAGCGCTAGCAGAAACGAACGTTTCTCGACGTTTTCTAACTCAGGGAACAAGTTGCACACTTCTGAGATGCATTTGGGCAACTTTGTCAGAAATGAGTTTTTTGCCTACAGAGACATGCCTATTTGCGCAGTAGTACAGAGTCTGAGTATGTAACTGGGCTTGATGAAATCAGCATTTCTCTTGCTTCCCTGTGCGTAGGGAAGCTCAGTTTTAGTCACAGTAGCTCCCACAAGTGTCTCCTCAGTGTGTTCCCATTTCCTTAGAAACAGTGTATTTGCTGGGAGAAAAGCGCATTACTGTGTGCTTTCACCGTACAGCAAATACATGTGTAGAAGCACAGCGCTACCAGAAACGAACGTTTCTCGACGTTTTCTAACTCAGGCAACAAGTTGCACACTTCTGAGATGCATTTGGGCAACTTTGTCAGAAATGAGTTTTTTGCCTAAGGAGACATGCCTATTTGCGCAGTCGTACAGATTCTGAGTATGTAACTGGGCTTGAGGAAATCAGCATTTCTCTTGCTTCCCTGTGCGTAGGGAAGCTCAGTTTTAGTCACAGTAGCTCCCTCAAGTGTCTACACAGTGTGTTCCCATTTCCTTAGAAACAGTGTATTTGCTGGGAGAAAAGTGCATTACTCTGCGCTTTCACCATTCAGCAAATACATGTGTAGAAGCACAGCACTAGCAGAAACGACCGTTTCTCGACGTTTTCTAACTAAGGGAACAAGTTGCACACTTCTTAGATGCATTTGGGGAACTTTGTCAGAAATGAGTTTTTTGCCTACAGAGACATGCCTATTAGCACAGTAGTACAGATTCTGAGTATGTAACTGGGCTTGATGAAATCAGCATTTCTCTTGCTTCCCTGTGCGTAGGGAAGTTCAGTTTTAGTCACAGTAGCTCCCACAAGTGTCTCCTCAGTGTGTTCCCATTTCCTTAGAAACAGTGTATTTGCTGGGAGAAAAGTGCATTACTGTGCGCTTTCACCGTTCAGCAAATACATGTGTAGAAGCACAGCGCTAGCAGAAACGAACGTTTCTCGACTTTTTCGAACTCAGGGAACAAGTTGCACACTTCTGAGATGCATTTGGGCAACTTTGTCAGAAATGAGTTTTTTGCCTACAGAGACATGCCTATTTGCGCAGTAGTACAGAGTCTGCGTATGTAACTGGGCTTGATGAAATCAGCATTTCTCTTGCTTCCCTCTGCGTAGGGAAGCTCAGTTTTAGTCACAGTAGCTCCCTCAAGTGTCTACACAGTGTGTTCCAATTTCCTTAGAAACAGTGTATTTGCTGGGAGAAAAGTGCATTACTCTGCGCTTTCACCATTCAGCAAATACATGTGTAGAAGCACAGCACTAGCAGAAACGACCGTTTCTCGACGTTTTTTAACTCAGGGAACAAGTTGCACACTTCTGAGATGCATTTGGGGAACTTTGTCAGAAATGAGTTTTTTGCCTACAGAGACATGCCTATTAGCACAGTAGTATAGATTCTGAGTATGTAACTGGGCTTGATGAAATTAGCATTTCTCTTGCTTCCCTATGCGTAGGGAAGCTCAGTTTTAGTCACAGTAGCTCCCACAAGTGTCTCCTCAGTGTGTTCCCATTTCCTTAGAAACAGTGTATTTGCTGGGAGAAAAGTGCATTACTGTGCGCTTTCACCGTTCAGCAAATACATGTGTAGAAGCACAGCGCTAGCAGAAACGAACGTTTCTCGACGTTTTCGAACTCAGGGAACAAGTTGCACACTTCTGAGATGCATTTGGGCAACTTTGTCAGAAATGAGTTTTTTGCCTACAGAGACATGCCTATTTGCGCAGTAGTACAGAGTCTGAGTATGTAACTGGGCTTGATGAAATCAGCATTTCTCTTGCTTCCCTGTGCGTAGGGAAGCTCAGTTTTAGTCACAGTAGCTCCCACAAGTGTCTCCTCAGTGTGTTCCCAGTTCCTTAGAAACAGTGTATTTGCTGGGAGAAAAGTGCATTACTGTGTGCTTTCACCGTTCAGCAAATACATGTGTAGAAGCACAGCACTAGCAGAAACGAACGTTTCTCGACGTTTTCTAACTCAGGGAACAAGTTGCACACTTCTGAGATGCATTTGGGCAACTTTGTCAGAAATGAGTTTTTTGCCTACAGAGACATGCCTATTTGCGCAGTAGTACAGAGTCTGAGTATGTAACTGGGCTTCATGAAATCAGCATTTCTCTTGCTTCCCTGTGCGTAGGGAAGCTCAGTTTTAGTCACAGTAGCTCCCACAAGTGTCTCCTCAGTGTGTTCCCATTTCCTTAGAAACAGTGTAATTGCTGGGAGAAAAGTGCATTACTGTGCACTTTCACCGTTCAGCAAATACATGTGTAGAAGCACAGCGCTAGCAGAAACGAACGTTTCTCGACGTTTTCGAACTCAGGGAACAAGTTGCACACTTCTGAGATGCATTTGGGCAACTTTGTCAGAAATGAGTTTTTTGCCTACAGAGACATGCCTATTTGCGCAGTAGTACAGATTCTAGGTATGTAACTGGACTGGATGAAATCAGCATTTCTATTGCTTCCCTGTGCGTAGGGAAGCTCAGTTTTAGTCACAGTAGCTCCCACAAGTGTCTCCTCAGTGTGTTCCCATTTCCTTAGAAACAGTGTATTTGCTGGGAGAAAAGTGCATTACTGTGCGCTTTCACCGTTCAGCAAATACATGTGTAGAAGCACAGCGCTAGCAGAAACGAACGTTTCTCGACGTTTTCGAACTCAGGGAACAAGTTGCACACTTCTGAGATGCATTTGGGCAACTTTGTCAGAAATGAGTTTTTTGCCTACAGAGACATGCCTATTTGCGCAGTAGTACAGATTCTAGGTATGTAACTGGACTGGATGAAATCAGCATTTCTCTTGCTTCCCTGTGCGTAGGGAAGCTCAGTTTTAGTCACAGTAGCTCCCACAAGTGTCTCCTCAGTGTGTTCCCATTTCCTTAGAAACAGTGTATTTGCTGGGAGAAAAGTGCATTACTGTGCGCTTTCACCGATCAGCAAATACATGTGTAGAAGCACAGCGATAGCAGAAACGAACGTTTCTCGACGTTTTCTAACTCAGGGAACAAGTTGCACACTTCTGAGATGCATTTGGGCAACTTTGTCATAAATGAGTTTTTTGCCTACAGATACATGCCTATTTGCGCAGTAGTACAGAGTCTGAGTATGTAACTGGGCTTGATGAAATCAGCATTTCTCTTGCTTCCCTGTGCGTAGGGAAGCTCAGTTTTAGTCACAGTAGCTCCCACAAGTGTCTCCTCAGTGTGTTCCCATTTCCTTAGAAACAGTGTATTTGCTGGGAGAAAAGTGCATTACTGTGTGCTTTCACCGTACAGCAAATACATGTGTAGAAGCACAGCGCTAGCAGAAACGAACGTTTCTCGACGTTTTTTAACTCAGGGAACAAGTTGCACACTTCTGAGATGCATTTGGGGAACTTTGTCAGAAATGAGTTTTTTGCCTACAGAGACATGCCTATTAGCGCAGTAGTAAAGATTCTGAGTATGTAACTGGGCTTGATGAAATCAGCATTTCTCTTGCTTCCCTGTGCGTAGGGAAGCTCAGTTTTAGTCACAGTAGCTCCCACAAGTGTCTCCTCAGTGTGTTCCCATTTCCTTAGAAACAGTGTATTTGCTGGGAGAAAAGTGCATTACTGTGCGCTTTCACCGTTCAGCCAATACATGTGTAGAAGCACAGCGCAAGCAGAAACGAACGTTTCCCGACGTTTTCTAACTCAGGGAACAAGTTGCACACTTCTGAGATGCATTTGGGCAACTTTGTCAGAAATGAGTTTTTTGCCTACAGAGACATGCCTATTTGCGCAGTAGAACAGATTCTGAGTATGTAACTGGGCTTGATGAAATCAGCATTTCTCTTGCTTCCCTGTGCGTAGGGAAGCTCAGTTTTAGTCACAGTAGCTCCCACAAGTGTCTCCTCAGTGTGTTCCCATTTCCTTAGAAACAGTGTATTTGCTGGGAGAAAAGTGCATTACTGTGCGCTTTCACCGTTCAGCAAATACATGTGTAGAAGCACAGCGCTAGCAGAAACGAACGTTTCTCGACGTTTTCTAACTCAGGGAACAAGTTGCACACTTCTGAGATGCATTTGGGCAACTTTGTCAGAAATGAGTTTTTTGCCTACAGAGACATGCCTATTTGCGCAGTAGTACAGATTCTAGGTATGTAACTGGACTGGATGAAATCAGCATTTCTCTTGCTTCCCTGTGCGTAGGGAAGCTCAGTTTTAGTCACAGTAGCTCCCACAAGTGTCTCCTCAGTGTGTTCCCATTTCCTTAGAAACAGTGTATTTGCTGGGAGAAAAGTGCATTACTGTGCGCTTTCACCGTTCAGCAAATACATGTGTAGAAGCACAGCGCTAGCAGAAACGAACGTTTCTCGACGTTTTCTAACTCAGGGAACAAGTTGCACACTTTTGAGATGCATTTGGGCAACTTTGTCAGAAATGAGTTTTTTGCCTACAGAGACATGCCTATTTGCGCAGTAGTACAGAGTCTGAGTATGTAACTGGGCTTGATGAAATCAGCATTTCTCTTGCTTCCCTGTGCGTAGGGAAGCTCAGTTTTAGTCACAGTAGCTCCCACAAGTGTCTCCTCAGTGTGTTCCCATTTCCTTAGAAACAGTGTATTTGCTGGGAGAAAAGTGCATTACTGTGTGCTTTCACCGTACAGCAAATACATGTGTAGAAGCACAGCGCTAGCAGAAACGAACGTTTCTCGACGTTTTCTAACTCAGGGAACAAGTTGCACACTTCTGAGATGCATTTGGGGAACTTTGTCAGAAATGAGTTTTTTGCCTACAGAGACATGCCTATTAGCGCAGTAGTAAAGATTCTGAGTATGTAACTGGGCTTGATGAAATCAGCATTTCTCTTGCTTCCCTGTGCGTAGGGAAGCTCAGTTTTAGTCACAGTAGCTCCCACAAGTGTCTCCTCAGTGTGTTCCTATTTCCTTAGAAACAGTGTATTTGCTGGGAGAAAAGTGCATTACTGTGCGCTTTCACCGTTCAGCAAATACATGTGTAGAAGCACAGCGCTAGCAGAAACGAACGTTTCTCGACGTTTTCGAACTCAGGGAACAAGTTGCACACTTCTGAGATGCATTTGGGCAACTTTGTCAGAAATGTGTTTTTTGCCTACAGAGACATGCCTATTTGCGCAGTCGTACAGATTCTGAGTATGTAACTGTGCTTGAGGAAATCAGCATTTCTCTTGCTTCCCTGTGCGTAGGGAAGCTCAGTTTTAGTCACAGTAGCTCCCACAAGTGTCTACACAGTGTGTTCCCATTTCCTTAGAAACAGTGTATTTGCTGGGAGAAAAGTGCATTACTCTGCGCTTTCACCGTTCAGCAAATACATGTGTAGAAGCACAGCACTAGCAGAAACGACCGTTTCTCGACGTTTTCTAACTCAGGGAACAAGTTGCACACTTCTGAGATGCATTTGGGCAACTTTGTCAGAAATGAGTTTTTTGCCTACAGAGACATGCCTATTTGCGCAGTAGTACAGATTCTGAGTATGTAACTGGGCTGGATGAAATCAGCATTTCTCTTGCTTCCCTGTGCGTAGGGAAGCTCAGTTTTAGTCACAGTAGCTCCCACAAGTGTCTCCTCAGTGTGTTCCCATTTCCTTAGAAACAGTGTATTTGCTGGGAGAAAAGTGCATTACTGTGCGCTTTCACCGTTCAGCAAATACATGTGTAGAAGCACAGCGCTAGCAGAAACGAACGTTTCTCGACGTTTTCTAACTCAGGGAACAAGTTGCACACTTCTGAGATGCATTTGGGCAACTTTGTCAGAAATGAGTTTTTTGCCTACAGAGACATGCCTATTTGCGCAGTAGTATAGATTCTAGGTATGTAACTGGGCTGGAAGAAATCAGCATTTCTCTTGCTTCGCTGTGCGTAGGGAAGCTCAGTTTTAGTCACAGTAGCTCCCACAAGTGTCTCCTCAGTGTGTTCCCATTTCCTTAGAAACAGTGTATTTGCTGGGAGAAAAGTGCATTACTGTGCGCTTTCACCGTTCAGCAAATACATGTGTAGAAGCACAGCGCTAGCAGAAACAACCGTTTCTCGACGTTTTCTAACTCAGGGAACAAGTTGCACACTTCTGAGATGCATTTGGGCAACTTTGTCAGAAATGAGTTTTTTGCCTACAGAGACATGCCTATTTGCGCAGTCGTACAGATTCTGAGTATGTAACTGGGCTTGATGAAATCAGCATTTCTCTTGCTTCCCTGTGCGTAGGGAAGCTCAGTTTTAGTCACAGTAGCTCCCTCAAGTGTCTACACAGTGTGTTCCCATTTCCTTAGAAACAGTGTATTTGCTGGGAGAAAAGTGCATTACTCTGCGCTTTCACCGTTCAGCAAATACATGTGTAGAAGCACAGCACTAGCAGAAACGACCGTTTCTCGACGTTTTCTAACTCAGGGAACAAGTTGCACACTTCTGAGATGCATTTGGGCAACTTTGTCAGAAATGAGTTTTTTGCCTACAGAGACATGACTATTTGCGCAGTAGTACAGAGTCTGAGTATGTAACTGGGCTTGATGAAATCAGCATTTCTCTTGCTTCCCTGTGCGTAGGGAGGCTCAGTTTTAGTCACAGTAGCTCCCACAAGTGTCTCCTCATTGTGTTCCCATTTCCTTAGAAACAGTGTATTTGCTGGGAGAAAAGTGCATTACTGTGTGCTTTCACCGTACAGCAAATACATGTGTAGAAGCACAGCGCTAGCAGAAACGAACGTTTCTCGACGTTTTCTAACTCAGGGAACAAGTTGCACACTTCTGAGATGCATTTGGGCAACTTTGTCAGAAATGAGTTTTTTGCCTACAGAGACATGCCTATTAGCGCAGTAGTACAGATTCAGTGTATGTAACTGGGCTTGATGAAATCAGCATTTCTCTTGCTTCGCTGTGCGTAGGGAAGCTCAGTTTTAGTCACAGTAGCTCCCACAAGTGTCTACACAGTGTGTTCCCATTTCCTTAGAAACAGTGTATTTGCTGGGAGAAAAGTGCATTACTCTGCGCTTTCACCGTTCAGCAAATACTTGTGTAGAAGAACAGCGCTAGCAGAAACAACCGTTTCTCGACATTTTCTAACTCAGGGAACAAGTTGCACACTTCTGAGATGCATTTGGGCAACTTTGTCAGAAATGAGTTTTTTGCCTACAGAGACATGCCTATTTGCGCAGTAGTACAGATTCTAGGTATGTAACTGGACTGGATGAAATCAGCATTTCTCTTGCTTCCCTGTGCATAGGGAAGCTCAGTTTTAGTCACAGTAGCTCCCACAAGTGTCTCCTCAGTGTGTTCCCATTTCCTTAGAAACAGTGTATTTGCTGGGAGAAAAGTGCATTACTGTGCGCTTTCACCGTTCAGCAAATACATGTGTAGAAGCACAGCGCTAGCAGAAACGAACGTTTCTCGACGTTTTCTAACTCAGGGAACAAGTTGCACACTTCTGAGATGCATTTGGGCAACTCTGTCAGAAATGAGTTTTTTGCCTACAGAGACATGCCAATTTGCGCAGTCGTACAGATTCTGAGTATGTAACTGGGCTTGAGGAAATCAGCATTTCTCTTGCTTCCCTGTACGTAGGGAAGCTCAGTTTTAGTCACAGTAGCTCCCACAAGTGTCTCCTCAGTGTGTTCCCATTTCCTTAGAAACAGTGTATTTGCTGGGAGAAAAGTGCATTACTGTGTGCTTTCACCGTACAGCAAATACATGTGTAGAAGCACAGCGCTAGCAGAAACGAACGTTTCTCGACGTTTTCTAACTCAGGGAACAAGTTGCACACTTCTGAGATGCATTTGGGCAACTTTGTCAGAAATGAGTTTTTTGCCTACAGAGACATGCCTATTTGCGCAGTAGTACAGATTCTAGGTATGTAACTGGACTGGATGAAATCAGCATTTCTCTTGCTTCCCTGTGCGTAGGGAAGCTCAGTTTTAGTCACAGTAGCTCCCACAAGTGTCTCCTCAGTGTGTTCCCATTTCCTTAGAAACAGTGTATTTGCTGGGAGAAAAGTGCATTACTGTGCGCTTTCACCGTTCAGCAAATACATGTGTAGAAGCACAGCGATAGCAGAAACGAACGTTTCTCGACGTTTTCGAACTCAGGGAACAAGTTGCACACTTCTGAGATGCATTTGGGCAACTTTGTCAGAAATGAGTTTTTTGCCTACAGAGACATGCCTATTTGCGCAGTCGTACAGATTCTGAGTATGTAACTGGGCTTGAGGAAATCAGCATTTCTCTTGCTTCCCTGTGCGTAGGGAAGCTCAGTTTTAGTCACAGTAGCTCCCACAAGTGTCTACACAGTGTGTTCCCATTTCCTTAGAGACAGTGTATTTGCTGGGAGAAAAGTGCATTACTCTGCGCTTTCACCGTTCAGCAAATACATGTGTAGAAGCACAGCACTAGCAGAAACCACCGTTTCTCGACGTTTTCTAACTCAGGGAACAAGTTGCACACTTCTGAGATGCATTTGGGCAACTTTGTCAGAAATGAGTTTTTTGCCTACAGAGACATGCCTATTTGCGCAGTAGTACAGATTCTGAGTATGTAACTGGGCTGGATGAAATCAGCATTTCTCTTGCTTCCCTGTGCGTAGGGAAGCTCAGTTTTAGTCACAGTAGCTCCCACAAGTGTCTCCTCAGTGTGTTCCCATTTCCTTAGAAACAGTGTATTTGCTGGGAGAAAAGTGCATTACTGTGCGCTTTCACCGTTCAGCAAATACATGTGTAGAAGCACAGCGCTAGCAGAAACGAACGTTTCTCGACGTTTTCTAACTCAGGGAACAAGTTGCACACTTCTGAGATGTATTTCGGCAACTTTGTCAGAAATGAGTTTTTTGCCTACAGAGACATGCCTATTTTCGCAGTAGTACGGAGTCTGAGTATGTAACTGGGCTTGATGAAATCAGCATTTCTCTTGCTTCCCTGTGCGTAGGGAAGCTCAGTTTTAGTCAGAGTAGCTCCCACAAGTGTCTCCTCAGTGTGTTCCCATTTCCTTAGTAACAGTGTATTTGCTGGGAGAAAAGTGCATTACTGTGTGCTTTCACCGTTCAGCAAATACATGTGTAGAAGCACAGCGCTAGCAGAAACGAACGTTTCTCGACGTTTTCTAACTCAGGGAACAAGTTGCACACTTCTGAGATGCATTTGGGCAACTTTGTCAGAAATGAGTTTTTTGCCTACAGAAACATGCCTATTTGCGCAGTCGTACAGATTCTGAGTATGTAACTGGGCTTGATGAAATCAGCATTTCTCTTGCTTCCCTGTGCGTAGGGAAGCTCAGTTTTAGTCACAGTAGCTCCCTCAAGTGTCTACACAGTGTGTTCCCATTTCCTTAGAAACAGTGTATTTGCTGGGAGAAAAGTGCATTACTCTGCGCTTTCACCGTTCAGCAAATACATGTGTAGAAGCACAGCACTAGCAGAAACGACCGTTTCTCGACGTTTTCTAACTCAGGGAACAAGTTGCACACTTCTGAGATGCATTTGGGCAACTTTGTCAGAAATGAGTTTTTTGCCTACAGAGACATGACTATTTGCGCAGTAGTACAGAGTCTGAGTATGTAACTGGGCTTGATGAAATCAGCATTTCTCTTGCTTCCCTGTGCGTAGGGAGGCTCAGTTTTAGTCACAGTAGCTCCCACAAGTGTCTCCTCATTGTGTTCCCATTTCCTTAGAAACTGTGTATTTGCTGGGAGAAAAGTGCATTACTGTGTGCTTTCACCGTACAGCAAATACATGTGTAGAAGCACAGCGCTAGCAGAAACGAACGTTTCTCGACGTTTTCTAACTCAGGGAACAAGTTGCACACTTCTGAGATGCATTTGGGCAACTTTGTCAGAAATGAGTTTTTTGCCTACAGAGACATGCCTATTAGCGCAGTAGTACAGATTCAGTGTATGTAACTGGGCTTGATGAAATCAGCATTTCTCTTGCTTCGCTGTGCGTAGGGAAGCTCAGTTTTAGTCACAGTAGCTCCCACAAGTGTCTACACAGTGTGTTCCCATTTCCTTAGAAACAGTGTATTTGCTGGGAGAAAAGTGCATTACTCTGCGCTTTCACCGTTCAGCAAATACTTGTGTAGAAGCACAGCGCTAGCAGAAACAACCGTTTCTCGACATTTTCTAACTCAGGGAACAAGTTGCACACTTCTGAGATGCATTTGGGCAACTTTGTCAGAAATGAGTTTTTTGCCTACAGAGACATGCCTATTTGCGCAGTAGTACAGATTCTAGGTATGTAACTGGACTGGATGAAATCAGCATTTCTCTTGCTTCCCTGTGCGTAGGGAAGCTCAGTTTTAGTCACAGTAGCTCCCACAAGTGTCTCCTCAGTGTGTTCCCATTTCCTTAGAAACAGTGTATTTGCTGGGAGAAAAGTGCATTACTGTGCGCTTTCACCGTTCAGCAAATACATGTGTAGAAGCACAGCGCTAGCAGAAACGAACGTTTCTCGACGTTTTCTAACTCAGGGAACAAGTTGCACACTTCTGAGATGCATTTGGGCAACTCTGTCAGAAATGAGTTTTTTGCCTACAGAGACATGCCTATTTGCGCAGTCGTACAGATTCTGAGTATGTAACTGGGCTTGAGGAAATCAGCATTTCTCTTGCTTCCCTGTACGTAGGGAAGCTCAGTTTTAGTCACAGTAGCTCCCACAAGTGTCTCCTCAGTGTGTTCCCATTTCCTTAGAAACAGTGTATTTGCTGGGAGAAAAGTGCATTACTGTGTGCTTTCACCGTACAGCAAATACATGTGTAGAAGCACAGCGCTAGCAGAAACGAACGTTTCTCGACGTTTTCTAACTCAGGGAACAAGTTGCACACTTCTGAGATGCATTTGGGCAACTTTGTCAGAAATGAGTTTTTTGCCTACAGAGACATGCCTATTTGCGCAGTAGTACAGATTCTAGGTATGTAACTGGACTGGATGAAATCAGCATTTCTCTTGCTTCCCTGTGCGTAGGGAAGCTCAGTTTTAGTCACAGTAGCTCCCACAAGTGTCTCCTCAGTGTGTTCCCATTTCCTTAGAAACAGTGTATTTGCTGGGAGAAAAGTGCATTACTGTGCGCTTTCACCGTTCAGCAAATACATGTGTAGAAGCACAGCGCTAGCAGAAACGAACGTTTCTCGACGTTTTCTAACTCAGGGAACAAGTTGCACACTTCTGAGATGTATTTCGGCAACTTTGTCAGAAATGAGTTTTTTGCCTACAGAGACATGCCTATTTTCGCAGTAGTACGGAGTCTGAGTATGTAACTGGGCTTGATGAAATCAGCATTTCTCTTGCTTCCCTGTGCGTAGGGAAGCTCAGTTTTAGTCACAGTAGCTCCCACAAGTGTCTCCTCAGTGTGTTCCCATTTCCTTAGTAACAGTGTATTTGCTGGGAGAAAAGTGCATTACTGTGTGCTTTCACCGTTCAGCAAATACATGTGTAGAAGCACAGCGCTAGCAGAAACGACCGTTTCTCGACGTTTTCTAACTCAGGGAACAAGTTGCACACTTCTGAGATGCATTTGGGCAACTTTGTCAGAAATGAGTTTTTTGCCTACAGAAACATGCCTATTTGCGCAGTCGTACAGATTCTGAGTATGTAACTGGGCTTGATGAAATCAGCATTTCTCTTGCTTCCCTGTGCGTAGGGAAGCTCAGTTTTAGTCACAGTAGCTCCCACAAGTGTCTCCTCAGTGTGTTCCCATTTCCTTAGAAACAGTGTATTTGCTGGGAGAAAAGTGCATTAATGTGCGCTTTCACCGTTCAGCAAATACATGTGTAGAAGCACAGCGCTAGCAGAAACGAACGTTTCTCGACGTTTTCTAACTCAGGGAACAAGTTGCACACTTCTGAGATGCATTTGGGCAACTTTGTCAGAAATGAGTTTTTTGCCTACAGAGACATGCCTATTTGCGCAGTAGTATAGATTCTAGGTATGTAACTGGGCTGGATGAAATCAGCATTTCTCTTGCTTCGCTGTGCGTAGGGAAGCTCAGTTTTAGTCACAGTAGCTCCCACAAGTGTCTCCTCAGTGTGTTCCCATTTCCTTAGAAACAGTGTATTTGCTGGGAGAAAAGTGCATTACTGTGCGCTTTCACCGTTCAGCAAATACATGTGTAGAAGCACAGCGCTAGCAGAAACAACCGTTTCTCGACGTTTTCTAACTCAGGGAACAAGTTGCACACTTCTGAGATGCATTTGGGCAACTTTGTCAGAAATGAGTTTTTTGCCTACAGAGACATGCCTATTTGCGCAGTCGTACAGATTCTGAGTATGTAACTGGGCTTGAGGAAATCAGCATTTCTCTTGCTTCCCTGTGCGTAGGGAAGCTCAGTTTTAGTCACAGTAGCTCCCTCAAGTGTCTACACAGTGTGTTCCCATTTCCTTAGAAACAGTGTATTTGCTGGGAGAAAAGTGCATTACTCTGCTCTTTCACCGTTCAGCAAATACATGTGTAGAAGCACAGCGCTAGCAGAAACGAACGTTTCTCGACGTTTTCGAACTCAGGGAACAAGTTGCACACTTCTGAGATGCATTTGGGCAACTTTGTCAGAAATGAGTTTTTTGCCTACAGAGACATGCCTATTTGCGCAGTAGTACAGATTCTAGGTATGTAACTGGACTGGATGAAATCAGCATTTCTCTTGCTTCCCTGTGCGTAGGGAAGCTCAGTTTTAGTCACAGTAGCTCCCACAAGTGTCTCCTCAGTGTGTTCCCATTTCCTTAGAAACAGTGTATTTGCTGGGAGAAAAGTGCATTACTGTGTGCTTTCACCGTTCAGCAAATACATGTGTAGAAGCACAGCGCTAGCAGAAACGAACGTTTCTCGACCTTTTCGAACTCAGGGAACAAGTTGCACACTTCTGAGATGCATTTGGGCAACTTTGTCAGAAATGAGTTTTTTGCCTACAGAGACATGCCTATTTGCGCAGTAGTACAGATTCTAGGTATGTAACTGGACTGGATGAAATCAGCATTTCTCTTGCTTCCCTGTGCGTAGGGAAGCTCAGTTTTAGTCACAGTAGCTCCCACAAGTGTCTCCTCAGTGTGTTCCCATTTCCTTAGAAACAGTATATTTGCTGGGAGAAAAGTGCATTACTGTGCGCTTTCACCGTTCAGCAAATACATGTGTAGAAGCACAGCGCTAGCAGAAACGAACGTTTCTCGACCTTTTCTAACTCAGGGAACAAGTTGCACACTTCTGAGATGCATTTGGGCAACTTTGTCAGAAATGAGTTTTTTGCCTACAGAGACATGCCTATTTGCGCAGTAGTACAGATTCTAGGTATGTAACTGGACTGGATGAAATCAGCATTTCTCTTGCTTCCCTGTGCGTAGGGAAGCTCAGTTTTAGTCACAGTAGCTCCCACAAGTGTCTCCTCAGTGTGTTCCCATTTCCTTAGAAACAGTGTATTTGCTGGGAGAAAAGTGCATTACTGTGCGCTTTCACCGTTCAGCAAATACATGTGTAGAAGCACAGCGCTAGCAGAAACGAACGTTTCTCGACCTTTTCGAACTCAGGGAACAAGTTGCACACTTCTGAGATGCATTTGGGCAACTTTGTCAGAAATGAGTTTTTTGCCTACAGAGACATGCCTATTTGCGCAGTAGTACAGATTCTAGGTATGTAACTGGACTGGATGAAATCAGCATTTCTCTTGCTTCCCTGTGCGTAGGGAAGCTCAGTTTTAGTCACAGTAGCTCCCACAAGTGTCTCCTCAGTGTGTTCCCATTTCCTTAGAAACAGTGTATTTGCTGGGAGAAAAGTGCATTACTGTGCGCTTTCACCGTTCAGCAAATACATGTGTAGAAGCACAGCGCTAGCAGAAACGAACGTTTCTCGACGTATTCGAACTCAGGGAACAAGTTGCACACTTCTGAGATGCATTTGGGCAACTTTGTCAGAAATGAGTTTTTTGCCTACAGAGACATGCCTATTTGCGCAGTCGTACAGATTCTGAGTATGTAACTGGGCTTGAGGAAATCAGCATTTCTCTTGCTTCCCTGTGCGTAGGGAAGCTCAGTTTTAGTCACAGTAGCTCCCACAAGTGTCTCCTCAGTGTGTTCCCATTTCCTTAGAGACAGTGTATTTGCTGGGAGAAAAGTGCATTACTCTGCGCTTTCACCGTTCAGCAAATACATGTGTAGAAGCACAGCACTAGCAGAAATGACCGTTTCTCGACGTTTTCTAACTCAGGGAACAAGTTGCACACTTCTGAGATGCATTTGGGCAACTTTGTCAGAAATGAGTTTTTTGCCTACAGAGACATGCCTATTTGCGCAGTAGTACAGATTCTGAGTATGTAACTGGGCTGGATGAAATCAGCATTTCTCTTGCTTCCCTGTGCGTGGGGAAGCTCAGTTTTAGTCACAGTAGCTCCCACAAGTGTCTCCTCAGTGTGTTCCCATTTCCTTAGAAACAGTGTATTTGCTGGGAGAAAAGTGCATTACTGTGCGCTTTCACCGTTCAGCAAATACATGTGTAGAAGCACAGCGCTAGCAGAAACGAACGTTTCTCGACGTTTTCTAACTCAGGGAACAAGTTGCACACTTCTGAGATGTATTTCGGCAACTTTGTCAGAAATGAGTTTTTTGCCTACAGAGACATGCCTATTTTCGCAGTAGTACGGAGTCTGAGTATGTAACTGGGCTTGATGAAATCAGCATTTCTCTTGCTTCCCTGTGCGTAGGGAAGCTCAGTTTTAGTCACAGTAGCTCCCACAAGTGTCTCCTCAGTGTGTTCCCATTTCCTTAGAAACAGTGTATTTGCTGGGAGAAAAGTGCATTACTGTGTGCTTTCACCGTTCAGCAAATACATGTGTAGAAGCACAGCGCTAGCAGAAACGACCGTTTCTCGACGTTTTCTAACTCAGGGAACAAGTTGCACACTTCTGAGATGCATTTGGGCAACTTTGTCAGAAATGAGTTTTTTGCCTACAGAAACATGCCTATTTGCGCAGTCGTACAGATTCTGAGTATGTAACTGGGCTTGATGAAATCAGCATTTCTCTTGCTTCCCTGTGCGTAGGGAAGCTCAGTTTTAGTCACAGTAGCTCCCACAAGTGTCTCCTCAGTGTGTTCCCATTTCCTTAGAAACAGTGTATTTGCTGGGAGAAAAGTGCATTACTGTGCGCTTTCACCGTTCAGCAAATACATGTGTAGAAGCACAGCGCTAGCAGAAACGAACGTTTCTCGACCTTTTCGAACTCAGGGAACAAGTTGCACACTTCTGAGATGTATTTCGGCAACTTTGTCAGAAATGAGTTTTTTGCCTACAGAGACATGCCTATTTTCGCAGTAGTACGGAGTCTGAGTATGTAACTGGGCTTGATGAAATCAGCATTTCTCGTGCTTCCCTGTGCGTAGGGAAGCTCAGTTTTAGTCACAGTAGCTCCCACAAGTGTCTCCTCAGTGTGTTCCCATTTCCTTAGAAACAGTGTATTTGCTGGGAGAAAAGTGCATTACTGTGTGCTTTCACCGTTCAGCAAATACATGTGTAGAAGCACAGCGCTAGCAGAAACGACCGTTTCTCGACGTTTTCTAACTCAGGGAACAAGTTGCACACTTCTGAGATGCATTTGGGCAACTTTGTCAGAAATGAGTTTTTTGCCTACAGAAACATGCCTATTTGCGCAGTCGTACAGATTCTGAGTATGTAACTGGGCTTGATGAAATCAGCATTTCTCTTGCTTCCCTGTGCGTAGGGAAGCTCAGTTTCAGTCACAGTAGCTCCCACAAGTGTCTCCTCAGTGTGTTCCCATTTCCTTAGAAACAGTGTATTTGCTGGGAGAAAAGTGCATTACTGTGCGCTTTCACCGTTCAGCAAATACATGTGTAGAAGCACAGCGCTAGCAGAAACGAACGTTTCTCGACGTTTTCTAACTCAGGGAACAAGTTGCACACTTCTGAGATGCATTTGGGCAACTTTGTCAGAAATGAGTTTTTTGCCTACAGAGACATGCCTATTTGCGCAGTAGTATAGATTCTAGGTATGTAACTGGGCTGGATGAAATCAGCATTTCTCTTGCTTCGCTGTGCGTAGGGAAGCTCAGTTTTAGTCACAGTAGCTCCCACAAGTGTCTCCTCAGTGTGTTCCCATTTCCTTAGAAACAGTGTATTTGCTGGGAGAAAAGTGCATTACTGTGCGCTTTCACCGTTCAGCAAATACATGTGTAGAAGCACAGCGCTAGCAGAAACAACCGTTTCTCGACGTTTTCTAACTCAGGGAACAAGTTGCACACTTCTGAGATGCATTTGGGCAACTTTGTCAGAAATGAGTTTTTTGCCTACAGAGACATGCCTATTTGCGCAGTCGTACAGATTCTGAGTATGTAACTGGGCTTGAGGAAATCAGCATTTCTCTTGCTTCCCTGTGCGTAGGGAAGCTCAGTTTTAGTCACAGTAGCTCCCTCAAGTGTCTACACAGTGTGTTCCCATTTCCTTAGAAACAGTGTATTTGCTGGGAGAAAAGTGCATTACTCTGCGCTTTCACCGTTCAGCAAATACATGTGTAGAAGCACAGCACTAGCAGAAACGACCGTTTCTCGACGTTTTCTAACTCAGGGAACAAGTTGCACACTTCTGAGATGCATTTGGGCAACTTTGTCAGAAATGAGTTTTTTGCCTACAGAGACATGCCTATTTGCGCAGTAGTACAGATTCTGAGTATGTAACTGGGCTGGATGAAATCAGCATTTCTCTTGCTTCCCTGTGCGTAGGGAAGCTCAGTTTTAGTCACAGTAGCTCCCACAAGTGTCTCCTCAGTGTGTTCCCATTTCCTTAGAAACAGTGTATTTGCTGGGAGAAAAGTGCATTACTGTGCGCTTTCACCGTTCAGCAAATACATGTGTAGAAGCACAGCGCTAGCAGAAACGAACGTTTCTCGACGTTTTCTAACTCAGGGAACAAGTTGCACACTTCTGAGATGCATTTGGGCAACTTTGTCAGAAATGAGTTTTTTGCCTACAGAGACATGCCTATTTGCGCAGTAGTATAGATTCTAGGTATGTAACTGGGCTGGAAGAAATCAGCATTTCTCTTGCTTCGCTGTGCGTAGGGAAGCTCAGTTTTAGTCACAGTAGCTCCCACAAGTGTCTCCTCAGTGTGTTCCCATTTCCTTAGAAACAGTGTATTTGCTGGGAGAAAAGTGCATTACTGTGCGCTTTCACCGTTCAGCAAATACATGTGTAGAAGCACAGCGCTAGCAGAAACAACCGTTTCTCGACGTTTTCTAACTCAGGGAACAAGTTGCACACTTCTGAGATGCATTTGGGCAACTTTGTCAGAAATGAGTTTTTTGCCTACAGAGACATGCCTATTTGCGCAGTCGTACAGATTCTGAGTATGTAACTGGGCTTGATGAAATCAGCATTTCTCTTGCTTCCCTGTGCGTAGGGAAGCTCAGTTTTAGTCACAGTAGCTCCCTCAAGTGTCTACACAGTGTGTTCCCATTTCCTTAGAAACAGTGTATTTGCTGGGAGAAAAGTGCATTACTCTGCGCTTTCACCGTTCAGCAAATACATGTGTAGAAGCACAGCACTAGCAGAAACGACCGTTTCTCGACGTTTTCTAACTCAGGGAACAAGTTGCACACTTCTGAGATGCATTTGGGCAACTTTGTCAGAAATGAGTTTTTTGCCTACAGAGACATGACTATTTGCGCAGTAGTACAGAGTCTGAGTATGTAACTGGGCTTGATGAAATCAGCATTTCTCTTGCTTCCCTGTGCGTAGGGAGGCTCAGTTTTAGTCACAGTAGCTCCCACAAGTGTCTCCTCATTGTGTTCCCATTTCCTTAGAAACAGTGTATTTGCTGGGAGAAAAGTGCATTACTGTGTGCTTTCACCGTACAGCAAATACATGTGTAGAAGCACAGCGCTAGCAGAAACGAACGTTTCTCGACGTTTTCTAACTCAGGGAACAAGTTGCACACTTCTGAGATGCATTTGGGCAACTTTGTCAGAAATGAGTTTTTTGCCTACAGAGACATGCCTATTAGCGCAGTAGTACAGATTCAGTGTATGTAACTGGGCTTGATGAAATCAGCATTTCTCTTGCTTCGCTGTGCGTAGGGAAGCTCAGTTTTAGTCACAGTAGCTCCCACAAGTGTCTACACAGTGTGTTCCCATTTCCTTAGAAACAGTGTATTTGCTGGGAGAAAAGTGCATTACTCTGCGCTTTCACCGTTCAGCAAATACTTGTGTAGAAGAACAGCGCTAGCAGAAACAACCGTTTCTCGACATTTTCTAACTCAGGGAACAAGTTGCACACTTCTGAGATGCATTTGGGCAACTTTGTCAGAAATGAGTTTTTTGCCTACAGAGACATGCCTATTTGCGCAGTAGTACAGATTCTAGGTATGTAACTGGACTGGATGAAATCAGCATTTCTCTTGCTTCCCTGTGCGTAGGGAAGCTCAGTTTTAGTCACAGTAGCTCCCACAAGTGTCTCCTCAGTGTGTTCCCATTTCCTTAGAAACAGTGTATTTGCTGGGAGAAAAGTGCATTACTGTGCGCTTTCACCGTTCAGCAAATACATGTGTAGAAGCACAGCGCTAGCAGAAACGAACGTTTCTCGACGTTTTCTAACTCAGGGAACAAGTTGCACACTTCTGAGATGCATTTGGGCAACTCTGTCAGAAATGAGTTTTTTGCCTACAGAGACATGCCAATTTGCGCAGTCGTACAGATTCTGAGTATGTAACTGGGCTTGAGGAAATCAGCATTTCTCTTGCTTCCCTGTACGTAGGGAAGCTCAGTTTTAGTCACAGTAGCTCCCACAAGTGTCTCCTCAGTGTGTTCCCATTTCCTTAGAAACAGTGTATTTGCTGGGAGAAAAGTGCATTACTGTGTGCTTTCACCGTACAGCAAATACATGTGTAGAAGCACAGCGCTAGCAGAAACGAACGTTTCTCGACGTTTTCTAACTCAGGGAACAAGTTGCACACTTCTGAGATGCATTTGGGCAACTTTGTCAGAAATGAGTTTTTTGCCTACAGAGACATGCCTATTTGCGCAGTAGTACAGATTCTAGGTATGTAACTGGACTGGATGAAATCAGCATTTCTCTTGCTTCCCTGTGCGTAGGGAAGCTCAGTTTTAGTCACAGTAGCTCCCACAAGTGTCTCCTCAGTGTGTTCCCATTTCCTTAGAAACAGTGTATTTGCTGGGAGAAAAGTGCATTACTGTGCGCTTTCACCGTTCAGCAAATACATGTGTAGAAGCACAGCGATAGCAGAAACGAACGTTTCTCGACGTTTTCGAACTCAGGGAACAAGTTGCACACTTCTGAGATGCATTTGGGCAACTTTGTCAGAAATGAGTTTTTTGCCTACAGAGACATGCCTATTTGCGCAGTCGTACAGATTCTGAGTATGTAACTGGGCTTGAGGAAATCAGCATTTCTCTTGCTTCCCTGTGCGTAGGGAAGCTCAGTTTTAGTCACAGTAGCTCCCACAAGTGTCTACACAGTGTGTTCCCATTTCCTTAGAGACAGTGTATTTGCTGGGAGAAAAGTGCATTACTCTGCGCTTTCACCGTTCAGCAAATACATGTGTAGAAGCACAGCACTAGCAGAAACGACCGTTTCTCGACGTTTTCTAACTCAGGGAACAAGTTGCACACTTCTGAGATGCATTTGGGCAACTTTGTCAGAAATGAGTTTTTTGCCTACAGAGACATGCCTATTTGCGCAGTAGTACAGATTCTGAGTATGTAACTGGGCTGGATGAAATCAGCATTTCTCTTGCTTCCCTGTGCGTAGGGAAGCTCAGTTTTAGTCACAGTAGCTCCCACAAGTGTCTCCTCAGTGTGTTCCCATTTCCTTAGAAACAGTGTATTTGCTGGGAGAAAAGTGCATTACTGTGCGCTTTCACCGTTCAGCAAATACATGTGTAGAAGCACAGCGCTAGCAGAAACGAACGTTTCTCGACGTTTTCTAACTCAGGGAACAAGTTGCACACTTCTGAGATGTATTTCGGCAACTTTGTCAGAAATGAGTTTTTTGCCTACAGAGACATGCCTATTTTCGCAGTAGTACGGAGTCTGAGTATGTAACTGGGCTTGATGAAATCAGCATTTCTCTTGCTTCCCTGTGCGTAGGGAAGCTCAGTTTTAGTCAGAGTAGCTCCCACAAGTGTCTCCTCAGTGTGTTCCCATTTCCTTAGTAACAGTGTATTTGCTGGGAGAAAAGTGCATTACTGTGTGCTTTCACCGTTCAGCAAATACATGTGTAGAAGCACAGCGCTAGCAGAAACGAACGTTTCTCGACGTTTTCTAACTCAGGGAACAAGTTGCACACTTCTGAGATGCATTTGGGCAACTTTGTCAGAAATGAGTTTTTTGCCTACAGAAACATGCCTATTTGCGCAGTCGTACAGATTCTGAGTATGTAACTGGGCTTGATGAAATCAGCATTTCTCTTGCTTCCCTGTGCGTAGGGAAGCTCAGTTTTAGTCACAGTAGCTCCCTCAAGTGTCTACACAGTGTGTTCCCATTTCCTTAGAAACAGTGTATTTGCTGGGAGAAAAGTGCATTACTCTGCGCTTTCACCGTTCAGCAAATACATGTGTAGAAGCACAGCACTAGCAGAAACGACCGTTTCTCGACGTTTTCTAACTCAGGGAACAAGTTGCACACTTCTGAGATGCATTTGGGCAACTTTGTCAGAAATGAGTTTTTTGCCTACAGAGACATGACTATTTGCGCAGTAGTACAGAGTCTGAGTATGTAACTGGGCTTGATGAAATCAGCATTTCTCTTGCTTCCCTGTGCGTAGGGAGGCTCAGTTTTAGTCACAGTAGCTCCCACAAGTGTCTCCTCATTGTGTTCCCATTTCCTTAGAAACTGTGTATTTGCTGGGAGAAAAGTGCATTACTGTGTGCTTTCACCGTACAGCAAATACATGTGTAGAAGCACAGCGCTAGCAGAAACGAACGTTTCTCGACGTTTTCTAACTCAGGGAACAAGTTGCACACTTCTGAGATGCATTTGGGCAACTTTGTCAGAAATGAGTTTTTTGCCTACAGAGACATGCCTATTAGCGCAGTAGTACAGATTCAGTGTATGTAACTGGGCTTGATGAAATCAGCATTTCTCTTGCTTCGCTGTGCGTAGGGAAGCTCAGTTTTAGTCACAGTAGCTCCCACAAGTGTCTACACAGTGTGTTCCCATTTCCTTAGAAACAGTGTATTTGCTGGGAGAAAAGTGCATTACTCTGCGCTTTCACCGTTCAGCAAATACTTGTGTAGAAGCACAGCGCTAGCAGAAACAACCGTTTCTCGACATTTTCTAACTCAGGGAACAAGTTGCACACTTCTGAGATGCATTTGGGCAACTTTGTCAGAAATGAGTTTTTTGCCTACAGAGACATGCCTATTTGCGCAGTAGTACAGATTCTAGGTATGTAACTGGACTGGATGAAATCAGCATTTCTCTTGCTTCCCTGTGCGTAGGGAAGCTCAGTTTTAGTCACAGTAGCTCCCACAAGTGTCTCCTCAGTGTGTTCCCATTTCCTTAGAAACAGTGTATTTGCTGGGAGAAAAGTGCATTACTGTGCGCTTTCACCGTTCAGCAAATACATGTGTAGAAGCACAGCGCTAGCAGAAACGAACGTTTCTCGACGTTTTCTAACTCAGGGAACAAGTTGCACACTTCTGAGATGCATTTGGGCAACTCTGTCAGAAATGAGTTTTTTGCCTACAGAGACATGCCTATTTGCGCAGTCGTACAGATTCTGAGTATGTAACTGGGCTTGAGGAAATCAGCATTTCTCTTGCTTCCCTGTACGTAGGGAAGCTCAGTTTTAGTCACAGTAGCTCCCACAAGTGTCTCCTCAGTGTGTTCCCATTTCCTTAGAAACAGTGTATTTGCTGGGAGAAAAGTGCATTACTGTGTGCTTTCACCGTACAGCAAATACATGTGTAGAAGCACAGCGCTAGCAGAAACAAACGTTTCTCGACGTTTTCTAACTCAGGGAACAAGTTGCACACTTCTGAGATGCATTTGGGCAACTTTGTCAGAAATGAGTTTTTTGCCTACAGAGACATGCCTATTTGCGCAGTAGTACAGATTCTAGGTATGTAACTGGACTGGATGAAATCAGCATTTCTCTTGCTTCCCTGTGCGTAGGGAAGCTCAGTTTTAGTCACAGTAGCTCCCACAAGTGTCTCCTCAGTGTGTTCCCATTTCCTTAGAAACAGTGTATTTGCTGGGAGAAAAGTGCATTACTGTGCGCTTTCACCGTTCAGCAAATACATGTGTAGAAGCACAGCGCTAGCAGAAACGAACGTTTCTCGACGTTTTCTAACTCAGGGAACAAGTTGCACACTTCTGAGATGTATTTCGGCAACTTTGTCAGAAATGAGTTTTTTGCCTACAGAGACATGCCTATTTTCGCAGTAGTACGGAGTCTGAGTATGTAACTGGGCTTGATGAAATCAGCATTTCTCTTGCTTCCCTGTGCGTAGGGAAGCTCAGTTTTAGTCACAGTAGCTCCCACAAGTGTCTCCTCAGTGTGTTCCCATTTCCTTAGTAACAGTGTATTTGCTGGGAGAAAAGTGCATTACTGTGTGCTTTCACCGTTCAGCAAATACATGTGTAGAAGCACAGCGCTAGCAGAAACGACCGTTTCACGACGTTTTCTAACTCAGGGAACAAGTTGCACACTTCTGAGATGCATTTGGGCAACTTTGTCAGAAATGAGTTTTTTGCCTACAGAAACATGCCTATTTGCGCAGTCGTACAGATTCTGAGTATGTAACTGGGCTTGATGAAATCAGCATTTCTCTTGCTTCCCTGTGCGTAGGGAAGCTCAGTTTTAGTCACAGTAGCTCCCACAAGTGTCTCCTCAGTGTGTTCCCATTTCCTTAGAAACAGTGTATTTGCTGGGAGAAAAGTGCATTAATGTGCGCTTTCACCGTTCAGCAAATACATGTGTAGAAGCACAGCGCTAGCAGAAACGAACGTTTCTCGACGTTTTCTAACTCAGGGAACAAGTTGCACACTTCTGAGATGCATTTGGGCAACTTTGTCAGAAATGAGTTTTTTGCCTACAGAGACATGCCTATTTGCGCAGTAGTATAGATTCTAGGTATGTAACTGGGCTGGATGAAATCAGCATTTCTCTTGCTTCGCTGTGCGTAGGGAAGCTCAGTTTTAGTCACAGTAGCTCCCACAAGTGTCTCCTCAGTGTGTTCCCATTTCCTTAGAAACAGTGTATTTGCTGGGAGAAAAGTGCATTACTGTGCGCTTTCACCGTTCAGCAAATACATGTGTAGAAGCACAGCGCTAGCAGAAACAACCGTTTCTCGACGTTTTCTAACTCAGGGAACAAGTTGCACACTTCTGAGATGCATTTGGGCAACTTTGTCAGAAATGAGTTTTTTGCCTACAGAGACATGCCTATTTGCGCAGTCGTACAGATTCTGAGTATGTAACTGGGCTTGAGGAAATCAGCATTTCTCTTGCTTCCCTGTGCGTAGGGAAGCTCAGTTTTAGTCACAGTAGCTCCCTCAAGTGTCTACACAGTGTGTTCCCATTTCCTTAGAAACAGTGTATTTGCTGGGAGAAAAGTGCATTACTCTGCGCTTTCACCGTTCAGCAAATACATGTGTAGAAGCACAGCGCTAGCAGAAACGAACGTTTCTCGACGTTTTCGAACTCAGGGAACAAGTTGCACACTTCTGAGATGCATTTGGGCAACTTTGTCAGAAATGAGTTTTTTGCCTACAGAGACATGCCTATTTGCGCAGTAGTACAGATTCTAGGTATGTAACTGGACTGGATGAAATCAGCATTTCTCTTGCTTCCCTGTGCGTAGGGAAGCTCAGTTTTAGTCACAGTAGCTCCCACAAGTGTCTCCTCAGTGTGTTCCCATTTCCTTAGAAACAGTGTATTTGCTGGGAGAAAAGTGCATTACTGTGTGCTTTCACCGTTCAGCAAATACATGTGTAGAAGCACAGCGCTAGCAGAAACGAACGTTTCTCGACCTTTTCGAACTCAGGGAACAAGTTGCACACTTCTGAGATGCATTTGGGCAACTTTGTCAGAAATGAGTTTTTTGCCTACAGAGACATGCCTATTTGCGCAGTAGTACAGATTCTAGGTATGTAACTGGACTGGATGAAATCAGCATTTCTCTTGCTTCCCTGTGCGTAGGGAAGCTCAGTTTTAGTCACAGTAGCTCCCACAAGTGTCTCCTCAGTGTGTTCCCATTTCCTTAGAAACAGTATATTTGCTGGGAGAAAAGTGCATTACTGTGCGCTTTCACCGTTCAGCAAATACATGTGTAGAAGCACAGCGCTAGCAGAAACGAACGTTTCTCGACCTTTTCGAACTCAGGGAACAAGTTGCACACTTCTGAGATGCATTTGGGCAACTTTGTCAGAAATGAGTTTTTTGCCTACAGAGACATGCCTATTTGCGCAGTAGTACAGATTCTAGGTATGTAACTGGACTGGATGAAATCAGCATTTCTCTTGCTTCCCTGTGCGTAGGGAAGCTCAGTTTTAGTCACAGTAGCTCCCACAAGTGTCTCCTCAGTGTGTTCCCATTTCCTTAGAAACAGTGTATTTGCTGGGAGAAAAGTGCATTACTGTGCGCTTTCACCGTTCAGCAAATACATGTGTAGAAGCACAGCGCTAGCAGAAACGAACGTTTCTCGACCTTTTCGAACTCAGGGAACAAGTTGCACACTTCTGAGATGCATTTGGGCAACTTTGTCAGAAATGAGTTTTTTGCCTACAGAGACATGCCTATTTGCGCAGTAGTACAGATTCTAGGTATGTAACTGGACTGGATGAAATCAGCATTTCTCTTGCTTCCCTGTGCGTAGGGAAGCTCAGTTTTAGTCACAGTAGCTCCCACAAGTGTCTCCTCAGTGTGTTCCCATTTCCTTAGAAACAGTGTATTTGCTGGGAGAAAAGTGCATTACTGTGCGCTTTCACCGTTCAGCAAATACATGTGTAGAAGCACAGCGCTAGCAGAAACGAACGTTTCTCGACGTATTCGAACTCAGGGAACAAGTTGCACACTTCTGAGATGCATTTGGGCAACTTTGTCAGAAATGAGTTTTTTGCCTACAGAGACATGCCTATTTGCGCAGTCGTACAGATTCTGAGTATGTAACTGGGCTTGAGGAAATCAGCATTTCTCTTGCTTCCCTGTGCGTAGGGAAGCTCAGTTTTAGTCACAGTAGCTCCCACAAGTGTCTCCTCAGTGTGTTCCCATTTCCTTAGAGACAGTGTATTTGCTGGGAGAAAAGTGCATTACTCTGCGCTTTCACCGTTCAGCAAATACATGTGTAGAAGCACAGCACTAGCAGAAATGACCGTTTCTCGACGTTTTCTAACTCAGGGAACAAGTTGCACACTTCTGAGATGCATTTGGGCAACTTTGTCAGAAATGAGTTTTTTGCCTACAGAGACATGCCTATTTGCGCAGTAGTACAGATTCTGAGTATGTAACTGGGCTGGATGAAATCAGCATTTCTCTTGCTTCCCTGTGCGTGGGGAAGCTCAGTTTTAGTCACAGTAGCTCCCACAAGTGTCTCCTCAGTGTGTTCCCATTTCCTTAGAAACAGTGTATTTGCTGGGAGAAAAGTGCATTACTGTGCGCTTTCACCGTTCAGCAAATACATGTGTAGAAGCACAGCGCTAGCAGAAACGAACGTTTCTCGACGTTTTCTAACTCAGGGAACAAGTTGCACACTTCTGAGATGTATTTCGGCAACTTTGTCAGAAATGAGTTTTTTGCCTACAGAGACATGCCTATTTTCGCAGTAGTACGGAGTCTGAGTATGTAACTGGGCTTGATGAAATCAGCATTTCTCTTGCTTCCCTGTGCGTAGGGAAGCTCAGTTTTAGTCACAGTAGCTCCCACAAGTGTCTCCTCAGTGTGTTCCCATTTCCTTAGAAACAGTGTATTTGCTGGGAGAAAAGTGCATTACTGTGTGCTTTCACCGTTCAGCAAATACATGTGTAGAAGCACAGCGCTAGCAGAAACGACCGTTTCTCGACGTTTTCTAACTCAGGGAACAAGTTGCACACTTCTGAGATGCATTTGGGCAACTTTGTCAGAAATGAGTTTTTTGCCTACAGAAACATGCCTATTTGCGCAGTCGTACAGATTCTGAGTATGTAACTGGGCTTGATGAAATCAGCATTTCTCTTGCTTCCCTGTGCGTAGGGAAGCTCAGTTTTAGTCACAGTAGCTCCCACAAGTGTCTCCTCAGTGTGTTCCCATTTCCTTAGAAACAGTGTATTTGCTGGGAGAAAAGTGCATTACTGTGCGCTTTCACCGTTCAGCAAATACATGTGTAGAAGCACAGCGCTAGCAGAAACGAACGTTTCTCGACCTTTTCGAACTCAGGGAACAAGTTGCACACTTCTGAGATGTATTTCGGCAACTTTGTCAGAAATGAGTTTTTTGCCTACAGAGACATGCCTATTTTCGCAGTAGTACGGAGTCTGAGTATGTAACTGGGCTTGATGAAATCAGCATTTCTCGTGCTTCCCTGTGCGTAGGGAAGCTCAGTTTTAGTCACAGTAGCTCCCACAAGTGTCTCCTCAGTGTGTTCCCATTTCCTTAGAAACAGTGTATTTGCTGGGAGAAAAGTGCATTACTGTGTGCTTTCACCGTTCAGCAAATACATGTGTAGAAGCACAGCGCTAGCAGAAACGACCGTTTCTCGACGTTTTCTAACTCAGGGAACAAGTTGCACACTTCTGAGATGCATTTGGGCAACTTTGTCAGAAATGAGTTTTTTGCCTACAGAAACATGCCTATTTGCGCAGTCGTACAGATTCTGAGTATGTAACTGGGCTTGATGAAATCAGCATTTCTCTTGCTTCCCTGTGCGTAGGGAAGCTCAGTTTCAGTCACAGTAGCTCCCACAAGTGTCTCCTCAGTGTGTTCCCATTTCCTTAGAAACAGTGTATTTGCTGGGAGAAAAGTGCATTACTGTGCGCTTTCACCGTTCAGCAAATACATGTGTAGAAGCACAGCGCTAGCAGAAACGAACGTTTCTCGACGTTTTCTAACTCAGGGAACAAGTTGCACACTTCTGAGATGCATTTGGGCAACTTTGTCAGAAATGAGTTTTTTGCCTACAGAGACATGCCTATTTGCGCAGTAGTATAGATTCTAGGTATGTAACTGGGCTGGATGAAATCAGCATTTCTCTTGCTTCGCTGTGCGTAGGGAAGCTCAGTTTTAGTCACAGTAGCTCCCACAAGTGTCTCCTCAGTGTGTTCCCATTTCCTTAGAAACAGTGTATTTGCTGGGAGAAAAGTGCATTACTGTGCGCTTTCACCGTTCAGCAAATACATGTGTAGAAGCACAGCGCTAGCAGAAACAACCGTTTCTCGACGTTTTCTAACTCAGGGAACAAGTTGCACACTTCTGAGATGCATTTGGGCAACTTTGTCAGAAATGAGTTTTTTGCCTACAGAGACATGCCTATTTGCGCAGTCGTACAGATTCTGAGTATGTAACTGGGCTTGAGGAAATCAGCATTTCTCTTGCTTCCCTGTGCGTAGGGAAGCTCAGTTTTAGTCACAGTAGCTCCCTCAAGTGTCTACACAGTGTGTTCCCATTTCCTTAGAAACAGTGTATTTGCTGGGAGAAAAGTGCATTACTCTGCGCTTTCACCGTTCAGCAAATACATGTGTAGAAGCACAGCACTAGCAGAAACGACCGTTTCTCGACGTTTTCTAACTCAGGGAACAAGTTGCACACTTCTGAGATGCATTTGGGCAACTTTGTCAGAAATGAGTTTTTTGCCTACAGAGACATGACTATTTGCGCAGTAGTACAGAGTCTGAGTATGTAACTGGGCTTGATGAAATCAGCATTTCTCTTGCTTCCCTGTGCGTAGGGAGGCTCAGTTTTAGTCACAGTAGCTCCCACAAGTGTCTCCTCATTGTGTTCCCATTTCCTTAGAAACAGTGTATTTGCTGGGAGAAAAGTGCATTACTGTGTGCTTTCACCGTACAGCAAATACATGTGTAGAAGCACAGCGCTAGCAGAAACGAACGTTTCTCGACGTTTTCTAACTCAGGGAACAAGTTGCACACTTCTGAGATGCATTTGGGCAACTTTGTCAGAAATGAGTTTTTTGCCTACAGAGACATGCCTATTAGCGCAGTAGTACAGATTCAGTGTATGTAACTGGGCTTGATGAAATCAGCATTTCTCTTGCTTCGCTGTGCGTAGGGAAGCTCAGTTTTAGTCACAGTAGCTCCCACAAGTGTCTACACAGTGTGTTCCCATTTCCTTAGAAACAGTGTATTTGCTGGGAGAAAAGTGCATTACTCTGCGCTTTCACCGTTCAGCAAATACTTGTGTAGAAGCACAGCGCTAGCAGAAACAACCGTTTCTCGACGTTTTCTAACTCAGGGAACAAGTTGCACACTTCTGAGATGCATTTGGGCAACTTTGTCAGAAATGAGTTTTTTGCCTACAGAGACATGCCTATTTGCGCAGTAGTACAGATTCTAGGTATGTAACTGGACTGGATGAAATCAGCATTTCTCTTGCTTCCCTGTGCGTAGGGAAGCTCAGTTTTAGTCACAGTAGCTCCCACAAGTGTCTCCTCAGTGTGTTCCCATTTCCTTAGAAACAGTGTATTTGCTGGGAGAAAAGTGCATTACTGTGTGCTTTCACCGTTGAGCAAATACATGTGTAGAAGCACAGCGCTAGCAGAAACGAACGTTTCTCGACCTTTTCGAACTCAGGGAACAAGTTGCACACTTCTGAGATGCATTTGGGCAACTTTGTCAGAAATGAGTTTTTTGCCTACAGAGACATGCCTATTTGCGCAGTAGTACAGATTCTAGGTATGTAACTGGACTGGATGAAATCAGCATTTCTCTTGCTTCCCTGTGCGTAGGGAAGCTCAGTTTTAGTCACAGTAGCTCCCACAAGTGTCTCCTCAGTGTGTTCCCATTTCCTTAGAAACAGTGTATTTGCTGGGAGAAAAGTGCATTACTGTGCGCTTTCACCGTTCAGCAAATACATGTGTAGAAGCACAGCGCTAGCAGAAACGAACGTTTCTCGACCTTTTCGAACTCAGGGAACAAGTTGCACACTTCTGAGATGCATTTGGGCAACTTTGTCAGAAATGAGTTTTTTGCCTACAGAGACATGCCTATTTGCGCAGTAGTACAGATTCTAGGTATGTAACTGGACTGGATGAAATCAGCATTTCTCTTGCTTCCCTGTGCGTAGGGAAGCTCAGTTTTAGTCACAGTAGCTCCCACAAGTGTCTCCTCAGTGTGTTCCCATTTCCTTAGAAACAGTATATTTGCTGGGAGAAAAGTGTATTACTGTGCGCTTTCACCGTTCAGCAAATACATGTGTAGAAGCACAGTGCTAGCAGAAACGAACGTTTCTCGACCTTTTCGAACTCAGGGAACAAGTTGCACACTTCTGAGATGCATTTGGGCAACTTTGTCAGAAATGAGTTTTTTGCCTACAGAGACATGCCTATTTGCGCAGTAGTACAGATTCTAGGTATGTAACTGGACTGGATGAAATCAGCATTTCTCTTGCTTCCCTGTGCGTAGGGAAGCTCAGTTTTAGTCACAGTAGCTCCCACAAGTGTCTCCTCAGTGTGTTCCCATTTCCTTAGAAACAGTGTATTTGCTGGGAGAAAAGTGCATTACTGTGCGCTTTCACCGTTCAGCAAATACATGTGTAGAAGCACAGCGCTAGCAGAAACGAACGTTTCTCGACCTTTTCGAACTCAGGGAACAAGTTGCACACTTCTGAGATGCATTTGGGCAACTTTGTCAGAAATGAGTTTTTTGCCTACAGAGACATGCCTATTTGCGCAGTAGTACAGATTCTAGGTATGTAACTGGACTGGATGAAATCAGCATTTCTCTTGCTTCCCTGTGCGTAGGGAAGCTCAGTTTTAGTCACAGTAGCTCCCACAAGTGTCTCCTCAGTGTGTTCCCATTTCCTTAGAAACAGTGTATTTGCTGGGAGAAAAGTGCATTACTGTGCGCTTTCACCGTTCAGCAAATACATGTGTAGAAGCACAGCGCTAGCAGAAACGAACGTTTCTCGACGTTTTCTAACTCAGGGAACAAGTTGCACACTTCTGAGATGCATTTGGGCAACTTTGTCAGAAATGAGTTTTTTGCCTACAGAGACATGCCTATTTGCGCAGTAGTATAGATTCTAGGTATGTAACTGGGCTGGATGAAATCAGCATTTCTCTTGCTTCGCTGTTTGTAGGGAAGCTCAGTTTTAGTCACAGTAGCTCCCACAAGTGTCTCCTCAGTGTGTTCCCATTTCCTTAGAAACAGTGTATTTGCTGGGAGAAAAGTGCATTACTGTGCGCTTTCACCGTTCAGCAAATACATGTGTAGAAGCACAGCGCTAGCAGAAACAACCGTTTCTCGACGTTTTCTAACTCAGGGAACAAGTTGCACACTTCTGAGATGCATTTGGGCAACTTTGTCAGAAATGAGTTTTTTGCCTACAGAGACATGCCTATTTGCGCAGTTGTATAGATTCTAGGTATGTAACTGGGCTGGATGAAATCAGCATTTCTCTTGCTTCGCTGTGTGTAGGGAAGCTCAGTTTTAGTCACAGTAGCTCCCACAAGTGTCTCCTCAGTGTGTTCCCATTTCCTTAGAAACAGTGTATTTGCTGGGAGAAAAGTGCATTACTGTGCGCTTTCACCGTTCAGCAAATACATGTGTAGAAGCACAGCGCTAGCAGAAACAACCGTTTCTCGACGTTTTCTAACTCAGGGAACAAGTTGCACACTTCTGAGATGCATTTGGGCAACTTTGTCAGAAATGAGTTTTTTGCCTACAGAGACATGCCTATTTGCGCAGTTGTATAGATTCTAGGTATGTAACTGGGCTGGATGAAATCAGCATTTCTCTTGCTTCGCTGTGTGTAGGGAAGCTCAGTTTTAGTCACAGTAGCTCCCACAAGTGTCTCCTCAGTGTGTTCCCATTTCCTTAGAAACAGTGTATTTGCTGGGAGAAAAGTGCATTACTGTGCGCTTTCACCGTTCAGCAAATACATGTGTAGAAGCACAGCGCTAGCAGAAACAACCGTTTCTCGACGTTTTCTAACTCAGGGAACAAGTTGCACACTTCTGAGATGCATTTGGGCAACTTTGTCAGAAATGAGTTTTTTGCCTACAGAGACATGCCTATTTGCGCAGTCGTACAGATTCTGAGTATGTAACTGGGCTTGAGGAAATCAGCATTTCTCTTGCTTCCCTGTGCGTAGGGAAGCTCAGTTTTAGTCACAGTAGCTCCCTCAACTGTCTACACAGTGTGTTCCCATTTCCATAGAAACAGTGTATTTGCTGGGAGAAAAGTGCATTACTCTGCGCTTTCACCGTTCAGCAAATACATGTGTAGAAGCACAGCACTAGCAGAAACGACCGTTTCTCGACGTTTTCTAACTCAGGGAACAAGTTGCACACTTCTGAGATGCATTTGGGCAACTTTGTCAGAAATGAGTTTTTTGCCTACAGAGACATGACTATTTGCGCAGTAGTACAGAGTCTGAGTATGTAACTGGGCTTGATGAAATCAGCATTTCTCTTGCTTCCCTGTGCGTAGGGAGGCTCAGTTTTAGTCACAGTAGCTCCCACAAGTGTCTCCTCATTGTGTTCCCATTTCCTTAGAAACAGTGTATTTGCTGGGAGAAAAGTGCATTACTGTGTGCTTTCACCGTACAGCAAATACATGTGTAGAAGCACAGCGCTAGCAGAAACGAACGTTTCTCGACGTTTTCTAACTCAGGGAACAAGTTGCACACTTCTGAGATGCATTTGGGCAACTTTGTCAGAAATGAGTTTTTTGCCTACAGAGACATGCCTATTTGCGCAGTAGTACAGATTCTAGGTATGTAACTGGACTGGATGAAATCAGCATTTCTCTTGCTTCCCTGTGCGTAGGGAAGCTCAGTTTTAGTCACAGTAGCTCCCACAAGTGTCTCCTCAGTGTGTTCCCATTTCCTTAGAAACAGTGTATTTGCTGGGAGAAAAGTGCATTACTGTGCGCTTTCACCGTTCAGCAAATACAAGTGTAGAAGCACAGCGCTAGCAGAAACGAACGTTTCTTGACGTTTTCGAACTCAGGGAACAAGTTGCACACTTCTGAGATGCATTTGGGCAACTTTGTCAGAAATGAGTTTTTTGCCTACAGAGACATGCCTATTTGCGCAGTAGTACAGATTCTGAGTATGTAACTGGGCTTGATGAAATCAGCATTTCTCTTGCTTCCCTGTGCGGAGGGAAGCTCAGTTTTAGTCACAGTAGCTCCCAAAAGTGTATCCTCAGTGTGTTCCCATTTCCTTAGAAACAGTGTATTTGCTGGGAGAAAAGTGCATTACTGTGCGCTTTCACCGTTGAGCAAATACATGTGTAGAAGCACAGCGCTAGCAGAAACGAACGTTTCTCGACGTTTTCTAACTCAGGGAACAAGTTGCACACTTCTGAGATGCATTTGGGCAACTTTGTCAGAAATGAGTTTTTTGCCTACAGAGACATGCCTATTTGCGCAGTAGTACAGATTCTAGGTATGTAACTGGACTGGATGAAATCAGCATTTCTCTTGCTTCCCTGTGCGTAGGGAAGCTCAGTTTTAGTCACAGTAGCTCCCACAAGTGTCTCCTCAGTGTGTTCCCATTTCCTTAGAAACAGTGTATTTGCTGGGAGAAAAGTGCATTACTGTGCGCTTTCACCGTTCAGCAAATACATGTGTAGAAGCACAGCGCTAGCAGAAACGAACGTTTCTCGACGTTTTCTAACTCAGGGAACAAGTTGCACACTTCTGAGATGCATTTGGGCAACTTTGTCAGAAATGAGTTTTTTGCCTACAGAGACATGCCTATTTGCGCAGTAGTACAGAGTCTGAGTATGTAACTGGGCTTGATGAAATCAGCATTTCTCTTGCTTCCCTGTGCGTAGGGAAGCTCAGTTTTAGTCACAGTAGCTCCCACAAGTGTCTCCTCAGTGTGTTCGCATTTCCTTAGAAACAGTGTATTTGCTGGGAGAAAAGTGCATTACTGTGTGCTTTCACCGTACAGCAAATACATGTGTAGAAGCACAGCGCTAGCAGAAACGAACGTTTCTCGACGTTTTCTAACTCAGGGAACAAGTTGTACACTTCTGAGATGCATTTGGGCAACTTTGTCAGAAATGAGTTTTTTGCCTACAGAGACATGCCTATTTGCGCAGTAGTACAGATTCTAGGTATGTAACTGGACTGGATGAAATCAGCATTTCTCTTGCTTCCCTGTGCGTAGGGAAGCTCAGTTTTAGTCACAGTAGCTCCCACAAGTGTCTCCTCAGTGTGTTCCCATTTCCTTAGAAACAGTGTATTTGCTGGGAGAAAAGTGCATTACTGTGCGCTTTCACCGTTCAGCAAATACATGTGTAGAAGCACAGCGCTAGCAGAAACGAACGTTTCTCGACGTTTTCTAACTCAGGGAACAAGTTGCACACTTCTGAGATGCATTTGGGCAACTTTGTCAGAAATGAGTTTTTTGCCTACAGAGACATGCCTATTTGCGCAGTAGTACAGAGTCTGAGTATGTAACTGGGCTTGATGAAATCAGCATTTCTCTTGCTTCCCTGTACGTAGGGAAGCTCAGTTTTAGTCACAGTAGCTCCCACAAGTGTCTCCTCAGTGTGTTCGCATTTCCTTAGAAACAGTGTATTTGCTGGGAGAAAAGTGCATTACTGTGTGCTTTCACCGTACAGCAAATACATGTGTAGAAGCACAGCGCTAGCAGAAACGAACGTTTCTCGACGTTTTCTAACTCAGGGAACAAGTTGCACACTTCTGAGATGCATTTGGGCAACTTTGTCAGAAATGAGTTTTTTGCCTACAGAGACATGCCTATTTGCGCAGTAGTACAGATTCTAGGTATGTAACTGGACTGGATGAAATCAGCATTTCTCTTGCTTCCCTGTGCGTAGGGAAGCTCAGTTTTAGTCACAGTAGCTCCCACAAGTGTCTCCTCAGTGTGTTCCCATTTCCTTAGAAACAGTGTATTTGCTGGGAGAAAAGTGCATTACTGTGCGCTTTCACCGTTCAGCAAATACATGTGTAGAAGCACAGCGCTAGCAGAAACGAACGTTTCTCGACGTTTTCTAACTCAGGGAACAAGTTGCACACTTCTGAGATGCATTTGGGCAACTTTGTCAGAAATGAGTTTTTTGCCTACAGAGACATGCCTATTAGCGCAGTAGTACAGAGTCTGAGTATGTAACTGGGCTTGATGAAATCAGCATTTCTCTTGCTTCCCTGTGAGTAGGGAAGCTCAGTTTTAGTCACAGTAGCTCCCACAAGTGTCTCCTCAGTGTGTTCCCATTTCCATAGAAACAGTGTATTTGCTGGGAGAAAAGTGCATTACTGTGCGCTTTCACCGTTCAGCAAATACATGTGTAGAAGCACAGCGCTAGCAGAAACGAACGTTTCTCGACGTTTTCTAACTCAGGGAACAAGTTGCACACTTCTGAGATGCATTTGGGCAACTTTGTCAGAAATGAGTTTTTTGCCTACAGAGACATGCCTATTTGCGCAGTAGTACAGATTCTAGGTATGTAACTGGACTGGATGAAATCAGCATTTCTCTTGCTTCCCTGTGCGTAGGGAAGCTCAGTTTTAGTCACAGTAGCTCCCACAAGTGTCTCCTCAGTGTGTTCCCATTTCCTTAGAAACAGTGTATTTGCTGGGAGAAAAGTGCATTACTGTGCGCTTTCACCGTTCAGCAAATACATGTGTAGAAGCACAGCGCTAGCAGAAACGAACGTTTCTCGACGTTTTCTAACTCAGGGAACAAGTTGCACACTTCTGAGATGCATTTGGGCAACTTTGTCAGAAATGAGTTTTTTGCCTACAGAGACATGCCTATTAGCGCAGTAGTACAGAGTCTGAGTATGTAACTGGGCTTGATGAAATCAGCATTTCTCTTGCTTCCCTGTGCGTAGGGAAGCTCAGTTTTAGTCACAGTAGCTCCCACAAGTGTCTCCTCAGTGTGTTCCCATTTCCATAGAAACAGTGTATTTGCTGGGAGAAAAGTGCATTACTGTGCGCTTTCACCGTTCAGCAAATACATGTGTAGAAGCACAGCGCTAGCAGAAACGAACGTTTCTCGACGTTTTCTAACTCAGGGAACAAGTTGCACACTTCTGAGATGCATTTGGGCAACTTTGTCAGAAATGAGTTTTTTGCCTACAGAGACATGCCTATTTGCGCAGTAGTACAGAGTCTGAGTATGTAACTGGGCTTGATGAAATCAGCATTTCTCTTGCTTCCCTGTGCGTAGGGAAGCTCAGTTTTAGTCACAGTAGCTCCCACAAGTGTCTCCTCAGTGTGTTCGCATTTCCTTAGAAACAGTGTATTTGCTGGGAGAAAAGTGCATTACTGTGTGCTTTCACCGTACAGCAAATACATGTGTAGAAGCACAGCGCTAGCAGAAACGAACGTTTCTCGACGTTTTCTAACTCAGGGAACAAGTTGCACACTTCTGAGATGCATTTGGGCAACTTTGTCAGAAATGAGTTTTTTGCCTACAGAGACATGCCTATTAGCGCAGTAGTACAGATTCTGAGTATGTAACTGGGCTTGATGAAATCAGCATTTCTCTTGCTTCCCTGTGAGTAGGGAAGCTCAGTTTTAGTCACAGTAGCTCCCACAAGTGTCTCCTCAGTGTGTTCCCATTTCCATAGAAACAGTGTATTTGCTGGGAGAAAAGTGCATTACTGTGCGCTTTCACCGTTCAGCAAATACATGTGTAGAAGCACAGCGCTAGCAGAAACGAACGTTTCTCGACGTTTTCTAACTCAGGGAACAAGTTGCACACTTCTGAGATGCATTTGGGCAACTTTGTCAGAAATGAGTTTTTTGCCTACAGAGACATGCCTATTTGCGCAGTAGTATAGATTCTAGGTATGTAACTGGGCTGGATGAAATCAGCATTTCTCTTGCTTCGCTGTGCGTAGGGAAGCTCAGTTTTAGTCACAGTAGCTCCCACAAGTGTCTCCTCAGTGTGTTCCCATTTCCTTAGAAACAGTGTATTTGCTGGGAGAAAAGTGCATTACTGTGCGCTCTCACCGTTCAGCAAATACATGTGTAGAAGCACAGCGCTAGCAGAAACAACCGTTTCTCGACGTTTTCGAACTCAGGGAAAAAGTTGCACACTTCTGAGATGCATTTGGGCAACTTTGTCAGAAATGAGTTTTTTGCCTACAGAGACATGCCTATTAGCGCAGTAGTACAGATTCTGAGTATGTAACTGGGCTTGATGAAATCAGCATTTCTCTTGCTTCCCTGTGCGTAGGGAAGCTCAGTTTTAGTCACAGTAGCTCCCACAAGTGTCTACACAGTGTGTTCCCATTTCCTTAGAAACAGTGTATTTGCTGGGAGAAAAGTGCATTACTCTGCGCTTTCACCGTTCAGCAAATACTTGTGTAGAAGCACAGCGCTAGCAGAAACAACCGTTTCTCGACGTTTTCTAACTCAGGGAACAAGTTGCACACTTCTGAGATGCATTTGGGCAACTTTGTCAGAAATGAGTTTTTTGCCTACAGAGACATGCCTATTTGCGCAGTAGTACAGATTCTAGGTATGTAACTGGACTGGATGAAATCAGCATTTCTCTTGCTTCCCTGTGCGTAGGGAAGCTCAGTATTAGTCACAGTAGCTCCCACAAGTGTCTGCTCAGTGTGTTCCCATTTCCTTAGAAACAGTGTATTTGCTGGGAGAAAAGTGCATTACTGTGCGCTTTCACCGTTCAGCAAATACATGTGTAGAAGCACAGCGCTAGCAGAAACGAAGGTTTCTTGACATTTTCGAACTCAGGGAACAAGTTGCACACTTCTGAGATGCATTTGGGCAACTTTGTCAGAAATGAGTTTTTTGCCTACAGAGACATGCCTATTTGCGCAGTAGTACAGATTCTGGGTATGTAACTGGGCTTGATGAAATCAGCATTTCTCTTGCTTCCCTGTGCGTAGGGAAGCTCAGTTTTAGTCACAGTAGCTCCCACAAGTGTCTCCTCAGTGTGTTCCCATTTCCTTAGAAACAGTGTATTTGCTGGGAGAAAAGTGCATTACTGTGTGCTTTCACCGTTGAGCAAATACATGTGTAGAAGCACAGCGCTAGCAGAAACGAACGTTTCTCGACGTTTTCTAACTCAGGGAACAAGTTGCACACTTCTGAGATGCATTTGGGCAACTTTGTCAGAAATGAGTTTTTTGCCTACAGAGACATGCCTATTTGCGCAGTAGTATAGATTCTAGGTATGTAACTGGGCTGGATGAAATCAGCATTTCTCTTGCTTCCCAGTGCGTAGGGAAGCTCAGTTTTAGTCACAGTAGCTCCCACAAGTGTCTCCTCAGTGTCTTCCCATTTCCTTAGAAACAGTGTATTTGCTGGGAGAAAAGTGCATTACTGTGCGCTTTCACCGTTCAGCAAATACATGTGTAGAAGCACAGCGCTAGCAGAAACAATCATTTCTCGACGTTTTCTAACTCAGGGAACAAGTTGCACACTTCTGAGATGCATTTGGGCAACTTTGTCAGAAATGAGTTTTTTGCCTACAGAGACATGCCTATTTGCGCAGTAGTACAGATTCTGGGTATGTAACTGGGCTTGATGAAATCAGCATTTCTCTTGCTTCCCTGTGCGTAGGGAAGCTCAGTTTTAGTCACAGTAGCTCCCACAAGTGTCTCCTCAGTGTGTTCCCATTTCCTTAGAAACAGTGTATTTGCTGGGAGAAAAGTGCATTACTGTGTGCTTTCACCGTTGAGCAAATACATGTGTAGAAGCACAGCGCTAGCAGAAACGAACGTTTCTCGACGTTTTCTAACTCAGGGAACAAGTTGCACACTTCTGAGATGCATTTGGGCAACTTTGTCAGAAATGAGTTTTTTGCCTACAGAGACATGCCTATTTGCGCAGTAGTATAGATTCTAGGTATGTAACTGGGCTGGATGAAATCAGCATTTCTCTTGCTTCCCAGTGCGTAGGGAAGCTCAGTTTTAGTCACAGTAGCTCCCACAAGTGTCTCCTCAGTGTCTTCCCATTTCCTTAGAAACAGTGTATTTGCTGGGAGAAAAGTGCATTACTGTGCGCTTTCACCGTTCAGCAAATACATGTGTAGAAGCACAGCGCTAGCAGAAACAATCATTTCTCGACGTTTTCTAACTCAGGGAACAAGTTGCACACTTCTGAGATGCATTTGGGCAACTTTGTCAGAAATGATTTTTTTGCCTAAGGAGACATGCCTATTTGCGCAGTCGTACAGATTCTGAGTATGTAACTGGGCTTGAGGAAATCAGCATTTCTCTTGCTTCCCTGTGCGTAGGGAAGCTCAGTTTTAGTCACAGTAGCTCCCACAAGTGTCTACACAGTGTGTTCCCATTTCCTTAGAAACAGTGTATTTGCTGGGAGAAAAGTGCATTACTCTGCGCTTTCACCGTTCAGCAAATACATGTGTAGAAGCACAGCGCTAGCAGAAACGACCGTTTCTCGACGTTTTCTAACTCAGGGAACAAGTTGCACACTTCTGAGATGCATTTGGGCAACTTTGTCAGAAATGAGTTTTTTGCCTACAGAGACATGCCTATTTGCGCAGTCGTACAGATTCTGAGTATGTAACTGGGCTTGAGGAAATCAGCATTTCTCTTGCTTCCCTGTGCGTAGGGAAGCTCAGTTTTAGTCACAGTAGCTCCCACAAGTGTCTCCTCAGTGTGTTCCCAGTTCCTTAGAAACAGTTTATTTGCTGGGAGAAAAGTGCATTACTGTGCACTTTCACCGTTCAGCAAATACATGTGTAGAAGCACAGCGCTAGCAGAAACGAACGTTTCTCGACGTTTTCTAACTCAGGGAACAAGTTGCACACTTCTGAGATGCATTTGGGCAACTTTGTCAGAAATGAGTTTTTTGCCTACAGAGACATGCCTATTTGCGCAGTAGTACAGAGTCTGAGTATGTAACTGGGCTTGATGAAATCAGCATTTCTCTTGCTTCCCTGTGCGTAGGGAAGCTCAGTTTTAGTCACAGTAGCTCCCACAAGTGTCTCCTCAGTGTGTTCCCATTTCCTTAGAAACAGTGTATTTGCTGGGAGAAAAGTGCATTACTGTGCGCTTTCACCGTTCAGCAAATACATGTGTAGAAGCACAGCGCTAGCAGAAACGAACCTTTCTCGACGTTTTCTAACTCAGGGAACAAGTTGCACACTTCTGAGATGCATTTGGGCAACTTTGTCAGAAATGAGTTTTTTGCCTACAGAGACATGCCTATTAGCGCAGTAGTACAGATTCTGAGTATGTAACTGGGCTTGATGAAATCAGCATTTCTCTTGCTTCCCTGTGCGTAGGGAAGCTCAGTTTTAGTCACAGTAGCTCCCACAAGTGTCTCCTCAGTGTGTTCCCATGTCCTTAGAAACAGTGTATTTGCTGGGAGAAAAGTGCATTACTGTGTGCTTTCACTGTTCAGCAAATACATGTGTAGAAGCACAGCACTAGCAGAAACTACCGTTTCTCGACGTTTTCTAACTCAGGGAACAAGTTGCACACTTCTGAGATGCATTTGGGAAACTTTGTCAGAAATGAGTTTTTTGCCTACAGAGACATGCCTATTTGCGCAGTAGTACAGATTCTGGGTATGTAACTGGGCTTGATGAAATCAGCATTTCTCTTGCTTCCCTGTGCGTAGGGAAGCTCAGTTTTAGTCACAGTAGCTCCCACAAGTGTCTCCTCAGTGTGTTCCCATTTCCTTAGAAACAGTGTATTTGCTGGGAGAAAAGTGCATTACTGTGCACTTTCACCGTTCAGCAAATACATGTGTAGAAGCACAGCGCTAGCAGAAACGAACGTTTCTCGACGTTTTCTAACTCAGGGAACAAGTTGCACACTTCTGAGATGCATTTGGGCAACTTTGTCAGAAATGAGTTTTTTGCCTACAGAGACATGCCTATTTGCGCAGTAGTACAGATTCTGAGTATGTAACTGGGCTTGATGAAATCAGCATTTCTCTTGCTTCCCTGTGCGTAGGGAAGCTCAGTTTTAGTCACAGTAGCTCCCACAAGTGTCTCCTCAGTGTGTTCCCATTTCCTTAGAAACAGTGTATTTGCTGGGAGAAACGTGCATTAATGTGCGCTTTCACCGTTCAGCAAATACATGTGTAGAAGCACAGCGCTAGCAGAAACGAACGTTTCTCGACGTTTTCTAACTCAGGGAACAAGTTGCACACTTCTGAGATGCATTTGGGCAACTTTGTCAGAAATGAGTTTTTTGCCTACAGAGACATGCCTATTAGCGCAGTAGTACAGATTCTGAGTATGTAACTGGGCTTGATGAAATCAGCATTTCTCTTGCTTCCCTGTGCGTAGGGAAGCTCAGTTTTAGTCACAGTAGCTCCCACAAGTGTCTCCTCAGTGTGTTCCCATGTCCTTAGAAACAGTGTATTTGCTGGGAGAAAAGTGCATTACTGTGTGCTTTCACCGTTCAGCAAATACATGTGTAGAAGCACAGCACTAGCAGAAACTACCGTTTCTCGACGTTTTCTAACTCAGGGAACAAGTTGCACACTTCTGAGATGCATTTGGGAAACTTTGTCAGAAATGAGTTTTTTGCCTACAGAGACATGCCTATTTGCGCAGTAGTACAGATTCTGAGTATGTAACTGGGCTTGATGAAATCAGCATTTCTCTTGCTTCCCTGTGCGTAGGGAAGCTCAGTTTTAGTCACAGTAGCTCCCACAAGTGTCTCCTCAGTGTGTTCCCATTTCCTTAGAAACAGTGTATTTGCTGGTAGAAAAGTGCATTACTGTGCGCTTTCACCGTTCAGCAAATACATGTGTAGAAGCACAGCGCTAGCAGAAACGAACGTTTCTCGACGTTTTCTAACTCAGGGAACAAGTTGCACACTTCTGAGATGCATTTGGGCAACTTTGTCAGAAATGAGTTTTTTGCCTACAGAGACATGCCTATTTGCGCAGTAGTACAGAGTCTGAGTATGTAACTGGGCTTGATGAAATCAGCATTTCTCTTGCTTCCCTGTGCGTAGGGAAGCTCAGTTTTAGTCACAGTAGCTCCCACAAGTGTCTCCTCAGTGTGTTCCCATTTCCTTAGAAACAGTGTATTTGCTGGGAGAAAAGTGCTTTACTGTGTGCTTTCACCGTACAGCAAATACATGTGTAGAAGCACAGCGCTAGCAGAAACGAACGTTTCTCGACGTTTTCTAACTCAGGGAACAAGTTGCACACTTCTGAGATGCATTTGGGCAACTTTGTCAGAAATGAGTTTTTTGCCTACAGAGACATGCCTATTAGCGCAGTAGTACAGATTCTGAGTATGTAACTGGGCTTGATGAAATCAGCATTTCTCTTGCTTCCCTGTGCGTAGGGAAGCTCAGTTTTAGTCACAGTAGCTCCCACAAGTGTCTCCTCAGTGTGTTCCCATTTCCTTAGAAACAGTGTATTTGCTGGGAGAAAAGTGCATTACTGTGCGCTTTCACCGTTCAGCAAATACATGTGTAGAAGCACAGCGCTAGCAGAAACGAACGTTTCTCGACGTTTTCTAACTCAGGGAACAAGTTGCACACTTCTGAGATGCATTTGGGCAACTTTGTCAGAAATGAGTTTTTTGCCTACAGAGACATGCCTATTTGCGCAGTAGTATAGATTCTAGGTATGTAACTGGGCTGGATGAAATCAGCATTTCTCTTGCTTCGCTGTGCGTAGGGAAGCTCAGTTTTAGTCACAGTAGCTCCCACAAGTGTCTCCTCAGTGTGTTCCCATTTCCTTAGAAACAGTGTATTTGCTGGGAGAAAAGTGCATTACTGTGCGCTTTCACCGTTCAGCAAATACATGTGTAGAAGCACAGCGCTAGCAGAAACGAACGTTTCTCGACGTTTTCTAACTCAGGGAACAAGTTGCACACTTCTGAGATGCATTTGGGCAACTTTGTCAGAAATGAGTTTTTTGCCTACAGAGACATGCCTATTTGCGCCGTCGTACAGATTCTGAGTATGTAACTGGGCTTGAGGAAATCAGCATTTCTCTTGCTTCCCTGTGCGTAGGGAAGCTCAGTTTTAGTCACAGTAGCTCCCACAAGTGTCTACACAGTGTGTTCCCATTTCCTTAGAAACAGTGTATTTGCTGGGAGAAAAGTGCATTACTCTGCGCTTTCACCGTTCAGCAAATACATGTGTAGAAGCACAGCACTAGCAGAAACGACCGTTTCTCGACGTTTTCTAACTCAGGGAACAAGTTGCACACTTCTGAGATGCATTTGGGCAACTTTGTCAGAAATGAGTTTTTTGCCTACAGAGACATGCCTATTTGCGCAGTAGTACAGAGTCTGAGTATGTAACTGGGCTTGATGAAATCAGCATTTCTCTTGCTTCCCTGTGCGTAGGGAAGCTCAGTTTTAGTCACAGTAGCTCCCACAAGTGTCTCCTCAGTGTGTTCCCATTTCCTTAGAAACAGTGTATTTGCTGGGAGAAAAGTGCATTACTGTGCACTTTCACCGTCCAGCAAATACATGTGTAGAAGCACAGCGCTAGCAGAAACGAACGTTTCTCGACGTTTTCTAACTCAGGGAACAAGTTGCACACTTCTGAGATGCATTTGGGCAACTTTGTCAGAAATGAGTTTTTTGCCTACAGAGACATGCCTATTTGCGCAGTAGTACAGAGTCTGAGTATGTAACTGGGCTTGAGGAAATCAGCATTTCTCTTGCTTCCCTGTGCGTAGGGAAGCTCAGTTTTAGTCACAGTAGCTCCCACAAGTGTCTCCTCAGTGTGTTCCCATTTCCTTAGAAACAGTGTATTTGCTGGGAGAAAAGTGCTTTACTGTGTGCTTTCACCGTACAGCAAATACATGTGTAGAAGCACAGCGCTAGCAGAAACGAACGTTTCTCGACGTTTTCTAACTCAGGGAACAAGTTGCACACTTCTGAGATGCATTTGGGCAACTTTGTCAGAAATGAGTTTTTTGCCTACAGAGACATGCCTATTAGCGCAGTAGTACAGATTCTGAGTATGTAACTGGGCTTGATGAAATCAGCATTTCTCTTGCTTCCCTGTGCGTAGGGAAGCTCAGTTTTAGTCACAGTAGCTCCCACAAGTGTCTCCTCAGTGTGTTCCCATTTCCTTAGAAACAGTGTATTTGCTGGGAGAAAAGTACATTACTGTGCGCTTTCACCGTTCAGCAAATACATGTGTAGAAGCACAGCGCTAGCAGAAACGAACGTTTCTCGACGTTTTCTAACTCAGGGAACAAGTTGCACACTTCTGAGATGCATTTGGGCAACTTTGTCAGAAATGAGTTTTTTGCCTACAGAGACATGCCTATTTGCGCAGTAGTATAGATTCTAGGTATGTAACTGGGCTGGATGAAATCAGCATTTCTCTTGCTTCGCTGTGCGTAGGGAAGCTCAGTTTTAGTCACAGTAGCTCCCACAAGTGTCTCCTCAGTGTGTTCCCATTTCCTTAGAAACAGTGTATTTGCTGGGAGAAAAGTGCATTACTGTGCGCTTTCACCGTTCAGCAAATACATGTGTAGAAGCACAGCGCTAGCAGAAACGAACGTTTCTCAACGTTTTCTAACTCAGGGAACAAGTTGCACACTTCTGAGATGCATTTGGGCAACTTTGTCAGAAATGAGTTTTTTGCCTACAGAGACATGCCTATTTGCGCAGTAGTATAGATTCTAGGTATGTAACTGGGCTGGATGAAATCAGCATTTCTCTTGCTTCGCTGTGCGTAGGGAAGCTCAGTTTTAGTCACAGTAGCTCCCACAAGTGTCTCCTCAGTGTGTTCCCATTTCCTTAGAAACAGTGTATTTGCTGGGAGAAAAGTGCATTACTGTGCGCTTTCACCGTTCAGCAAATACATGTGTAGAAGCACAGCGCTAGCAGAAACGAACGTTTCTCAACGTTTTCTAACTCAGGGAACAAGTTGCACACTTCTGAGATGCATTTGGGCAACTTTGTCAGAAATGAGTTTTTTGCCTACAGAGACATGCCTATTTGCGCAGTAGTACAGAGTCTGAGTATGTAACTGGGCTTGAGGAAATCAGCATTTCTCTTGCTTCCCTGTGCGTAGGGAAGCTCAGTTTTAGTCACAGTAGCTCCCACAAGTGTCTCCTCAGTGTGTTCCCATTTCCTTAGAAACAGTGTATTTGCTGGGAGAAAAGTGCATTACTGTGTGCTTTCACCGTACAGCAAATACATGTGTAGAAGCACAGCGCTAGCAGAAACGAACGTTTCTCGACGTTTTCTAACTCAGGGAACAAGTTGCACACTTCTGAGATGCATTTGGGCAACTTTGTCAGAAATGAGTTTTTTGCCTACAGAGACATGCCTATTAGCGCAGTAGTACAGATTCTGAGTATGTAACTGGGCTTGATGAAATCAGCATTTCTCTTGCTTCCCTGTGCGTAGGGAAGCTCAGTTTTAGTCACAGTAGCTCCCACAAGTGTCTCCTCAGTGTGTTCCCATTTCCTTAGAAACAGTGTATTTGCTGGGAGAAAAGTGCATTACTGTGTGCTTTCACCGTTCAGCAAATACATGTGTAGAAGCACAGCACTAGCAGAAACGACCGTTTCTCGACGTTTTCTAACTCAGGGAACAAGTTGCACACCTCTGAGATGCATTTGGGCAACTATGTCAGAAATGAGTTTTTTGCCTACAGAGACATGCCTATTTGCGCAGTAGTACAGATTCTGAGTATGTAACTGGGCTTGATGAAATCAGCATTTCTCTTGCTTCCCTGTGCGTAGGGAAGCTCAGTTTTAGTCACAGTAGCTCCCACAAGTGTCTCCTCAGTGTGTTCCCATTTCCTTAGAAACAGTGTATTTGCTGGTAGAAAAGTGCATTACTGTGCGCTTTCACCGTTCAGCAAATACATGTGTAGAAGCACAGCGCTAGCAGAAACGAACGTTTCTCGACGTTTTCTAACTCAGGGAACAAGTTGCACACTTCTGAGATGCATTTGGGCAACTTTGTCAGAAATGAGTTTTTTGCCTACAGAGACATGCCTATTAGCGCAGTAGTACAGATTCTGAGTATGTAACTGGGCTTGATGAAATCAGCATTTCTCTTGCTTCCCTGTGCGTAGGGAAGCTCAGTTTTAGTCACAGTAGCTCCCACAAGTGTCTCCTCAGTGTGTTCCCATTTCCTTAGAAACAGTGTATTTGCTGGGAGAAAAGTGCATTACTGTGCGCTTTCACCGTTCAGCAAATACATGTGTAGAAGCACAGCGCTAGCAGAAACGAACCTTTCTCGACGTTTTCTAACTCAGGGAACAAGTTGCACACTTCTGAGATGCATTTGGGCAACTTTGTCAGAAATGAGTTTTTTGCCTACAGAGACATGCCTATTTGCGCAGTAGTATAGATTCTAGGTATGTAATTGGGCTGGATGAAATCAGCATTTCTCTTGCTTCGCTGTGCGTAGGGAAGCTCAGTTTTAGTCACAGTAGCTCCCACAAGTGTCTCCTCAGTGTGTTCCCATTTCCTTAGAAACAGTGTATTTGCTGGGAGAAAAGTGCATTACTGTGCGCTTTCACCGTTCAGCAAATACATGTGTAGAAGCACAGCGCTAGCAGAAACAACCGTTTCTCGACGTTTTCTAACTCAGGGAACAAGTTGCACACTTCTGAGATGCATTTGGGCAACTTTGTCAGAAATGAGTTTTTTGCCTACAGAGACATGCCTATTTGCGCAGTCGTACAGATTCTGAGTATGTAACTGGGCTTGAGGAAATCAGCATTTCTCTTGCTTCCCTGTGCGTAGGGAAGCTCAGTTTTAGTCACAGTAGCTCCCACAAGTGTCTACACAGTGTGTTCCCATTTCCTTAGAAACAGTGTATTTGCTGGGAGAAAAGTGCATTACTCTGCGCTTTCACCGTTCAGCAAATACATGTGTAGAAGCACAGCACTAGCAGAAACGACCGTTTCTCGACGTTTTCTAACTCAGGGAACAAGTTGCACACTTCTGAGATGCATTTGGGCAACTTTGTCAGAAATGAGTTTTTTGCCTACAGAGACATGCCTATTTGCGCAGTAGTACAGATTCTGAGTATGTAACTGGGCTTGATGAAATCAGCATTTCTCTTGCTTCCCTGTGCGTAGGGAAGCTCAGTTTTAGTCACAGTAGCTCCCACAAGTGTCTCCTCAGTGTGTTCCCATTTCCTTAGAAACAGTGTATTTGCTGGGAGAAAAGTGCATTACTGTGCGCTTTCACCGTTCAGCAAATACATGTGTAGAAGCACAACGCTAGCAGAAACGAACGTTTCTCGACGTTTTCTAACTCAGGGAACAAGTTGCACACTTCTGAGATGCATTTGGGCAACTTTGTCAGAAATGAGTTTTTTGCCTACAGAGACATGCCTATTTGCGCAGTAGTACAGAGTCTGAGTATGTAACTGGGCTTGAGGAAATCAGCATTTCTCTTGCTTCCCTGTGCGTAGGGAAGCTCAGTTTTAGTCACAGTAGCTCCCACAAGTGTCTCCTCAGTGTGTTCCCATTGTCTTAGAAACAGTTTATTTGCTGGGAGAAAAGTGCTTTACTGTGTGCTTTCACCGTACAGCAAATACATGTGTAGAAGCACAGCGCTAGCAGAAACGAACGTTTCTCGACGTTTTCTAACTCAGGGAACAAGTTGCACACTTCTGAGATGCATTTGGGCAACTTTGTCAGAAATGAGTTTTTTGCCTACAGAGACATGCCTATTTGCGCAGTAGTATAGATTCTAGGTATGTAACTGGGCTGGATGAAATCAGCATTTCTCTTGCTTCGCTGTGCGTAGGGAAGCTCAGTTTTAGTCACAGTAGCTCCCACAAGTGTCTCCTCAGTGTGTTCCCATTTCCTTAGAAACAGTGTATTTGCTGGGAGAAAAGTGCATTACTGTGCGCTTTCACCGTTCAGCAAATACATGTGTAGAAGCACAGCGCTAGCAGAAATGAACGTTTCTCGACGTTTTCTAACTCAGGGAACAAGTTGCACACTTCTGAGATGCATTTGGGCAACTTTGTCAGAAATGAGTTTTTTGCCTACAGAGACATGCCTATTTGCGCAGTAGTACAGAGTCTGAGTATGTAACTGGGCTTGAGGAAATCAGCATTTCTCTTGCTTCCCTGTGCGTAGGGAAGCTCAGTTTTAGTCACAGTAGCTCCCACAAGTGTCTACACAGTGTGTTCCCATTTCCTTAGAAACAGTGTATTTGCTGGGAGAAAAGTGCATTACTGTGCGCTTTCACTGTTCAGCAAATACATGTGTAGAAGCACAGCTTTAGCAGAAACGAACGTTTCTCGACGTTTTCTAACTCAGGGAACAAGTTGCACACTTCTGAGATGCATTTGGGCAACTTTGTCAGAAATGAGTTTTTTGCCTACAGAGACATGCCTATTTGCGCAGTAGTATAGATTCTAGGTATGTAACTGGGCTGGATGAAATCAGCATTTCTCTTGCTTCGCTGTGCGTAGGGAAGCTCAGTTTTAGTCACAGTAGCTCCCACAAGTGTCTCCTCAGTGTGTTCCCATTTCCTTAGAAACCGTGTATTTGCTGGGAGAAAAGTGCCTTACTGTGCGCTTTCACCGTTCAGCAAATACATGTGTAGAAGCACAGCGCTAGCAGAATCAACCGTTTCTCGACGTTTTCTAACTCAGGGAACAAGTTGCACACTTCTGAGATGCATTTGGGCAACTTTGTCAGAAATGAGTTTTTTGCCTACAGAGACATGCCTATTTGCGCAGTCGTACAGATTCTGAGTATGTAACAGGGCTTGATGAAATCAGCATTTCTCTTGCTTCCCTGTGCGTAGGGAAGCTCAGTTTTAGTCACAGTAGCTCCCACAAGTGTCTCCTCAGTGTGTTCCCATTTCCTTAGAAACAGTGTATTTGCTGGGAGAAAAGTGTATTACTGTGCGCTTTCACCGTTCAGCAAATACATGTGTAGAAGCACAGTGCTAGCAGAAACGAACGTTTCTCGACGTTTTCTAACTCAGGGAACAAGTTGCACACTTCTGAGATGCATTTGGGCAACTTTGTCAGAAATGAGTTTTTTGCCTACAGAGACATGCCTATTTGCGCAGTAGTACAGAGTCTGAGTATGTAACTGGGCTTGATGAAATCAGCATTTCTCTTGCTTCCCTGTGCGTAGGGAAGCTCAGTTTTAGTCACAGTAGCTCCCACAAGTGTCTCCTCAGTGTGTTCCCATTTCCTTAGAAACAGTGTATTTGCTGGGAGAAAAGTGCATTACTGTGCGCTTTCACCGTTCAGCAAATACATGTGTAGAAGCACAGCGCTAGCAGAAACGAACGTTTCTCGACGTTTTCTAACTCAGGGAACAAGTTGCACACTTCTGAGATGCATTTGGGCAACTTTGTCAGAAATGAGTTTTTTGCCTACAGAGACATGCCTATTAGCGCAGTAGTACAGATTCTGAGTATGTAACTGGGCTTGATGAAATCAGCATTTCTCTTGCTTCCCTGTGCGTAGGGAAGCTCAGTTTTAGTCACAGTAGCTCCCACAAGTGTCTCCTCAGTGTGTTCCCATTTCCTTAGAAACAGTGTATTTGCTGGGAGAAAAGTGCATTACTGTGCGCTTTCACCGTTCAGCAAATACATGTGTAGAAGCACAGCGCTAGCAGAAACGAACCTTTCTCGACGTTTTCTAACTCAGGGAACAAGTTGCACACTTCTGAGATGCATTTGGGCAACTTTGTCAGAAATGAGTTTTTTGCCTACAGAGACATGCCTATTTGCGCAGTAGTATAGATTCTAGGTATGTAACTGGGCTGGATGAAATCAGCATTTCTCTTGCTTCGCTGTGCGTAGGGAAGCTCAGTTTTAGTCACAGTAGCTCCCACAAGTGTCTCCTCAGTGTGTTCCCATTTCCTTAGAAACAGTGTATTTGCTGGGAGAAAAGTGCATTACTGTGCGCTTTCACCGTTCAGCAAATACATGTGTAGAAGCACAGCGCTAGCAGAAACAACCGTTTCTCGACGTTTTCTAACTCAGGGAACAAGTTGCACACTTCTGAGATGCATTTGGGCAACTTTGTCAGAAATGAGTTTTTTGCCTACAGAGACATGCCTATTTGCGCAGTCGTACAGATTCTGAGTATGTAACTGGGCTTGAGGAAATCAGCATTTCTCTTGCTTCCCTGTGCGTAGGGAAGCTCAGTTTTAGTCACAGTAGCTCCCACAAGTGTCTACACAGTGTGTTCCCATTTCCTTAGAAACAGTGTATTTGCTGGGAGAAAAGTGCATTACTCTGCGCTTTCACCGTTCAGCAAATACATGTGTAGAAGCACAGCACTAGCAGAAACGACCGTTTCTCGACGTTTTCTAACTCAGGGAACAAGTTGCACACTTCTGAGATGCATTTGGGCAACTTTGTCAGAAATGAGTTTTTTGCCTAAAGAGACATGCCTATTTGCGCAGTAGTACAGATTCTGAGTATGTAACTGGGCTTGATGAAATCAGCATTTCTCTTGCTTCCCTGTGCGTAGGGAAGCTCAGTTTTAGTCACAGTAGCTCCCACAAGTGTCTCCTCAGTGTGTTCCCATTTCCTTAGAAACAGTGTATTTGCTGGGAGAAAAGTGCATTACTGTGCGCTTTCACCGTTCAGCAAATACATGTGTAGAAGCACAGCGCTAGCAGAAACGAACGTTTCTCGACGTTTTCTAACTCAGGGAACAAGTTGCACACTTCTGAGATGCATTTGGGCAACTTTGTCAGAAATGAGTTTTTTGCCTACAGAGACATGCCTATTTGCGCAGTAGTACAGAGTCTGAGTATGTAACTGGGCTTGAGGAAATCAGCATTTCTCTTGCTTCCCTGTGCGTAGGGAAGCTCAGTTTTAGTCACAGTAGCTCCCACAAGTGTCTCCTCAGTGTGTTCCCATTGTCTTAGAAACAGTTTATTTGCTGGGAGAAAAGTGCTTTACTGTGTGCTTTCACCGTACAGCAAATACATGTGTAGAAGCACAGCGCTAGCAGAAACGAACGTTTCTCGACGTTTTCTAACTCAGGGAACAAGTTGCACACTTCTGAGATGCATTTGGGCAACTTTGTCAGAAATGAGTTTTTTGCCTACAGAGACATGCCTATTAGCGCAGTAGTACAGATTCTGAGTATGTAACTGGGCTTGATGAAATCAGCATTTCTCTTGCTTCCCTGTGCGTAGGGAAGCTCAGTTTTAGTCACAGTAGCTCCCACAAGTGTCTCCTCAGTGTGTTCCCATTTCCTTAGAAACAGTGTATTTGCTGGGAGAAAAGTGCATTACTGTGCGCTTTCACCGTTCAGCAAATACATGTGTAGAAGCACAGCGCTAGCAGAAACGAACGTTTCTCGACGTTTTCTAACTCAGGGAACAAGTTGCACACTTCTGAGATGCATTTGGGCAACTTTGTCAGAAATGAGTTTTTTGCCTACAGAGACATGCCTATTTGCGCAGTAGTATAGATTCTAGGTATGTAACTGGGCTGGATGAAATCAGCATTTCTCTTGCTTCGCTGTGCGTAGGGAAGCTCAGTTTTAGTCACAGTAGCTCCCACAAGTGTCTCCTCAGTGTGTTCCCATTTCCTTAGAAACAGTGTATTTGCTGGGAGAAAAGTGCATTACTGTGCGCTTTCACCGTTCAGCAAATACATGTGTAGAAGCACAGCGCTAGCAGAAATGAACGTTTCTCGACGTTTTCTAACTCAGGGAACAAGTTGCACACTTCTGAGATGCATTTGGGCAACTTTGTCAGAAATGAGTTTTTTGCCTACAGAGACATGCCTATTTGCGCAGTAGTACAGAGTCTGAGTATGTAACTGGGCTTGAGGAAATCAGCATTTCTCTTGCTTCCCTGTGCGTAGGGAAGCTCAGTTTTAGTCACAGTAGCTCCCACAAGTGTCTCCTCAGTGTGTTCCCATTTCCTTAGAAACAGTGTATTTGCTGGGAGAAAAGTGCATTACTGTGCGCTTTCACTGTTCAGCAAATACATGTGTAGAAGCACAGCTTTAGCAGAAACGAACGTTTCTCGACGTTTTCTAACTCAGGGAACAAGTTGCACACTTCTGAGATGCATTTGGGCAACTTTGTCAGAAATGAGTTTTTTGCCTACAGAGACATGCCTATTTGCGCAGTAGTATAGATTCTAGGTATGTAACTGGGCTGGATGAAATCAGCATTTCTCTTGCTTCGCTGTGCGTAGGGAAGCTCAGTTTTAGTCACAGTAGCTCCCACAAGTGTCTCCTCAGTGTGTTCCCATTTCCTTAGAAACAGTGTATTTGCTGGGAGAAAAGTGCCTTACTGTGCGCTTTCACCGTTCAGCAAATACATGTGTAGAAGCACAGCGCTAGCAGAAACAACCGTTTCTCGACGTTTTCTAACTCAGGGAACAAGTTGCACACTTCTGAGATGCATTTGGGCAACTTTGTCAGAAATGAGTTTTTTGCCTACAGAGACATGCCTATTTGCGCAGTCGTACAGATTCTGAGTATGTAACTGGGCTTGATGAAATCAGCATTTCTCTTGCTTCCCTGTGCGTAGGGAAGCTCAGTTTTAGTCACAGTAGCTCCCACAAGTGTCTCCTCAGTGTGTTCCCATTTCCTTAGAAACAGTGTATTTGCTGGGAGAAAAGTGTATTACTGTGCGCTTTCACCGTTCAGCAAATACATGTGTAGAAGCACAGTGCTAGCAGAAACGAACGTTTCTCGACGTTTTCTAACTCAGGGAACAAGTTGCACACTTCTGAGATGCATTTGGGCAACTTTGTCAGAAATGAGTTTTTTGCCTACAGAGACATGCCTATTTGCGCAGTAGTACAGAGTCTGAGTATGTAACTGGGCTTGATGAAATCAGCATTTCTCTTGCTTCCCTGTGCGTAGGGAAGCTCAGTTTTAGTCACAGTAGCTCCCACAAGTGTCTCCTCAGTGTGTTCCCATTTCCTTAGAAACAGTGTATTTGCTGGGAGAAAAGTGCATTACTCTGCGCTTTCACCGTTCAGCAAATACATGTGTAGAAGCACAGCACTAGCAGAAACGACCGTTTCTCGACGTTTTCTAACTCAGGGAACAAGTTGCACACTTCTGAGATGCATTTGGGCAACTTTGTCAGAAATGAGTTTTTTGCCTACAGAGACATGCCTATTTGCGCAGTCGTACAGATTCTGAGTATGTAACTGGGCTTGATGAAATCAGCATTTCTCTTGCTTCCCTGTGCGTAGGGAAGCTCAGTTTTAGTCACAGTAGCTCCCACAAGTGTCTCCTCAGTGTGTTCCCATTTCCTTAGAAACAGTGTATTTGCTGGGAGAAAAGTGTATTACTGTGCGCTTTCACCGTTCAGCAAATACATGTGTAGAAGCACAGTGCTAGCAGAAACGAACGTTTCTCGACGTTTTCTAACTCAGGGAACAAGTTGCACACTTCTGAGATGCATTTGGGCAACTTTGTCAGAAATGAGTTTTTTGCCTACAGAGACATGCCTATTTGCGCAGTAGTACAGAGTCTGAGTATGTAACTGGGCTTGATGAAATCAGCATTTCTCTTGCTTCCCTGTGCGTAGGGAAGCTCAGTTTTAGTCACAGTAGCTCCCACAAGTGTCTCCTCAGTGTGTTCCCATTTCCTTAGAAACAGTGTATTTGCTGGGAGAAAAGTGCATTACTGTGCGCTTTCACCGTTCAGCAAATACATGTGTAGAAGCACAGCGCTAGCAGAAACGAACGTTTCTCGACGTTTTCTAACTCAGGGAACAAGTTGCACACTTCTGAGATGCATTTGGGCAACTTTGTCAGAAATGAGTTTTTTGCCTACAGAGACATGCCTATTTGCGCAGTAGTATAGATTCTAGGTATGTAACTGTGCTGGATGAAATCAGCATTTCTCTTGCTTCGCTGTGCGTAGGGAAGCTCAGTTTTAGTCACAGTAGCTCCCACAAGTGTCTCCTCAGTGTGTTCCCATTTCCTTAGAAACAGTGTATTTGCTGGGAGAAAAGTGCATTACTGTGCGCTTTCACCGTTCAGCAAATACATGTGTAGAAGCACAGCGCTAGCAGAAAAGACCGTTTCTCGACGTTTTCTAACTCAGGGAACAAGTTGCACACTTCTGAGATGCATTTGGGCAACTTTGTCAGAAATGAGTTTTTTGCCTACAGAGACATGCCTATTTGCGCAGTAGTACAGATTCTGAGTATGTGACTGGGCTTGATGAAATCAGCATTTCTCTTGCTTCCCTGTGCGTAGGGAAGCTCAGTTTTAGTCACAGTAGCTCCCACAAGTGTCTCCTCAGTGTGTTCCCAGTTCCTTAGAAACAGTTTATTTGCTGGGAGAAAAGTGCATTACTGTGCACTTTCACCGTTCAGCAAATACATGTGTAGAAGCACAGCGCTAGGAGAAACGAACGTTTCTCGACGTTTTCTAACTCAGGGAACAGGTTGCACACTTCTGAGATGCATTTGGGCAACTTTGTCAGAAATGAGTTTTTTGCCTACAGAGAAATGCCTATTTGCGCAGTAGTACAGATTCTAGGTATGTAACTGTGCTGGATGAAATCAGCATTTCTCTTGCTTCCCTGTGCGTAGGGAAGCTCAGTTTTAGTCACAGTAGCTCCCACAAGTGTCTCCTCAGTGTGTTCCCATTTCCTTAGAAACAGTGTATTTGCTGGGAGAAAAGTGCATTACTGTGCGCTTTCACCGTTCAGCAAATACATGTGTAGAAGCACAGCGCTAGCAGAAACAACCGTTTCTCGACGTTTTCTAACTCAGGGAACAAGTTGCACACTTCTGAGATGCATTTGGGCAACTTTGTCAGAAATGAGTTTTTTGCCTAAGGAGACATGCCTATTTGCGCAGTCGTACAGATTCTGAGTATGTAACTGGGCTTGAGGAAATCAGCATTTCTCTTGCTTCCCTGTGCGTAGGGAAGCTCAGTTTTAGTCACAGTAGCTCCCACAAGTGTCTCCACAGCGTGTTCCCATTTCCTTAGAAACAGTGTATTTGCTGGGAGAAAAGTGCATTACTCTGCGCTTTCACCGTTCAGCAAATACATGTGTAGAAGCACAGCACTAGCAGAAACGACCGTTTCTCGACGTTTTCTAACTCAGGGAACAAGTTGCACACTTCTGAGATGCATTTGGGCAACTTTGTCAGAAATGAGTTTTTTGCCTACAGAGACATGCCTATTTGCGCAGTAGTACAGATTCTGAGTATGTAACTGGGCTTGATGAAATCAGCATTTCTCTTGCTTCCCTGTGCGTAGGGAAGCTCAGTTTTAGTCACAGTAGCTCCCACAAGTGTCTCCTCAGTGTGTTCCCATTTCCTTAGAAACAGTGTATTTGCTGGTAGAAAAGTGCATTACTGTGCGCTTTCACCGTTCAGCAAATACATGTGTAGAAGCACAGCGCTAGCAGAAACGAACGTTTCTCGACGTTTTCTAACTCAGGGAACAAGTTGCACACTTCTGAGATGCATTTGGGCAACTTTGTCAGAAATGAGTTTTTTGCCTACAGAGATAAGCCTATTTGCCCAGTAGTACAGATTCTGAGTATGTAACTGGGCTTGATGAAATCAGCATTTCTCTTGCTTCACTGTGCGTAGGGAAGCTCAGTTTTAGTCACAGTAGCTCCCACAAGTGTCTCCTCAGTGTGTTCCCATTTCCTTAGAAACAGTGTATTTGCTGGGAGAAAAGTGCATTACTGTGTGTTTTCACCGTACAGCAAATACATGTGTAGAAGCACAGCGCTAGCAGAAACGAACGTTTCTCGACGTTTTCTAACTCAGGGAACAAGTTGCACACTTCTGAGATGCATTTGGGCAACTTTGTCAGAAATGAGGTTTTTGCCTACAGAGACATGCCTATTTGCGCAGTAGTACAGATTCTGAGTATGTAACTGGGCTTGATGAAATCAGCATTTCTCTTGCTTCCCTTGCGTAGGGAAGCTCAGTTTTAGTCACAGTAGCTCCCATAAGTGTCTCCTCAGTGTGTTCCCATTTCCTTAGAAACAGTGTATTTGCTGGGAGAAAAGTGCATTACTGTGCGCTTTCACCGTTCAGCAAATACATGTGTAGAAGCACAGCGCTAGCAGAAACGACCGTTTCTCGACGTTTTCTAACTCAGGGAACAAGTTGCACACTTCTGAGATGCATTTGGGCAACTTTGTCAGAAATGAGTTTTTTGCCTAAGGAGACATGCCTATTTGCGCAGTCGTACAGATTCTGAGTATGTAACTGGGCTTGAGGAAATCAGCATTTCTCTTGCTTCCCTGTGCGTAGGGAAGCTCAGTTTTAGTCACAGTAGCTCCCACAAGTGTCTCCACAGCGTGTTCCCATTTCCTTAGAAACAGTGTATTTGCTGGGAGAAAAGTGCATTACTCTGCGCTTTCACCGTTCAGCAAATACATGTGTAGAAGCACAGCACTAGCAGAAACGACCGTTTCTCGACGTTTTCTAACTCAGGGAACAAGTTGCACACTTCTGAGATGCATTTGGGCAACTTTGTCAGAAATGAGTTTTTTGCCTACAGAGACATGCCTATTTGCGCAGTAGTACAGATTCTGAGTATGTAACTGGGCTTGATGAAATCAGCATTTCTCTTGCTTCCCTGTGCGTAGGGAAGCTCAGTTTTAGTCACAGTAGCTCCCACAAGTGTCTCCTCAGTGTGTTCCCATTTCCTTAGAAACAGTGTATTTGCTGGTAGAAAAGTGCATTACTGTGCGCTTTCACCGTTCAGCAAATACATGTGTAGAAGCACAGCGCTAGCAGAAACGAACGTTTCTCGACGTTTTCTAACTCAGGGAACAAGTTGCACACTTCTGAGATGCATTTGGGCAACTTTGTCAGAAATGAGTTTTTTGCCTACAGAGATATGCCTATTTGCCCAGTAGTACAGATTCTGAGTATGTAACTGGGCTTGATGAAATCAGCATTTCTCTTGCTTCACTGTGCGTAGGGAAGCTCAGTTTTAGTCACAGTAGCTCCCACAAGTGTCTCCTCAGTGTGTTCCCATTTCCTTAGAAACAGTGTATTTGCTGGGAGAAAAGTGCATTACTGTGTGTTTTCACCGTACAGCAAATACATGTGTAGAAGCACAGCGCTAGCAGAAACGAACGTTTCTCGACGTTTTCTAACTCAGGGAACAAGTTGCACACTTCTGAGATGCATTTGGGCAACTTTGTCAGAAATGAGGTTTTTGCCTACAGAGACATGCCTATTTGCGCAGTAGTACAGATTCTGAGTATGTAACTGGGCTTGATGAAATCAGCATTTCTCTTGCTTCCCTGTGCGTAGGGAAGCTCAGTTTTAGTCACAGTAGCTCCCATAAGTGTCTCCTCAGTGTGTTCCCATTTCCTTAGAAACAGTGTATTTGCTGGGAGAAAAGTGCATTACTGTGCGCTTTCACCGTTCAGCAAATACATGTGTAGAAGCACAGCGCTAGCAGAAACGACCGTTTCTCGACGTTTTCTAACTCAGGGAACAAGTTGCACACTTCTGAGATGCATTTGGGCAACTTTGTCAGAAATGAGTTTTTTGCCTACAGAGACATGCCTATTTGCGCAGTAGTACAGATTCTGAGTATGTAACTGGGCTTGATGAAATCAGCATTTCTCTTGCTTCCCTGTGCGTAGGGAAGCTCAGTTTTAGTCACAGTAGCTCCCACAAGTGTCTCCTCAGTGTGTTCCCATTTCCTTAGAAACAGTGTATTTGCTGGGAGAAAAGTGCATTACTGTGCGCTTTCACCGTTCAGCAAATACATGTGTAGAAGCACAGCGCTAGCAGAAACAACGTTTCTCGACGTTTTCTAACCAGGGAACAAGTTGCACACTTCTGAGATGCATTTGGGCAACTTTGTCAGAAATGAGTTTTTTGCCTACAGAGACATGCCTATTTGCGCAGTAGTACAGATTCTGAGTATGTAACTGGGCTTGATGAAATCAGCATTTCTCTTGCTTCCCTGTGCGTAGGGAAGCTCAGTTTTAGTCACAGTAGCTCCCACAAGTGTCTCCTCAGTGTGTTCCCATTTCCTTAGAAACAGTGTATTTGCTGGGAGAAAAGTGCATTACTGTGCCCTTTCACCGTTCAGCAAATACATGTGTAGAAGCACAGCGCTAGCAGAAACGACCGTTTCTCGACGTTTTCTAACTCAGGGAACAAGTTGCACACTTCTGAGATGCATTTGGGCAACTTTGTCAGAAATGAGTTTTTGCCTACAGAGACATGCCTATTTGCGCAGTAGTACAGATTCTGAGTATGTAACTGGGCTTGATGAAATCAGCATTTCTCTTGCTTCCCTGTGCGTAGGGAAGCTCAGTTTTAGTCACAGGAGCTCCCACAAGTGTCTCCTCAGTGTGTTCCCATTTCCTTAGAAACAGTGTATTTGCTGGGAGAAAAGTGCATTACTGTGTGCTTTCACCGTTCAGCAAATACATGTGTAGAAGCACAGCGCTAGCAGAAACGAATGTTTCTCGACATTTTCTAACTCAGGGAACAAGTTGCACACTTCTGAGATGCATTTGGGCAACTTTGTCAGAAATGAGTTTTTTGCCTACAGAGAAATGCCTATTTGCGCAGTAGTACAGATTCTAGGTATGTAACTGGGCTGGATGAAATCAGCATTTCTCTTGCTTCCCTGTGCGTAGGGAAGCTCAGTTTTAGTCACAGTAGCTCCCACAAGTGTCTCCTCAGTGTGGTCCCATTTCCTTAGAAACAGTGTATTTGCTGGGAGAAAATTTCATTACTGTGCGCTTTCACCGTTCAGCAAATACATGTGTAGAAGCACAGAGCTAGCAGAAACGAAGGTTTCTCGACGTTTTCTAACTCAGGGAACAAGTTGCACACTTCTGAGATGCATTTGGGCAACTTTGTCAGAAATGAGTTTTTTGCCTAAGGAGACATGCCTATTTGCGCAGTCGTACAGATTCTGAGTATGTAACTGGGCTTGAGGAAATCAGCATTTCTCTTGCTTCCCTGTGCGTAGGGACGCTCAGTTTTAGTCACAGTAGCTCCCACAAGTGTCTCCACAGTGTGTTCCCATTTCCTTAGAAACAGTGTATTTGCTGGGAGAAAAGTGCATTACTCTGCACTTTCACCGTTCAGCAAATACATGTGTAGAAGCACAGCACTAGCAGAAACGACCATTTCTCGACGTTTTCTAACTCAGGGAACAAGTTGCACACTTCTGAGATGCATTTGGGCAACTTTGTCAGAAATGAGTTTTTTGCCTACAGAGACATGCCTATTTGCGCAGTAGTACAGATTCTGAGTATGTAACTGGGCTTGATGAAATCAGCATTTCTCTTGCTTCCCTGTGCGTAGGGAAGCTCAGTTTTAGTCACAGTAGCTCCCACAAGTGTCTCCTCAGTGTGTTCCCATTTCCTTAGAAACAGTGTATTTGCTGGGAGAAAAGTGCATTACTCTGCGCTTTCACCGTTCAGCAAATACATGTGTAGAAGCACAGCGCTAGCAGAAACGAACGTTTCTCGACGTTTTCTAACTCAGGGAACAAGTTGCACACTTCTGAGATGCATTTGGGCAACTTTGTCAGAAATGAGTTTTTTGCCTAAAGAGACATGCCTATTTGCGCAGTAGTACAGATTCTGAGTATGTAACTGGGCTTGATGAAATCAGCATTTCTCTTGCTTCCCTGTGCGTAGGGAAGCTCAGTTTTAGTCACAGTAGCTCCCACAAGTGTCTCCTCAGTGTGTTCCCATTTCCTTAGAAACAGTGTATTTGCTGGCAGAAAAGTGCATTACTGTGTGCTTTCACCGTTCAGCAAATACATGTGTAGAAGCACAGCGCTAGCAGAAACGAACGTTTCTCGACGTTTTCTAACTCAGGGAACAAGTTGCACACTTCTGAGATGCATTTGGGCAACTTTGTCAGAAATGAGTTTTTTGCCTACAGAGACATGCCTATTTGCGCAGTAGTATAGATTCTAGGTATGTAACTGGGCTGGATGAAATCAGCATTTCTCTTGCTTCCCTGTGCGTAGGGAAGCTCAGTTTTAGTCACAGTAGCTCCCACAAGTGTCTCCTCAGTGTGTTCCCATTTCCTTAGAAACAGTGTATTTGCTGGGAGAAAAGTGCATTACTGTGCGCTTTCACCGTTCAGGAAATACATGTGTAGAAGCACAGCGCTAGCAGAAACAACCGTTTCTCGACGTTTTCTAACTCAGGGAACAAGTTGCACACTTCTGAGATGCATTTGGGCAACTTTGTCAGAAATGAGTTTTTTGCCTACAGAGACATGCCTATTTGCGCAGTCGTACAGATTCTGAGTATGTAACTGGGCTTGAGGAAATCAGCATTTCTCTTGCTTCCCTGTGCGTAGGGAAGCTCAGTTTTAGTCACAGTAGCTCCCAAAAGTGTCTACACAGTGTGTTCCCATTTCCTTAGAAACAGTGTATTTGCTGGGAGAAAAGTGCATTACTGTGCCCTTTCACCGTTCAGCAAATACATGTGTAGAAGCACAGCGCTAGCAGAAACGACCGTTTCTCGACGTTTTCTAACTCAGGGAACAAGTTGCACACTTCTGAGATGCATTTGGGCAACTTTGTCAGAAATGAGTTTTTTGCCTACAGAGACATGCCTATTTGCGCAGTAGTACAGATTCTGAGTATGTAACTGGGCTTGATGAAATCAGCATTTCTCTTGCTTCCCTGTGCGTAGGGAAGCTCAGTTTTAGTCACAGTAGCTCCCACAAGTGTCTCCTCAGTGTGTTCCCAGTTCCTTAGAAACAGTTTATTTTCTGGGAGAAATTGCATTACTGGGCACTTTCACCGTTCAGCAAATACATGTGTAGAAGCACAGCGCTAGCAGAAACGAACGTTTCTCGACGTTTTCTAACTCAGGGAACAAGTTGCACACTTCTGAGATGCATTTGGGCAACTTTGTCAGAAATGAGTTTTTTGCCTACAGAGACATGCCTATTTGCGCAGTCCTACAGATTCTGAGTATGTAACTGGGCTTGAGGAAATCAGCATTTCTCTTGCTTCCCTGTGCGTAGGGAAGCTCAGTTTTAGTCACAGTAGCTCCCACAAGTGTCTCCTCAGTGTGTTCCCATTTCCTTAGAAACAGTGTATTTGCTGGGAGAAAAGTGCATTACTGTGCCCTTTCACCGTTCAGCAAATACATGTGTAGAAGCACAGCGCTAGCAGAAACGACCGTTTCTCGACGTTTTCTAACTCAGGGAACAAGTTGCACACTTCTGAGATGCATTTGGGCAACTTTGTCAGAAATGAGTTTTTTGCCTACAGAGACATGCCTATTTGCGCAGTAGTACAGATTCTGAGTATGTAACTGGGCTTGATGAAATCAGCATTTCTCTTGCTTCCCTGTGCGTAGGGAAGCTCAGTTTTAGTCACAGTAGCTCCCACAAGTGTCTCCTCAGTGTGTTCCCAGTTCCTTAGAAACAGTTTATTTTCTGGGAGAAATTGCATTACTGGGCACGTTCACCGTTCAGCAAATACATGTGTAGAAGCACAGCGCTAGCAGAAACGAACGTTTCTCGACGTTTTCTAACTCAGGGAACAAGTTGCACACTTCTGAGATGCATTTGGGCAACTTTGTCAGAAATGAGTTTTTTGCCTACAGAGACATGCCTATTTGCGCAGTAGTACAGAGTCTGAGTATGTAACTGGGCTTGATGAAATCAGCATTTCTCTTGCTTCCCTGTGCGTAGGGAAGCTCAGTTTTAGTCACAGTAGCTCCCACAAGTGTCTCCTCAGTGTGTTCCCATTTCCTTAGAAACAGTGTATTTGCTGGGAGAAAAGTGCATTACTGTGCGCTTTCACCGTTCAGCAAATACATGTGTAGAAGCACAGCGCTAGCAGAAACGAAACGTTTCTCGACGTTTTCTAACTCAGGGAACAAGTTGCACACTTCTGAGATGCATTTGGGCAACTTTGTCAGAAATGAGTTTTTTGCCTACAGAGACATGCCTATTTGCGCAGTCGTACAGATTCTGAGTATGTAACTGGGCTTGAGGAAATCAGCATTTCTCTTGCTTCCCTGTGCGTAGGGAAGCTCAGTTTTAGTCACAGTAGCTCCCACAAGTGTCTCCTCAGTGTGTTCCCATTTCCTTAGAAACAGTGTATTTGCTGGGAGAAAAGTGCATTACTGTGCGCTTTCACCGTTCAGCAAATACATGTGTAGAAGCACAGCGCTAGCAGAAACGAACGTTTCTCGATGTTTTCGAACTCAGGGAACAAGTTGCACACTTCTGAGATGCATTTGGGCAACTTTGTCAGAAATGAGTTTTTTGCCTACAGAGACATGCCTATTTTCGCAGTAGTACGGAGTCTGAGTATGTAACTGGGCTTGATGAAATCAGCATTTCTCTTGCTTCCCTGTGCGTAGGGAAGCTCAGTTTTAGTCACAGTAGCTCCCACAAGTGTCTCCTCAGTGTGTTATCATTTCCTTAGAAACAGTGTATTTGCTGGGAGAAAAGTGCATTACTGTGCGCTTTCACTATTCAACAAGTACATGTGTAGAAGCACAGCGCTAGCAGAAACGAACGTTTCTCGACGTTTTCTAACTCAGGGAACAAGTTGCACACTTCTGAGATGCATTTGGGCAACTTTGTCAGAAATGAGTTTTTTTGCCTACAGAGACATGCCTATTTGCGCAGTAGTACGGAGTCTGAGTATGTAACTGGGCTTGATGAAATCAGCATTTCTCTTGCTTCCCTGTGCGTAGGGAAGCTCAGTTTTAGTCACAGTAGCTCCCACAAGTGTCTCCTCAGTGTGTTCCCATTTCCTTAGAAACAGTGTATTTGCTGGGAGAAAAGTGCATTACTGTGCGCTTTCACCGTTCGGCAACTACACGTGTAGAAGCACAGGGCTAGCAGAAACGAACGTTTCTCGACGTTTTCTAACTCAGGGAACCAGTTGCACACTTCTGAGATGCATTTGGGCAACTTTGTCAGAAATGAGTTTTTTGCCTACAGAGACATGCCTATTTGCGCAGTAGTACAGATTCTGAGTTTGTAACTGGGCTGGATGAAATCAGCATTTCTCTTGCTTCGCTGTGCGTAGGGAAGCTCAGTTTTAGTCACAGTAGCTCCCACAAGTGTCTCCTCAGTGTGTTCCCATTTCCTTAGAAACAGTGTATTTGCTGGGAGAAAAGTGCATTACTGTGCGCTTTCACCGTTCGGCAAATACATGTGTAGAAGCACAGCGCTAGCAGAAACGAACGTTTCTCGACGTTGTCTAACTCAGGGAACAAGTGGCACACTTCTGAGATGCATTTGGCCAACTTTGTCAGAAATGAGTTTTTTGCCTAAAGAGCCATGCCTATTTGCGCAGTAGTACAGATTCTGAATATGTAACTGGACTTGATGAAATCAGCATTTCTCTTGCTTCCCTGTGCGTAGGGAAGCTCAGTTTTAGTCACAGTAGCTCCCACAAGTGTCTCCTCAGTGTGTTCACATTTCCTTAGAAACAGTGTATTTGCTGGGAGAAAAGTGCATTACTGTGCGCTTTCACCGTTCAGCAAATACATGTGTAGAAGCACAGCGCTAGCCGAAACGACGGTTTCTCGATGTTTTCTAACTCAGGGAACAAGTTGCACACTTCTGAGATGCATTTGGGCAACTTTGTCAGAAATGAGTTTTTTGCCTAAAGAGACATGCCTATTTGCGCAGTAGTACAGATTCTGTGTATGTAACTGGGCTTGATGAAATCAGCATTTCTCTTGCTTCCCTGTGGGGAGGGAAGCTCAGTTTTAGTCACAGTAGCTCGCACAAGTGACTCCTCAGTGTGTTCCCATTTCCTTAGAAACAGTGTATTTGCTGGGAGAAAAGTGCATTACTGTGCGCTTTCACCGTTCAGCAAATACATGTGCAGAAGCACAGCGCTAGCAGAAACGACCGTTTCTCGACGTTTTCTAACTCAGGGAACAATTTGCACACTTCTGAGATGCATTTGGTCAACTTTGTCAGAAATGAGTTTTTTGCCTAAATAGACATGCCTATTTGCGCAGTAGTACAGATTCTGAGTATGTAACTGGGCTTGATGAAATCAGCATTTCTCTGGCTTCCCTGTGCGTAGGGAAGCTCAGTTTTAGTCACAGTAGCTCCCACAAGTGTCTCCTCAGTGTGTTCCCATTTCCTTAGAAACAGTGTATTTTCTGAGAGAAAAGTGCATTACTGTGCGCTTTCACCGTTCAGCAAATACATGTGTAGAAGCACAGCGCTAGCAGAAACGACCGTTTCTCGACGTTTTCTAACTCAGGGAACAAGTTGCACACTTCTGAGATGCATTTGGGAAACTTTGTCACAAAAGAGTTTTTTGCCTACAGAGACATGCCTATTTTCCCAGTAGTACAGATTCTGAGTATGTAACTGGGCTTGATGAAATCAGCATTTCTCTTGCTTCCCTGGTCGTAGGGAACCTCAGTTTTAGTCACAGTAGCTCCCACAAGTGTCTCCTCAGTGTGTTCCCATTTCCTTAGAAACAGTGTATTTGCTGGGAGAAAAGTGCTTTATTGTGCGCTTTCACTGTTCAGCAAATACATGTGTAGAAGCACAGCGCTAGCAGAAACGACCGTTTCTCGACGTTTTCTAACTCAGGGAACAAGTTGCACACTTCTGAGATGCATTTGGGCAACTTTGTCAGAAATGAGTTTTTTGCCTAAAGAGACTTGCCTATTTGCGCAGTAGTACAGATTCTGAGTATGTAACTGGGCTTGATGAAATCAGCATTTCTCTTGCTTCCCTGTGCGTAGGGAAGCTCAGTTTTAGTCACAGTAGCTCGCACAAGTGTCTCCTCAGTGTGTTCCCATTTCCTTAGAAACAGTGTATTTGCTGGGAGAAAAGTGCACATTACTGTGCGCTTTCACCTTTCAGCAAATACATGTGTAGAAGCACAGCGCTAGCAGAAACGAATATTTCTCGACGTTTTCTAACTCAGGGAACAAATTGCACACTACTGAGATGCATTTGCGCAACTTTGTCAGAAATGAGTTTTTTGCCTAAATAGACCTATTTGCGCAGTAGTACAGATTCTGAGTATGTAACTGGTCTTGATGAAATCAGCATTTCTCTTGCTTCCCTGTGCGTAGGGAAGCTCAGTTTTAGTCACAGTAGCTCCATAAGTGTCTCCTCAGTGTGTTCCCATTTCCTTAGAAACAGTGTATTTGCTGGGAGAAAAGTGCATTACTGTGCGCCTTCACCGTTCAGCAAGTACATGTGTACAAGCACAGCGCTAGCAGAAACGACCGTTTCCCGACGTTTTCTAACTCAGGGAACAAGTTGCACACTTCTGAGATGCATTTGGGCAACTTTGTCAGAAATGAGTTTTTTGCCTAAAGAAACATGCCTACTTGCGCAGTAGTACAGATTCTGAGTATGTAACTGGGCTTGATGAAATCAGCATTTCTCTTGCTTCCCTGTGCGTAGGGAAGCTCAGTTTTAGTCACAGTAGCTCCCACAAGTGTCTCCTCAGTGTGTTCCCATTTCCTTAGAAACAGTGTATTTGCTGGGAGAAAAGTGCATTACTGTGCGCTTTCACCGTTCAGCAAGTACATGTGTCGAAGAAAAGAGCTAGCAGAAACGACCGTTTCTCGACGTTTTCTAACTCAGGGAACAAGTTGCACACTTCTGAGATGAATTTGGGCAACTTTGTCAGAAATGAGTTTTTTGCCTAAAGAGACATGCCTATTTGCGCAGTAGTACTGATTCTGAGTATGTAACTGGGCTTGATGAAATCAGCATTTCTCTTGCTTCCCTGTGTGGAGGGAAGCTCAGTTTTAGTCACAGTAGCTCCCCCAAGTGTCTCCTCAGTGTGTTCCCATTTCCTTAGAAACAGTGTACTTGCTGGGAGAAAAGTGCATTACTGTGCGCTTTCACCGTTCAGCAAATACATGTGTAGAAGCACAGCGCTAGCAGAAACGAATGTTTCTCGACGTTTTCTAACTCCATTAACAAGTTGCACACTTCTGAGATGCATTTGGGCAACTTTGTCAGAAATGAGTTTTTTGCCTACAGAGACATGCCTATTTGCGCAGTAGTACAGATTCTGAGTATGTAACTGGGCTTGATGAAATCAGCATTTCTCTTGCTTCCCTGTGCGTAGGGAAGCTCAGTTTTAGTCACAGTAGCTCCCACAAGTGTCTCCTCAGTGTGTTCCCATATCCTTAGAAACAGTGTTTTTGCTGGGAGAAAAGTGCATTACTGTGCGCTTTCACCGTTCAGCATATACATGTGTAGAAGCACAGCGCTAGCAGAAACGAACGTTTCTCGACGTTTTCTAACTCAGGGAACAAGTTGCACACTTCTGAGATGCATTTGGGCAACTTTGTCAGAAATGAGTTTTTTGCCTAAAGAGACATGCCTATTTGCGCAGTAGTACAGATTCTGAGTATGTAACTGGGCTTGAGGAAATCAGCATTTCTCTTGCTTCCCTGTTCGGAGGGAAACTCAGTTTTAGTCACAGTAGCTCCCACAAGTGTCTCCTCAGTGTGTTCCCATTTCCTTAGAAACAATGTATTCGCTGGGAGAAAAGTGCATTACTGTGCGCTTTCACCGTTCAGCAAATACATGTGTAGAAGCACAGCGCTAGCAGAAACGAACGTTTCTCGACGTTTTCTAACTCAGGGAACAAGTTGCACACTTATGAGATGCATTTGGGCAACTTTGTCAGAAATGAGTTTTTTGCCTAAAGAGACATGCCTATTTGCACAGTAGTACAGATTCTGAGTATGTAACTGGGATTGATGAAATCAGCATTCCTCTTGCTTCCCTGTGCGTAGGGAAGCTCAGTTTTAGTCACAGTAGCTCCCACAAGTGTCTCCTCAGTGTGTTCACATTTCCTTAGAAACAGTGTATTTGCTGGGAGAAAAGTGCATTACTGTGCGCTTTCACCGTTCAGCAAATACATGTGTAGAAGCACAGCGCTAGTAGAAAAGACCGTTTCTCGACGTTTTCTAACTCAGGGAACAAGTTGCACACTTATGAGGTGCATTTGGGCAACTTTGTCAGAAATGAGTTTTTTGCCTAAAGAGACATGCCTATTTGCGCAGTAGTACAGATTCTGAGTATGTAACTGGTCTTGATGAAATCAGCATTTCTCTTGCTTCCCTGTGCGTAGGGAAGTTAAGTTTTAGTCACAGTAGCTCCCACAAGTGTCTCCTCAGTGTGTTCCCATTTCCTTACAAACAGTGTATTTGCTGAGAGAAAAGTGCATTACTGTGCGCTTTCTCCGTTCTGCAAATACATGTGTAGAAGCACAGCGCTAGTAGAAAAGACCGTTCTCGACGTTTTCTAACTCAGGGAACAAGTTGCACACTTATGAGGTGCATTTGGGCAACTTAATCGCATATGAGTTTTTTGCCTAAAGAGACATGCCTATTTGCGCAGTAGTACAGATTCTGAATATGTAACTGGGCTTGATGAAATCAGCATTTCTCTTGCTTCCCTGTGCGTAGGGAAGTTAAGTTTTAGTCACAGTAGCTCCCACAAGTGTCTCCTCAGTGTGTTCCCATTTCCTTACAAACAGGGTATTTGCTGAGAGAAAAGTGCATTACTGTGCGCTTTCACCGTTCAGCAAATACATGTGTAGATGCACAGCGCTAGCAGAAACGACCGTTTCTCGACGTTTTCTAACTCAGGGAACAAGTTGCACACTTCTGAGATGCATTTGGGCAACTTTGTTACAAATGAGTTTTTTGCCTACAGAGACATGCCAATTTTCCCAGTAGTACAGATTCTGAGTATGTAACTGGGCTTGATGAAATCAGCGTTTCTCTTGCTTCCCTGGTCGTAGGGAACCTCAGTTTTAGTCACAGTAGCTCCCACAAGTGTCTCCTCAGTGTGTTCCCATTTCCTTAGAAACAGAGTATTTGCTGGGAGAAAAGTGCATTACTGTGCACTTTTACCGTTCAGCAAGTACATGTGTAGTAGCACAGCGCTAGCAGAAAAGACCGTGTTTCGACGTTTTCTAACTCAGAGAACAAGTTGCACACTTCTGAGATGCATTTGGGCAACTTTATCAGAAATGAGTTTTTTTCCTAAAGAGATATGCCTATTTGCGCAGTAGTACAGATTCTGAGTATGTAACTGGGCTTGATGAAATCAGCATTTGTCTTGCTTCCCTGTGCGTAGGGATGCTCAGTTTTAGTCACTGTAGCTCCCACAAGTGTCTCCTCAGTGTGTTCCCAATTCCTTAGGAACAGTGTATTTGCTGGGAGAAAAGTGCATTACTGTGCGCTTTCACCGTTCAGCAAATACATGTGTAGAAGCACAGCGCTAGCAGAAACCACCGTTTCTCAACGTTGACTAACTCAGGGAACAAGTTGCACACTTCTGAGATGCATTTGGGCAACTTTGTCAGAAATGAGTTTTTTGCCTAAAGAGACATGCCTATTTGCGCAGTAGTACAGATTCTGAGTATGTAACTGGGCTTGATGAAATCAGCATTTCTCTGGATTCCCTGTGCGTAGGGATGCTCAGTTTTAGTCATAGTAGCTCCCACAAGTGTCTCCTCAGTGTGTTCCCATTTCCTTAGAAACAGTGTATTTGCTGGGAGAAAAGTGCATTACTGTGCACTTTCACCGTTCAGCAAGTACATGTGTAGAAGCACAGCGCTAGCAGAAACGAACGTTTCTCGACGTTTTCTAACTCAGGGAACAAGTTGCACACTTCTGAGATGCATTTGGGCAACTTTGTCAGAAATGAGTTTTTTGCCTAAAGAGACATGCCTATTTGCGCAGTAGTATAGATTCTGAGTATGTAACTGGGCTTGATGAAATCAGCATTTCTCTTGCTTCCCTGTGCGTAGGGAAGCTCAGTTTTAGTCACAGTAGCTCCCACAAGTGTCTCCTCATTGTGTTCCCATTTCCTTAGATACAGTGTATTTGTTGGGAGAAAAGTGCATTACTGTGCACTTTCACCGTTCAGCAAGTACATGTGTAGAAGCACAGCGCTAGCAGAAAAGACCGTGTTTCGACGTTTTCTAACTCGGAGAACAAGTTGCACACTTCTGAGATGCATTTTGGCAACTTTATCAGAAATGAGTTTTTTGCCTAAAGAGATATGCCTATTTGCGCAGTAGTACAGATTCTGAGTATGTAACTGGGCTTGATGAAATCAGCATTTGTCTTGCTTCCCTGTGCGTAGGGAAGCTCAGTTTTAGTCACTGTAGCTCCCACAAGTGTCTCCTCAGTGTGTTCCCAATTCCTTAGGAACAATGTATTTGCTGGGAGAAAAGTGCATTACTGTGCGCTTTCACTGTTTAGCAAATACATGTGTAGAAGCACAGCGCTAGCAGAAACGACCGTTTCTCAACGTTTTCTAACTCAGGGAACAAGTTGCACACTTCTGAGAAGCATTTGGGAAACTTTGTCAGAAATGAGTTTTTTGCCTAAAGAGACATGCCTATTTGCGCAGTAGTACAGATTCTGAGTATGTAACTGGGCTTGATGAAATCAGCATTTCTCTTGATTCCCTGTGCGTAGGGAATCTCAGTTTTAGTCACAGTAGCTCCCACAAGTGTCTCCTCAGTGTGTTCCCATTTCCTTAGAAACAGTGTATTTGCTGGGAGAAAAGTGCATTACTGTTCGCTTCACCGTTCAGCAAGTACATGTGTAGAAGCACAGCGCTAGCAGAAACGAACGTTTCTCGACGTTTTCTAACTCAGGGAACAAGTTGCACACTTCTGAGATGCATTTAGGCAACTTTGTCAGAAATGAGTTTTTTCTACAGAGACATGCCTTTTTGCGCAGTAGTACAGATTCTGAGTATGTAACTGGGCTTGATGAAATCAGCATTTCTCTTGCTTCCCTGTGCGTAGGGAAGCTCAGTTTTAGTCACAGTAGCTCCCACAAGTGTCTCCTCAGTGTGTTCCCATTTCCTTAGAAACAGTGTATTTGCTGGGAGAAAAGTGCATTACTGTGCACTTTCACCGTTCAGCAAGTACATGTGTAGAAGCACAGCGCTAGCAGAAAAGACCATGTCTTGACGTTTTCTAACTCAGAGAACAAGTTGCACACTTCTGAGATGCATTTGGGCAACTTTATCAGAAATAATTTTTTTGCCTAAAGAGACATGCCTATTTGCGCAGTAGTACAGATTCTGAATATGTAACTGGGCTTGATGAAATCAGCATTTCTCTTGCTTCCCTGTGCGTAGGGAAGCTCAGTTTTAGTCACAGTAGCTCCCACAAGTGTCTCCTCAGTGTGTTCCCATTTCCTTAGAAACAGTGTATTTGCTGGGAGAAAAGTGCATTACTGTCCGCTTTCACCGTTCAGCAAATACATGTGTAGAAGCACAGCGCTAGCAAAAACGACCGTTTCTCGACGTTTTCTAACTCAGGGAACAAGTTGCACACTTCTGAGATGCATTTGGGCAACTTTGTCAGAAATGAGTTTTTTGCCTACAGAGACATGCCTATTTGCGCAGTAGTACAGATTCTGAGTATGTAACTGGGCTGGATGAAATCAGCATTTCTCTTGCTTCCCTGTGCGTAGGGAAGCTCAGGTTTAGTCACAGTAGCTCCCACAAGTGTCTCCTCAGTGTGTTCCCATTTCCTTAGAAACAGTGTATTTGCTGGGAGAAAAGTGCATTGCTGTGCGCTTTCACCGTTCAGCAAGTACAAGTGTAGAAGCACAGCGCTAGCAGAAACGACCGTTTCTCAACGTTTTCTAACTCAGGAAACAAGTTGCACACTTCTGAGATGCATTTGGGCAACTTTGTCAGAAATGAGTTTTTTGCCTAAAGAGACATGCCTATTTGCGCTGTAGTATAGATTCTGAGAATGTAACTGGGCTTGATGAAATCAGCATTTCTCTTGCTTCCCTGTGCGTAGGGAAGCTCAGTTTTAGTCACAGTAGCTCCCACAAGTGTCTCCTCATTGTGTTCCCATTTCCTTAGATACAGTGTATTTGCTGGGAGAAAAGTGCATTACTGTGCACTTTCACCGTTCAGCAAGTACATGTGTAGAAGCACAGCGCTAGCAGAAAAGACCGTGTTTCGACGTTTTCTAACTCGGAGAACAAGTTGCACACTTCTGAGATGCATTTTGGCAACTTTATCAGAAATGAGTTTTTTGCCTAAAGATATATGCCTATTTGCGCAGTAGTACAGATTCTGAGTATGTAACTGGGCTTGATGAAATCAGCATTTGTCTTGCTTCCCTGTGCGTAGGGAAGCTCAGTTTTAGTCACTGTAGCTCCCACAAGTTTCTCCTCAGTGTGTTCCCAATTCCTTAGGAACAGTGTATTTGCTGGGAGAAAAGTGCATTACTGTGCGCTTTCACCGTTTAGCAAATACATGTGTAGAAGCACAGCGCTAGCAGAAACGACCGTTTCTCAACGTTTTCTAACTCAGGGAACAAGTTGCACACTTCTGAGATGCATTTGGGAAACTTTGTCAGAAATGAGTTTTTTGCCTAAAGAGACATGCCTATTTGCGCAGTAGTACAGATTCTGAGTATGTAACTGGGCTTGATGAAATCAGCATTTCTCTTGATTCCCTGTGCGTAGGGAATCTCAGTTTTAGTCACAGTAGCTCCCACAAGTGTCTCCTCAGTGTGTTCCCATTTCCTTAGAAACAGTGTATTTGCTGGGAGAAAAGTGCACATTACTGTTCGCTTCACCGTTCAGCAAGTACATGTGTAGAAGCACAGCGCTAGCAGAAACGACCGTTTCTCGACGTTTTCTAACTCACGGAACAAGTTGCACACTTCTGAGATGCATTTAGGCAAATTTGTCAGAAATGAGTTTTTTCTACAGAGACATGCCTTTTTGCGCAGTAGTACAGATTCTGAGTATGTAACTGGGCTTGATGAAATCAGCATTTCTCTTGCTTCCCTGTGCGTAGGGAAGCTCAGTTTTAGTCACAGTAGCTCCCACAAGTGTCTCCTCAGTGTGTTCCCATTTCCTTAGAAACAGTGTATTTGCTGGGAGAAAAGTGCATTACTGTGCACTTTCACCGTTCAGCAAGTACATGTGTAGAAGCACAGCGCTAGCAGAAAAGACCATGTCTTGACGTTTTCTAACTCAGAGAACAAGTTGCACACTTCTGAGATGCATTTGGGCAACTTTATCAGAAATAATTTTTTTGCCTAAAGAGACATGCCTATTTGCGCAGTAGTACAGATTCTGAATATGTAACTGGGCTTGATGAAATCAGCATTTCTCTTGCTTCCCTGTGCGTAGGGAAGCTCAGTTTTAGTCACAGTAGCTCCCACAAGTGTCTCCTCAGTGTGTTCCCATTTCCTTAGAAACAGTGTATTTGCTGGGAGAAAAGTGCATTACTGTGCGCTTTCACCGTTCAGCAAATACATGTGTCGAAGAAAAGAGCTAGCAGAAACGACCGTTTCTCGACGTTTTCTAACTCAGGGAACAAGTTGCACACTTCTGAGATGAATTTGGGCAACTTTGTCAGAAATGAGTTTTTTGCCTAAAGAGACATGCCTATTTGCGCAGTAGTACTGATTCTGAGTATGTAACTGGGCTTGATGAAATCAGCATTTCTCTTGCTTCCCTGTGCGGAGGGAAGCTCAGTTTTAGTCACAGTAGCTCCCACAAGTGTCTCCTCAGTGTGTTCCCATTTCCTTAGAAACAGTGTACTTGCTGGGAGAAAAGTGCATTACTGTGCGCTTTCACCGTTCAGCAAATACATGTGTAGAAGCACAGCGCTAGCAGAAACGAATGTTTCTCGACGTTTTCTAACTCCATGAACAAGTTGCACACTTCTGAGATGCATTTGGGCAACTTTGTCAGAAATGAGTTTTTTGCCTACAGAGACATGCCTATTTGCGCAGTAGTACAGATTCTGAGTATGTAACTGGGCTTGATGAAATCAGCATTTCTCTTGCTTCCCTGTGCGTAGGGAAGCTCAGTTTTAGTCACAGTAGCTCCCACAAGTGTCTCCTCAGTGTGTTCCCATATCCTTAGAAACAGTGTTTTTGCTGGGAGAAAAGTGCATTACTGTGCGCTTTCACCGTTCAGCATATACATGTGTAGAAGCACAGCGCTAGCAGAAACGAACGTTTCTCGACGTTTTCTAACTCAGGGAACAAGTTGCACACTTCTGAGATGCATTTGGGCAACTTTGTCAGAAATGAGTTTTTTGCCTAAAGAGACATGCCTATTTGCGCAGTAGTACAGATTCTGAGTATGTAACTGGGCTTGATGAAATCAGCATTTCTCTTGCTTCCCTGTGCGGAGGGAAACTCAGTTTTAGTCACAGTAGCTCCCACAAGTGTCTCCTCAGTGTGTTCCCATTTCCTTAGAAACAATGTATTCGCTGGGAGAAAAGTGCATTACTGTGCGCTTTCACCGTTCAGCAAATACATGTGTAGAAGCACAGCGCTAGCAGAAACGAACGTTTCTCGACGTTTTCTAACTCAGGGAACAAGTTGCACACTTATGAGATGCATTTGGGCAACTTTGTCAGAAATGAGTTTTTTGCCTAAAGAGACATGCCTATTTGCGCAGTAGTACAGATTCTGAGTATGTAACTGGGATTGATGAAATCAGCATTCCTCTTGCTTCCCTGTGCGTAGGGAAGCTCAGTTTTAGTCACAGTAGCTCCCACAAGTGTCTCCTCAGTGTGTTCACATTTCCTTAGAAACAGTGTATTTGCTGGGAGAAAAGTGCATTACTGTGCGATTTCACCGTTCAGCAAATACATGTGTAGAAGCACAGCGCTAGTAGAAAAGACCGTTTCTCGACGTTTTCTAACTCAGGGAACAAGTTGCACACTTATGAGGTGCATTTGGGCAACTTTGTCAGAAATGAGTTTTTTGCCTAAAGAGACATGCCTATTTGCGCAGTAGTACAGATTCTGAGTATGTAACTGGTCTTGATGAAATCAGTATATCTTGCTTCCCTGTGCGTAGGGAAGTTAAGTTTTAGTCACAGTAGCTCCCACAAGTGTCTCCTCAGTGTGTTCCCATTTCCTTAGAAACAGTGTATTTGCTGAGAGAAAAGTGCATTACTGTGCGCTTTCACCGTTCTGCAAATACATGTGTAGAAGCACAGCGCTAGTAGAAAAGACCGTTCTCGACGTTTTCTAACTCAGGGAACAAGTTGCACACTTATGAGGTGCATTTGGGCAACTTAATCGCATATGAGTTTTTTGCCTAAAGAGACATGCCTATTTGCGCAGTAGTACAGATTCTGAATATGTAACTGGGCTTGATGAAATCAGCATTTCTCTTGCTTCCCTGTGCGTAGGGAAGTTAAGTTTTAGTCACAGTAGCTCCCACAAGTGTCTCCTCAGTGTGTTCCCATTTCCTTACAAACAGGGTATTTGCTGAGAGAAAAGTGCATTACTGTGCGCTTTCACCGTTCAGCAAATACATTTGTAGATGCACAGCGCTAGCAGAAACGACCGTTTCTCGACGTTTTCTAACTCAGGGAACAAGTTGCACACTTCTGAGATGCATTTGGGCAACTTTGTTACAAATGAGTTTTTTGCCTACAGAGACATGCCAATTTTCCCAGTAGTACAGATTCTGAGTATGTAACTGGGCTTGATGAAATCAGCGTTTCTCCTGCTTCCCTGGTCGTAGGGAACCTCAGTTTTAGTCACAGTAGCTCCCACAAGTGTCTCCTCAGTGTGTTCCCATTTCCTTAGAAACAGAGTATTTGCTGGGAGAAAAGTGCATTACTGTGCACTTTTACCGTTCAGCAAGTACATGTGTAGTAGCACAGCGCTAGCAGAAAAGACCGTGTTTCGACGTTTTCTAACTCAGAGAACAAGTTGCACACTTCTGAGATGCATTTGGGCAACTTTATCAGAAATGAGTTTTTTTCCTAAAGAGATATGCCTATTTGCGCAGTAGTACAGATTCTGAGTATGTAACTGGGCTTGATGAAATCAGCATTTGTCTTGCTTCCCTGTGCGTAGGGAAGCTCAGTTTTAGTCACTGTAGCTCCCACAAGTGTCTCCTCAGTGTGTTCCCAATTCCTTAGGAACAGTGTATTTGCTGGGAGAAAAGTGCATTACTGTGCGCTTTCACCGTTCAGCAAATACATGTGTAGAAGCACAGCGCTAGCAGAAACGACCGTTTCTCAACGTTGTCTAACTCAGGGAACAAGTTGCACACTTCTGAGATGCATTTGGGCAACTTTGTCAGAAATGAGTTTTTTGCCTAAAGAGACATGCCTATTTGCGAAGTAGTACAGATTCTGAGTATGTAACTGGGCTTGATGAAATCAGCATTTCTCTGGATTCCCTGTGCGTAGGGAAGCTCAGTTTTAGTCACAGTAGCTCCCACAAGTGTCTCCTCAGTGTGTTCCCATTTCCTTAGAAACAGTGTATTTGCTGGGAGAAAAGTGCATTACTGTGCACTTTCACCGTTCAGCAAGTACATGTGTAGAAGCACAGCGCTAGCAGAAAAGACCGTGTTTCGACGTTTTCTAACTCGGAGAACAAGTTGCACACTTCTGAGATGCATTTTGGCAACTTTGTCAGAAATGAGTTTTTTGCCTAAAGAGATATGCCTATTTGCGCAGTAGTACAGATTCTGAGTATGTAACTGGGCTTGATGAAATCAGCATTTGTCTTGCTTCCCTGTGCGTAGGGAAGCTCAGTTTTAGTCACTGTAGCTCCCACAAGTGTCTCCTCAGTGTGTTCCCAATTCCTTAGGAACAGTGTATTTGCTGGGAGAAAAGTGCATTACTGTGCGCTTTCACTGTTTAGCAAATACATGTGTAGAAGCACAGCGCTAGCAGAAACGACTGTTTCTCAACGTTTTCTAACTCAGGGAACAAGTTGCACACTTCTGAGATGCATTTGGGAAACTTTGTCAGAAATGAGTTTTTTGCCTAAAGAGACATGCCTATTTGCGCAGTAGTACAGATTCTGAGTATGTAACTGGGCTTGATGAAATCAGCATTTCTCTTGATTCCCTGTGCGTAGCGAATCTCAGTTTTAGTCACAGTAGCTCCCACAAGTGTCTCCTCAGTGTGTTCCCATTTCCTTAGAAACAGTGTATTTGCTGGGAGAAAAGTGCACATTACTGTTCGCTTCACCGTTCAGCAAGTACATGTGTAGAAGCACAGCGCTAGCAGAAACGAACGTTTCTCGACGTTTTCTAACTCAGGGAACAAGTTGCACACTTCTGAGATGCATTTAGGCAACTTTGTCAGAAATGAGTTTTTTCTACAGAGACATGCCTTTTTGCGCAGTAGTACAGATTCTGAGTATGTAACTGGGCTTGATGAAATCAGCATTTCTCTTGCTTCCCTGTGCGTAGGGAAGCTCAGTTTTAGTCACAGTAGCTCCCACAAGTGTCTCCTCAGTGTGTTCCCATTTCCTTAGAAACAGTGTATTTGCTGGGAGAAAAGTGCATTACTGTGCACTTTCACCGTTCAGCAAGTACATGTGTAGAAGCACAGCGCTAGCAGAAAAGACCATGTCTTGACGTTTTCTAACTCAGAGAACAAGTTGCACACTTCTGAGATGCATTTGGGCAACTTTATCAGAAATAATTTTTTTGCCTAAAGAGACATGCCTATTTGCGCAGTAGTACAGATTCTGAATATGTAACTGGGCTTGATGAAATCAGCATTTCTCTTGCTTCCCTGTGCGTAGGGAAGCTCAGTTTTAGTCACAGTAGCTCCCACAAGTGTCTCCTCAGTGTGTTCCCATTTCCTTAGAAACAGTGTATTTGCTGGGAGAAAAGTGCATTACTGTCCGCTTTCACCGTTCAGCAAATACATGTGTAGAAGCACAGCGCTAGCAAAAACGACCGTTTCTCGACGTTTTCTAACTCAGGGAACAAGTTGCACACTTCTGAGATGCATTTGGGCAACTTTGTCAGAAATGAGTTTTTTGCCTACAGAGACATGCCTATTTGCGCAGTAGTACAGATTCTGAGTATGTAACTGGGCTGGATGAAATCAGCATTTCTCTTGCTTCCCTGTGCGTAGGGAAGCTCAGGTTTAGTCACAGTAGCTCCCACAAGTGTCTCCTCAGTGTGTTCCCATTTCCTTAGAAACAGTGTATTTGCTGGGAGAAAAGTGCATTGCTGTGCGCTTTCACCGTTCAGCAAGTACAAGTGTAGAAGCACAGCGCTAGCAGAAACGACCGTTTCTCAACGTTTTCTAACTCAGGAAACAAGTTGCACACTTCTGAGATGCATTTGGGCAACTTTGTCAGAAATGAGTTTTTTGCCTAAAGAGACATGCCTATTTGCGCAGTAGTATAGATTCTGAGAATGTAACTGGGCTTGATGAAATCAGCATTTCTCTTGCTTCCCTGTGCGTAGGGAAGCTCAGTTTTAGTCACAGTAGCTCCCACAAGTGTCTCCTCATTGTGTTCCCATTTCCTTAGATACAGTGTATTTGCTGGGAGAAAAGTGCATTACTGTGCACTTTCACCGTTCAGCAAGTACATGTGTAGAAGCACAGCGCTAGCAGAAAAGACCGTGTTTCGACGTTTTCTAACTCGGAGAACAAGTTGCACACTTTTGAGATGCATTTTGGCAACTTTATCAGAAATGAGTTTTTTGCCTAAAGATATATGCCTATTTGCGCAGTAGTACAGATTCTGAGTATGTAACTGGGCTTGATGAAATCAGCATTTGTCTTGCTTCCCTGTGCGTAGGGAAGCTCAGTTTTAGTCACTGTAGCTCCCACAAGTGTCTCCTCAGTGTGTTCCCAATTCCTTAGGAACAGTGTATTTGCTGGGAGAAAAGTGCATTACTGTGCGCTTTCACCGTTTAGCAAATACATGTGTAGAAGCACAGCGCTAGCAGAAACGACCGTTTCTCGACGTTTTCTAACTCAGGGAACAAGTTGCACACTTCTGAGATGCATTTGGGAAACTTTGTCAGAAATGAGTTTTTTGCCTAAAGAGACATGCCTATTTGCGCAGTAGTACAGATTCTGAGTATGTAACTGGGCTTGATGAAATCAGCATTTCTCTTGATTCCCTGTGCATAGGGAATCTCAGTTTTAGTCACAGTAGCTCCCACAAGTGTCTCCTCAGTGTGTTCCCATTTCCTTAGAAACAGTGTATTTGCTGGGAGAAAAGTGCACATTACTGTTCGCTTCACCGTTCAGCAAGTACATGTGTAGAAGCACAGCGCTAGCAGAAACGAACGTTTCTCGACGTTTTCTAACTCAGGGAACAAGTTGCACACTTCTGAGATGCATTTAGGCAACTTTGTCAGAAATGAGTTTTTTCTACAGAGACATGCCTTTTTGCGCAGTAGTACAGATTCTGAGTATGTAACTGGGCTTGATGAAATCAGCATTTATCTTGCTTCCCTGTGCGTAGGGAAGCTCAGTTTTAGTCACAGTAGCTCCCACAAGTGTCTCCTCAGTGTGTTCCCATTTCCTTAGAAACAGTGTATTTGCTGGGAGAAAAGTGCATTACTGTGCACTTTCACCGTTCAGCAAGTACATGTGTAGAAGCACAGCGCTAGCAGAAAAGACCATGTCTTGACGTTTTCTAACTCAGAGAACAAGTTGCACACTTCTGAGATGCATTTGGGCAACTTTATCAGAAATAATTTTTTTGCCTAAAGAGACATGCCTATTTGCGCAGTAGTACAGATTCTGAATATGTAACTGGGCTTGATGAAATCAGCATTTCTCTTCCTTCCCTGTGCGTAGGGAAGCTCAGTTTTAGTCACAGTAGCTCCCACAAGTGTCTCCTCAGTGTGTTCCCATTTCCTTAGAAACAGTGTATTTGCTGGGAGAAAAGTGCATTACTGTCCGCTTTCACCGTTCAGCAAATACATGTGTAGAAGCACAGCGCTAGCAAAAACGACCGTTTCTCGACGTTTTCTAACTCAGGGAACAAGTTGCACACTTCTGAGATGCATTTGGGCAACTTTGTCAGAAATGAGTTTTTTGCCTACAGAGACATGCCTATTTGCGCAGTAGTACAGATTCTGAGTATGTAACTGGGCTGGATGAAATCAGCATTTCTCTTGCTTCCCTGTGCGTAGGGAAGCTCAGTTTTAGTCACAGTAGCTCCCACAAGTGTCTCCTCAGTGTGTTCCCATTTCCTTAGAAACAGTGTATTTGCTGGGAGAAAAGTGCATTGCTGTGCGCTTTCACCGTTCAGCAAGTACAAGTGTAGAAGCACAGCGCTAGCAGAAACGACCGTTTCTCGACGTTTTCTAACTCAGGAAACAAGTTGCACACTTCTGAGATGCATTTGGGCAACTTTGTCAGAAATGAGTTTTTTGCCTAAAGAGACATGCCTATTTGCGCAGTAGTACAGATTCTGAGTATGTAAATGGGCTTGATGAAATCAGCATTTCTCTTGCTTCCCTGTCCGTTGGGAAGCTCAGTTTTAGTCACAGTAGCTCCCAAAAGTGTCTCCTCAGTGTGTTCCCATTTCCTTAGAAACAGCGTATTTGCTGGGAAAAAAGTGCACGTTACTGTGCGCTTTCACCGTTCAGCAAGTACATGTTTAGAAGCACAGCGCTAGCAAAACGAATGTTTCTCGACGTTTTCTAACTCAGGGAACAAGTTGCACACTTCTGAGATGCATTTGGGCAACATTGTCAGAAATGAGTTTTTTGCCTAAAGAGACATGCCTATTTGCGGAGTAGTACAGATTCTGAGTATGTAACTGGGCTTGATGAAATCAGCATTTCTCTTGCTTCCCTGTGCGTAGGGAAGCTCAGTTTTAGTCACAGTAGCTCCCACAAGTGTCTCCTCAGTGTGTTCCCATTTCCTTAGAATCAGTGTATTTGCTGGGAGAAAAGTGCATTACTGTGCGCTTTCACAGTTCAGGAAATACATGTGTAGAAGCACAGCGCTAGCAGAAACGAACGTTTCTCGACGTTATCTAACTCAGGGAACAAGTTGCACACTTCTGAGATGCATTTGGACAACTTTGTCAGAAATTAGTTTTTTGCCTAAAGAGACATTCCTATTGGCGCAGTAGTACAGATTCTGAGTATGTAACTGGGCTTGATGAAATCAGCATTTCTCTTGCTTCCCTGTGCGTAGGGAAGCTCAGTTTTAGTCACAGTAGCTCCCACAAGTGTCTCCTCAGTGTGTTCCCATTTCCTTAGAAACAGTGTATTTGCTGGGAGAAAAGTGCATTACTGTGCACTTTCACCGTTCAGCAAGTACATGTGTAGAAGCACAGCGCTAGCAGAAAAGACCATGTCTTGACGTTTTCTAACTCAGAGAACAAGTTGCACACTTCTGAGATGCATTTGGGCAACTTTGTCAGAAATGATTTTTTTGCCTAAAGAGACATGCCTATTTGCGCAGTAGTACAGATTCTGAATATGTAACTGGGCTTGATGAAATCAGCATTTCTCTTCCTTCCCTGTGCGTAGGGAAGCTCAGTTTTAGTCACAGTAGCTCCCACAAGTGTCTCCTCAGTGTGTTCCCATTTCCTTCAGAAACAGCGTATTTGCTGGGAAAAAAGTGCACGTTACTGTGCGCTTTCACCGTTCAGCAAGTACATGTTTAGAAGCACAGCGCTAGCAAAACGAACGTTTCTCGACGTTTTCTAACTCAGGGAACAAGTTGCACACTTCTGAGATGCATTTGGGCAACTTTGTCAGAAATGAGTTTTTTGCCTAAAGAGACATGCCTATTTGCGCAGTAGTACAGATTCTGAGTATGTAACTGGGCTTGATGAAATCAGCATATCTCTTGCTTCCCTGTGCGTAGGGAAGCTCAGTTTTAGTCACAGTAGCTCCCACAAGTGTCTCCTCATTGTGTTCCCATTTCCTTAGATACAGTGTATTTGCTGGGAGAAAAGTGCATTACTGTGCACTTTCACCGTTCAGCAAGTACATGTGTAGAAGCACAGCGCTAGCAGAAAAGACCGTGTTTCGACGTTTTCTAACTCAGAGAACAAGTTGCACACTTCTGAGATGCATTTTGGCAACTTTATCAGAAATGAGTTTTTTGCCTAAAGAGATATGCCTATTTGCGCAGTAGTACAGATTCTGAGTATGTAACTGGGCTTGATGAAATCAGCATTTGTCTTGCTTCCCTGTGCGTAGGGAAGCTCAGTTTTAGTCACTGTAGCTCCCACAAGTGTCTCCTCAGTGTGTTCCCAATTCCTTAGGAACAGTGTATTTGCTGGGAGAAAAGTGCATTACTGTGCGCTTTCACCGTTTAGCAAATACATGTGTAGAAGCACAGCGCTAGCAGAAACGACCGTTTCTCAACGTTTTCTAACTCAGGGAACAAGTTGCACACTTCTGAGATGCATTTGGGCAACTTTGTCAGAAATGAGTTTTTTGCCTAAAGAGACATGCCTATTTGCGCAGTAGTACAGATTCTGAGTATGTAACTGGGCTTGATGAAATCAGCATTTCTCTTGCTTCCCTGTGCGTAGGGAAGCTCAGGTTTAGTCACAGTAGCTCCCACAAGTGTCTCCTCAGTGTGTTCCCATTTCCTTAGAAACAGTGTATTTGCTGGGAGAAAAGTGCATTACTGTGCGCTTTCACCGTTCAGCAAATACATGTGTAGAAGCACAGCGCTAGCAGAAACGAACGTTTTTCGACGTTTTCTAACTCAGGGAACAAGTTGCACACTTCTGAGATGCATTTGGGCAACTTTGTCAGAAATGAGTTTTTTGCCTACAGAGACATGCCTATTTGCGCAGTAGTACAGATTCTGAGTATGTAACTGGCCTGGATGAAATCAGCATTTCTCTTGCTTCCCTGTGCGTAGGGAAGCTCAGTTTTAGTCACAGTAGCTCCCACAAGTGTCCTCTCAGTGTATTCCCATTTCCTTAGAAACAGTGTATTTGCTGGGAGAAAAGTGCATTACTGTGCGCTTTCACCGTTCAGCAAATACATGTGTAGAAGCACAGCGCTAGCAGAAACAACCGTTTCTCGACGTTTTCTAACTCAGGGAACAAACTGCACACTTCTGAGATGCATTTGGGCAACTTTGTCAGAAATGAGTTCTTTGCCTACAGAGACATGCCTATTTGCTCAGTAGTAAAGATTCTGAGTATGTAACTGGGCTTGATGAAATCAGCATTTCTCTTGCTTCCCTGTGCATAGGGAAGCTCAGTTTTAGTCACTGGAGCTCCCACAAGTGTCTCCTCAGTGTGTTCCCATTTCCTTAGAAACAGTTTATTTGCTGGGAGAAAAGTGCATTACTGTGCGCTTTCACCGTTCAGCAAATACATGTGTAGAAGCACAGCGCTAGCAGAAACAACCGTTTCTCGACGTTTTCTAACTCAGGGAACAAGTTGCACACTTCTGAGATGCATTTGGGCAACTTTGTCAGAAATGAGTTCTTTGCCTACAGAGACATGCCTATTTGCTCAGTAGTAAAGATTCTGAGTATGTAACTGGGCTTGATGAAATCAGCATTTCTCTTGCTTCCCTGTGCGTAGGGATGCTCAGTTTTAGTCACTGGAGCTCCCACAAGTGTCTCCTCAGTGTGTTCCCATTTCATTAGAAACAGTGTATTTGCTGGGAGAAAAGTGCATTACTGTGCGCTTTCACCGTTCAGCAAATACATGTGTAGAAGCCCAGCTCTAGCAGAAACGACCGTTTCTCGACGTTTTCTAACTCAGGGAACAAGTTGCACACTTCTGAGATGCATTTGGGCAACTTTGTCAGAAATGAGTTCTTTGCCTACAGAGACATGCCTATTTGCTCAGTAGTAAAGATTCTGAGTATTAACTGGGCTTGATGAAATCAGCATTTCTCTTGCTTCCCTGTGCGTAGGGAAGCTCAGTTTTAGTCACAGTAGCTCCCACAAGTGTCTCCTCAGTGTGTTCCCATTTCATTAGAAACAGTGTATTTGCTGGGAGAAAAGTGCATTACTGTGCGCTTTCACCGTTCAGCAAATACATGTGTAGAAGCCCAGCGCTAGCAGAAACGACCGTTTCTCGACGTTTTCTAACTCAGGGAACAAGTTGCCCACTTCTGAAATGCATTTGGGCAACTTTGTCAGAAATGAGTTTTTTGCCTAAAGAGACATGCCTATTTGCGCAGTAGTACAGATTCTGAGTATGTAACTGGGCTTGATGAAATCAGCATTTCTCTTGCTTCCCTGTGCGTAGGGAAGCTCAGTTTTAGTCACAGTAGCTCCCACAAGTGTCTCCTCAGTGTGTTCCCATTTCCTTAGAAACAGTGTATTTGCTGGGAGAAAAGTGCATTACTGTGCGCTTTCACCGTTCAGCAAATACATGTGTAGAAGCACAGCGCTAGCAGAAACAAACGTTTCTCGACGTTTTCTAACTCAGGGAACAAGTTGCACACTTCTGAGATGCATTTGGGCAACTTTGTCAGAAATGAGTTTTTTGCCTACAGAGACATGTCTATTTGCGCAGGAGTACAGATTCTGAGTATGTAACTGGGCTTGATGAAATCAGCATTTCTCTTGCTTCCCTGTGCGTAGGGAAGCTCAGTTTTAGTCACAGTAGCTCCCACAAGTGTCCTCTCAGTGTGTTCCCATTTCCTTAGAAACAGTGTATTTGCTGGGAGAAAAGTGCATTATTGTGGGCTTTCACCGTTCAGCAAATACATGTGTAGAAGCACAGCGCTAGCAGAAACGAACGTTTCTCGACGTTTTCTAACTCAGGGAACAAGTTGCACACTTCTGAGATGCATTTGGGCAACTTTGTCAGAAATGAGTTTTTTGCCTACAGAGACATGCCTATTTGCCCAGTAGTACAGATTCTGAGTATGTAACTGGGCTTGATGAAATCAGCATTTCTCTTGCTTCACTGTGCGTAGGGAAGCTCAGTTTTAGTCACAGTAGCTCCCACAAGTGTCCTCTCAGTGTGTTCCCATTTCCTTAGAAACAGTGTATTTGCTGGGAGAAAAGTGCATTACTGTGCGCTTTCACCGTTCAGCAAATACATGTGTAGAAGCACAGCGCTAGCAGAAACAACCGTTTCTCGACGTTTTCTAACTCAGGGAACAAATTGCACACTTCTGAGATGCATTTGGGCAACTTTGTCAGAAATTTGTTCTTTGCCTACAGAGACATGCCTATTTGCTCAGTAGTAAAGATTCTGAGTATGTAACTGGGCTTGATGAAATCAGCATTTCTCTTGCTTCCCTGTGCGTAGGGAAGCTCAGTTTTAGTCACTGGAGCTCCCACAAGTGTCACCTCAGTGTGTTCCCATTTCCTTAGAAACAGTTTATTTGCTGGGAGAAAAGTGCATTACTGTGCGCTTTCACCGTTCAGCAAATACATGTGTAGAAGCACAGCGCTAGCAGAAACAAAAGTTTCTCGACGTTTTCTAACTCAGGGAACAAGTTGCACACTTCTGAGATGCATTTGGGCAACTTTGTCAGAAATGAGTTTTTTGCCTACAGAGACATGTCTATTTGCGCAGTAGTACAGAATCTGAGTATGTAACTGGGCTTGAAGAAATCAGCATTTCTCTTGCTTCCCTGTGCGTAGGGAAGCTCAGTTTTAGTCACTGTAGCTCCCACAAGTGTCTCCTCAGTGTGTTCCCATTTCCTTAGAAACAGTGTATTTGCTGGGAGAAAAGTGCATTACTGTGCGCTTTCACCGTTCAGCAAATACATGTGTAGAAGCCCAGCGCTAGCAGAAACGACCGTGTCTCGACGTTTTCTAACTCAGGGAACAAGTTGCACACTTCTGAAATGCATTTGGGCAACTTTGTCAGAAATGAGTTTTTTGCCTAAAGAGACATGCCTATTTGCGCAGTAGTACAGATTCTGAGTATGTAACTGGGCTTGATGAAATCAGCATTTCTCTTGCTTCCCTGTGTGTAGGGAAGCTCAGTTTTAGTCACAGTAGCTCCCACAAGTGTCTCCTCAGTGTGTTCCCATTTCCTTAGAAACAGTTTATTTGCTGGGAGAAAAGTGCATTACTGTGCGCTTTCACCGTTCAGCAAATACATGTGTAGAAGCACAGCGCTAGCAGAAACAAACGTTTCTCGACGTTTTCTAACTCAGGGAACAAGTTGCACACTTCTGAGATGCATTTGGGCAACTTTGTCAGAAATGAGTTTTTTGCCTACAGAGACATGTCTATTTGCGCAGTAGTACAGATTCTGAGTATGTAACTGGGCTTGATGAAATCAGCATTTCTCTTGCTTCCCTGTGCGTAGGGAAGCTCAGTTTTAGTCACAGTAGCTCCCACAAGTGTCCTCTCAGTGTGTTCCCATTTCCTTAGAAACTGTGTATTTGCTGGGAGAAAAGTGCATTACTGTGCGCTTTCACCGTTCAGCAAATACATGTGTAGAAGCACAGCGCTAGCAGAAACAACCGTTTCTCAACGTTTTCTAACTCAGGGAACAAACTGCACACTTCTGAGATGCATTTGGGCAACTTTGTCAGAAATGAGTTTTTTGCCTACAGAGACATGTCTATTTGCTCAGTAGTACAGATTCTGAGTATGTAACTGGGCTTGATGAAATCAGCATTTCTCTTGCTTCCCTGTGCGTAGGGAAGCTCAGTTTTAGTCACAGTAGCTCCCACAAGTGTCTCCTCAGTGTGTTCCCATTTCCTTAGAAACAGTGTATTTGCTGGGAGAAAAGTGCATTACTGTGCGCTTTCACCGTTCAGCAAATACATGTGTAGAAGCACAGCGCTAGCAGAAACAACCGTTTCTCGACGTTTTCTAACTCAGGGAACAAATTGCACACTTCAGAGATGCATTTGGGCAACTTTGTCAGAAATGAGTTCTTTGCCTACAGAGACATGCCTATTTGCTCAGTAGTAAAGATTCTGAGTATGTAACTGGGCTTGATGAAATCAGCATTCCTCTTGCTTCCCTGTGCGTAGGGAAGCTCAGTTTTAGTCACTGGAGCTCCCACAAGTGTCTCCTCAGTGTGTTCCCATTTCCTTAGAAACAGTGTATTTGCTGGGAGAAAAGTGCATTACTGTGCGCTTTCACCGTTAAGCAAATACATGTGTAGAAGCACAGCGCTAGCAGAAACGACCGTGTCTCGACGTTTTCTAACTCAGGGAACAAGTTGCACACTTCTGAAATGCATTTGGGCAACTTTGTCAGAAATGAGTTTTTTGCCTACAGAGACATGCCTATTTGCGCAGTAGTACAGATTCTGAGTATGTAACTGGCTTGATGAAATCAGCATTTCTCTTGCTTCCCTGTGCGTAGGGAAGCTCAGTTTTAGTCACAGTAGCTCCCACAAGTGTCCTCTCAGTGTGTTCCCATTTCCTTAGAAACAGTGTATTTGCTGGGAGAAAAGTGCATTACTGTGCGCTTTCACCGTTCAGCAAATACATGTGTAGAAGCACAGCGCTAGCAGAAACAACCGTTTCTCGACGTTTTCTAACTCAGGGAACAAATTGCACACTTCTGAGATGCATTTGGGCAACTTTGTCAGAAATTTGTTCTTTGCCTACAGAGACATGCCTATTTGCTCAGTAGTAAAGATTCTGAGTATGTAACTGGGCTTGATGAAATCAGCATTTCTCTTGCTTCCCTGTGCGTAGGGAAGCTCAGTTTTAGTCACTGGAGCTCCCACAAGTGTCACCTCAGTGTGTTCCCATTTCCTTAGAAACAGTTTATTTGCTGGGAGAAAAGTGCATTACTGTGCGCTTTCACCGTTCAGCAAATACATGTGTAGAAGCACAGCGCTAGCAGAAACAAAAGTTTCTCGACGTTTTCTAACTCAGGGAACAAGTTGCACACTTCTGAGATGCATTTGGGCAACTTTGTCAGAAATGAGTTTTTTGCCTACAGAGACATGTCTATTTGCGCAGTAGTACAGAATCTGAGTATGTAACTGGGCTTGATGAAATCAGCATTTCTCTTGCTTCCCTGTGTGTAGGGAAGCTCAGTTTTAGTCACAGTAGCTCCCACAAGTGTCTCCTCAGTGTGTTCCCATTTCCTTAGAAACAGTGTATTTGCTGGGAGAAAAGTGCATTACTGTGCGCTTTCACCGTTCAGCAAATACATGTGTAGAAGCACAGCGCTAGCAGAAACGAACGTTTCTCGACGTTTTCTAACTCAGGGAACAAATTGCACACTTCTGAAATGCATTTGGGCAACTTTGTCAGAAATGAGTTCTTTGCCTACAGAGACATGCCTATTTGCTCAGTAGTAAAGATTCTGAGTATGTAACTGGGCTTGAAGAAATCAGCATTTCTCTTGCTTCCCTGTGCGTAGGGAAGCTCAGTTTTAGTCACTGTAGCTCCCACAAGTGTCTCCTCAGTGTGTTCCCATTTCCTTAGAAACAGTGTATTTGCTGGGAGAAAAGTGCATTACTGTGCGCTTTCACCGTTCAGCAAATACATGTGTAGAAGCCCAGCGCTAGCAGAAACGACCGTTTCTCGACGTTTTCTAACTCAGGGAACAAGTTGCACACTTCTGAAATGCATTTGGGCAACTTTGTCAGAAATGAGTTTTTTGCCTAAAGAGACATGCCTATTTGCGCAGTAGTACAGATTCTGAGTATGTAACTGGGCTTGATGAAATCAGCATTTCTCTTGCTTCCCTGTGTGTAGGGAAGCTCAGTTTTAGTCACAGTAGCTCCCACAAGTGTCTCCTCAGTGTGTTCCCATTTCCTTAGAAACAGTTTATTTGCTGGGAGAAAAGTGCATTACTGTGCGCTTTCACCGTTCAGCAAATACATGTGTAGAAGCACAGCGCTAGCAGAAACAAACGTTTCTCGACGTTTTCTAACTCAGGGAACAAGTTGCACACTTCTGAGATGCATTTGGGCAACTTTGTCAGAAATGAGTTTTTTGCCTACAGAGACATGTCTATTTGCGCAGTAGTACAGATTCTGAGTATGTAACTGGGCTTGATGAAATCAGCATTTCTCTTGCTTCCCTGTGCGTAGGGAAGCTCAGTTTTAGTCACAGTAGCTCCCACAAGTGTCCTCTCAGTGTGTTCCCATTTCCTTAGAAACTGTGTATTTGCTGGGAGAAAAGTGCATTACTGTGCGCTTTCACCGTTCAGCAAATACATGTGTAGAAGCACAGCGCTAGCAGAAACAACCGTTTCTCAACGTTTTCTAACTCAGGGAACAAACTGCACACTTCTGAGATGCATTTGGGCAACTTTGTCAGAAATGAGTTTTTTGCCTACAGAGACATGTCTATTTGCTCAGTAGTACAGATTCTGAGTATGTAACTGGGCTTGATGAAATCAGCATTTCTCTTGCTTCCCTGTGTGTAGGGAAGCTCAGTTTTAGTCACAGTAGCTCCCACAAGTGTCTCCTCAGTGTGTTCCCATTTCCTTAGAAACAGTGTATTTGCTGGGAGAAAAGTGCATTACTGTGCGCTTTCACCGTTCAGCAAATACATGTGTAGAAGCACAGCGCTAGCAGAAACAACCGTTTCTCGACGTTTTCTAACTCAGGGAACAAATTGCACACTTCAGAGATGCATTTGGGCAACTTTGTCAGAAATGAGTTTTTTGCCTACAGAGACATGCCTATTTGCGCAGTAGTACAGATTCTGAGTATGTAACTGGCTTGATGAAATCAGCATTTCTCTTGCTTCCCTGTGCGTAGGGAAGCTCAGTTTTAGTCACAGTAGCTCCCACAAGTGTCTCCTCAGTGTGTTCACATTTCCTTAGATACAGTGTATTTGCTGGGAGAAAAGTGCATTACTGTGCGCTTTCACCGTTCAGCAAATACATGTGTAGAAGCACAGCGCTAGCAGAAACGAACGTTTCTCGACGTTTTCTAACTCAGGGAACAAGTTGCACACTTCTGAGATGCATTTGGGCAACTTTGTCAGAAATGAGTTTTTTGCCTACAGAGACATGCCTATTTGCGCAGTAGTACAGATTCTGAGTATGTAACTGGGCTGGATGAAATCAGCATTTCTCTTGCTTCCCTGTGCGTAGGGAAGCTCAGTTTTAGTCACAGTAGCTCCCACAAGTGTCCTCTCAGTGTGTTCCCATTTCCTTAGAAACAGTGTATTTGCTGGGAGAAAAGTGCATTACTGTGCGCTTTCACCGTTCAGCAAATACATGTGTAGAAGCACAGCGCTAGCAGAAACGACCGTGTCTCGACGTTTTCTAACTCAGGGAACAAGTTGCACACTTCTGAAATGCATTTGGGCAACTTTGTCAGAAATGAGTTTTTTGCCTACAGAGACATGCCTATTTGCGCAGTAGTACAGATTCTGAGTATGTAACTGGGCTTGATGAAATCAGCATTTCTCTTGCTTCCCTGTGCGTAGGGAAGCTCAGTTTTAGTCACAGTAGCTCCCACAAGTGTCTCCTCAGTGTGTTCCCATTTCCTTAGAAACAGTGTATTTGCTGGGAGAAAAGTGCATTACTGTGCGCTTTCACCGTTCAGCAAATACATGTGTAGAAGCACAGCGCTAGCAAAAACGAACGTTTCTCGACCTTTTCGAACTCAGGGAACAAGTTGCACACTTCTGAGATGCATTTGGGCAACTTTGTCAGAAATGAGTTTTTTGCCTACAGAGACATGCCTATTTGCGCAGTAGTACAGATTCTGAGTATGTAACTGGGCTGGATGAAATCAGCATTTCTCTTGCTTCGCTGTGCGTAGGGAAGCTCAGTTTTAGTCACAGTAGCTCCCACAAGTGTCCTCTCAGTGTGTTCCCATTTCCTTAGAAACAGTGTATTTACTGGGAGAAAAGTGCATTACTGTGCGCTTTCACCGTTCAGCAAATACATGTGTAGAAGCACAGCGCTAGCAGAAACAACCATTTCTCGACGTTTTCTAACTCAGGGAACAAGCTCCACACTTCTGAGATGCATTTGGGCAACTTTGTCAGAAATGAGTTTTTTGCCTACAGAGACATGCCTATTTGCTCAGTAGTACAGATTCTGAGTATGTAACTGGGCTTGATGAAATCAGCATTTCTCTTGCTTCCCTGTGCGTAGGGAAGCTCAGTTTTAGTCACAGTAGCTCCCACAAGTGTCTCCTCAGTGTGTTCCCATTTCCTTAGAAACAGTGTATTTGCTGCGAGAAAAGTGCATTACTGTGCGCTTTCACCGTTCAGCAAATACATGTGTAGAAGCACAGCGCTAGCAGAAACGAACGTTTCTCGACGTTTTCTAACTCAGGGAACAAGTTGCACACTTCTGAGATGCATTTGGGCAACTTTGTCAGAAATGAGTTTTTTGCCTAAAGAGACATGCCTATTTGCGCAGTAGTACAGATTCTGAGTATGTAACTGGGCTTGATGAAATCAGCATTTCTCTTGCTTCCCTGTGCGTAGGGAAGCTCAGTTTTAGTCACAGTAGCTCCCACAAGTGTCTCCTCAGTGTGTTCCCATTTCCTTAGAAACAGTGTATTTGCTGGGAGAAAAGTGCATTACTGTGCGCTTTCACCGTTCAGCAAATACATGTGTAGAAGCACAGCGCTAGCAGAAACGAACGTTTCTCGACGTTTTCTAACTCAGGGAACAAGTTGCACACTTCTGAGATGCATTTGGGCAACTCTGTCAGAAATGAGTTTTTTGCCTACAGAGACATGCCTATTTGCGCAGTAGTACAGATTCTGAGTATGTAACTGGGCTGGATGAAATCAGCATTTCTCTTGCTTCGCTGTGCGTAGGGAACCTCAGTTTTAGTCACAGTAGCTCCCACAAGTGTCCTCTCAGTGTGTTCCCATTTCCTTAGAAACAGTGTATTTGCTGGGAGAAAAGTGCATTACTGTGCGCTTTCACCGTTCAGCAAATACATGTGTAGAAGCACAGCGCTAGCAGAAACGAACGTTTCTCGACGTTTTCTAACTCAGGGAACAAGCTGCACACTTCTGAGATGCATTTGGGCAACTTTGTCAGAAATGAGTTTTTTGCCTACAGAGACATGCCTATTTGCTCAGTAGTACAGATTCTGAGTATGTAACTGGGCTTGATGAATTCAGCATTTCTCTTGCTTCCCTGTGCGTAGGGAAGCTCAGTTTTAGTCACAGTAGCTCCCACAAGTGTCTCCTCAGTGTGTTCCCATTTCCTTAGAAACAGTGTATTTGCTGGGAGAAAAGTGCATTACTGTGCGCTTTCACCGTTCAGCAAATACATGTGTAGAAGCACAGCGCTAGCAGAAACGAACGTTTCTCGACCTTTTCTAACTCAGGGAACAAATTGCACACTTCTGAGATGCATTTGGGCAACTTTGTCAGAAATGAGTTTTTTGCCTACAAAGACATGCCTATTTGCTCAGTAGTAAAGATTCTGAGTATGTAACTGGGCTTGATGAAATCAGCATTTCTCTTGCTTCCCTGTGCGTAGGGAAGCTCAGTTTTAGTCACTGGAGCTCCCACAAGTGTCTCCTCAGTGTGTTCCCATTTCCTTAGAAACAGTGTATTTGCTGGGAGAAAAGTGCATTACTGTGCGCTTTCACCGTTCAGCAAATACATGTGTAGAAGCACAGCGCTAGCAGAAACGAACGTTTCTCGACGTTTTCTAACTCAGGGAACAAGTTGCACACTTCTGAAATGCATTTGGGCAACTTTGTCAGAAATGAGTTTTTTGCCTAAAGAGACATGCCTATTTGCGCAGTAGTACAGATTCTGAGTATGTAACTGGGCTTGATGAAATCAGCATTTCTCTTGCTTCCCTGTGCGTAGGGAAGCTCAGTTTTAGTCACAGTAGCTCCCAGAAGTGTCGCCTCAGTGTGTTCCCATTTCCTTAGAAACAGTTTATTTGCTGGGAGAAAAGTGCATTACTGTGCGCTTTCACCGTTCAGCAAATACATGTGTAGAAGCACAGCGCTAGCAGAAACAAACGTTTCTCGACGTTTTCTAACTCAGGGAACAAGTTGCACACTTCTGAGATGCATTTGGGCAACTTTGTCAGAAATGAGTTTTTTGCCTACAGAGACATGTCTATTTGCGCAGTAGTACAGATTCTGAGTATGTAACTGGGCTTGATGAAATCAGCATTTCTATGGCTTCGCTGTGCGTAGGGAAGCTCAGTTTTAGTCACTGGAGCTCCCACAAGTGTCTCCTCAGTGTGTTCCCATTTCATTAGAAACAGTGTATTTGCTGGGAGAAAAGTGCATTACTGTGCGCTTTCACCGTTCAGCAAATACATGTGTAGAAGCACAGCGCTAGCAGAAACGAACGTTTCTCGACGTTTTCTAACTCAGGGAACAAGTTGCACACTTCTGAGATGCATTTGGGCAACTTTGTCAGAAATGAGTTTTTTGCCTACAGAGACATGCCTATTTGCCCAGTAGTACAGATTCTGAGTATGTAACTGGGCTTGATGAAATCAGCATTTCTCTTGCTTCACTGTGCGTAGGGAAGCTCAGTTTTAGTCACAGTAGCTCCCACAAGTGTCCTCTCAGTGTGTTCCCATTTCATTAGAAACAGTGTATTTGCTGGGAGAAAAGTGCATTACTCTGTGCTTTCACCGTTCAGCAAATACATGTGTAGAAGCACAGCGCTAGCAGAAACAACCGTTTCTCAACGTTTTCTAACTCAGGGAACAAACTGCACACTTCTGAGATGCATTTGGGCAACTTTGTCAGAAATGAGTTTTTTGCCTACAGAGACATGTCTATTTGCGCAGTAGTACAGATTCTGAGTATGTAACTGGGCTTGATGAAATCAGCATTTCTCTTGCTTCCCTGTGCGTAGGGAAGCTCAGTTTTAGTCACAGTAGCTCACACAAGTGTCTCCTCAGTGTGTTCCCATTTCCTTAGAAACAGTGTATTTGCTGGGAGAAAAGTGCATTACTGTGCGCTTTCACCGTTCAGCAAATACATGTGTAGAAGCACAGCGCTAGCAGAAACGAACGTTTCTCGACGTTTTCTAACTCAGGGAACAAGTTGGACACTTCTGAGATGCATTTGGGCAACTTTGTCAGAAATTAGTTTTTTGCCTACAGAGACATGCCTATTTGCGCAGTAGTACAGATTCTGAGTATGTAACTGGGCTGGATGAAATCAGCATTTCTCTTGCTTCACTGTGCGTAGGGAAGCTCAGTTTTAGTCACAGTAGCTCCCACAAGTGTCCTCTCAGTGTGTTCCCATTTCCTTAGAAACAGTGTATTTGCTGGGAGAAAAGTGCATTACTGTGAGCTTTCACCGTTCAGCAAATACATGTGTAGAAGCACAGCGCTAGCAGAAACAACCGTTTCTCAACGTTTTCTAACTCAGGGAACAAACTGCACACTTCTGAGATGCATTTGGGCAACTTTGTCAGAAATGAGTTTTTTGCCTACAGAGACATGCCTATTTGCTCAGTAGTACAGATTCTGAGTATGTAACTTGGCTTGATGAAATCAGCATTTCTCTTGCTTCCCTGTGTGTAGGGAAGCTCAGTTTTAGTCACTGGAGCTCCCACAAGTGTCTCCTCAGGGTGTTCCCATTTCCTTAGAAACAGTGTATTTGCTGGGAGAAAAGTGCATTACTGTGCGCTTTCACCGTTCAGCAAATACATGTGTAGAAGCCCAGCGCTAGCAGTAACGACCGTGTCTCGACGTTTTCTAACTCAGGGAACAAGTTGCACACTTCTGAAATGCATTTGGGCAACTTTGTCAGAAATGAGTTTTTTGCCTAAAGAGACATGCCTATTTGCGCAGTAGTACAGATTCTGAGTATGTAACTGGGCTTGATGAAATCAGCATTTCTCTTGCTTCCCTGTGCGTAGGGAAGCTCAGTTTTAGTCACAGTAGCTCCCACAAGTGTCTCCTCAGTGTGTTCCCATTTCCTTAGAAACAGTGTATTTGCTGGGAGAAAAGTGCATTACTGTGCGCTTTCACCGTTCAGCAAATACATGTGTAGAAGCACAGCGCTAGCAGAAACGAACGTTTCTCGACGTTTTCTAACTCAGGGAACAAGTTGCACACTTCTGAGATGCATTTGGGCAACTTTGTCAGAAATGAGTTTTTTGCCAACAGAGACATGCCTATTTGCTCAGTAGTACAGATTCTGAGTATGTAACTGGGCTGGATGAAATCAGCATTTCTCTTGCTTCGCTGTGCGTAGGGAAGCTCAGTTTTAGTCACAGTAGCTCCCACAAGTGTCCTCTCAGTGTGTTCCCATTTCCTTAGAAACAGTGTATTTGCTGGGAGAAAAGTGCATTACTGTGCGCTTTCACCGTTCAGCAAATACATGTGTAGAAGCACAGCGCTAGCAGAAACAACCGTTTCTCGACGTTTTCTAACTCAGGGAACAAGCTGCACACTTCTGAGATGCATTTGGGCAACTTTGTCAGAAATGAGTTTTTTGCCTACAGAGACATGCCTATTTGCTCAGTAGTACAGATTCTGAGTATGTAACTGGGCTTGATGAAATCAGCATTTCTCTTGCTTCCCTGTGCGTAGGGAAGCTCAGTTTTAGTCACAGTAGCTCCCACAAGTGTCTCCTCAGTGTGTTCCCATTTCCTTAGAAACAGTGTATTTGCTGCGAGAAAAGTGCATTTACTGTGCGCTTTCACCGTTCAGCAAATACATGTGTAGAAGCACAGCGCTAGCAGAAACGAATGTTTCTCGACGTTTTCTAACTCAGGGAACAAGTTGCACACTTCTGAGATGCATTTGGGCAACTTTGTCAGAAATGAGTTTTTTGCCTACAGAGACATGCCTATTTGCGCAGTAGTACAGATTCTGAGTATGTAACTGGGCTTGATGAAATCAGCATTTCTCTTGCTTCCCTGTGCGTAGGGAAGCTCAGTTTTAGTCACAGTAGCTCCCACAAGTGTCTCCTCAGTGTGTTCCCATTTCCTTAGAAACAGTGTATTTGCTGGGAGAAAAGTGCATTACTGTGCGCTTTCACCGTTCAGCAAATACATGTGTAGAAGCACAGCGCTAGCAGAAACGAACGTTTCTCGACCTTTTCGAACTCAGGGAACAAGTTGCACACTTCTGAGACGCATTTGGGCAACTTTGTCAGAAATGAGTTTTTTGCCTACAGAGACATGCCTATTTGCGCAGTAGTACAGATTCTGAGTATGTAACTGGGCTGGATGAAATCAGCATTTCTCTTGCTTCGCTGTGCGTAGGGAAGCTCAGTTTTAGTCACAGTAGCTCCCACAAGTGTCCTCTCAGTGTGTTCCCATTTCCTTAGAAACAGTGTATTTGCTGGGAGAAAAGTGCATTACTGTGCGCTTTCACCGTTCAGCAAATACATGTGTAGAAGCACAGCGCTAGCAGAAACAACCGTTTCTCGACGTTTTCTAACTCAGGGAACAAGCTCCACACTTCTGAGATGCATTTGGGCAACTTTGTCAGAAATGAGTTTTTTGCCTACAGAGACATGCCTATTTGCTCAGTAGTACAGATTCTGAGTATGTAACTGGGCTTGATGAAATCAGCATTTCTCTTGCTTCCCTGTGCGTAGGGAAGCTCAGTTTTAGTCACAGTAGCTCCCACAAGTGTCTCCTCAGTGTGTTCCCATTTCCTTAGAAACAGTGTATTTGCTGCGAGAAAAGTGCATTACTGTGCGCTTTCACCGTTCAGCAAATACATGTGTAGAAGCACAGCGCTAGCAGAAACGAACGTTTCTCGACGTTTTCTAACTCAGGGAACAAGTTGCACACTTCTGAGATGCATTTGGGCAACTTTGTCAGAAATGAGTTTTTTGCCTACAGAGACATGCCTATTTGCGCAGTAGTACAGATTCTGAGTATGTAACTGGGCTGGATGAAATCAGCATTTCTCTTGCTTCCCTGTGCGTAGGGAAGCTCAGTTTTAGTCACAGTAGCTCCCACAAGTGTCTCCTCAGTGTGTTCCCATTTCCTTAGAAACAGTGTATTTGCTGGGAGAAAAGTGCATTACTGTGCGCTTTCACCGTTCAGCAAATACATGTGTAGAAGCACAGCGCTAGCAGAAACGAACGTTTCTCGACGTTTTCTAACTCAGGGAACAAGTTGCACACTTCTGAGATGCATTTGGGCAACTCTGTCAGAAATGAGTTTTTTGCCTACAGAGACATGCCTATTTGCTCAGTAGTACAGATTCTGAGTATGTAACTGGGCTTGATGAATTCAGCATTTCTCTTGCTTCCCTGTGCGTAGGGAAGCTCAGTTTTAGTCACAGTAGCTCCCACAAGTGTCTCCTCAGTGTGTTCCCATTTCCTTAGAAACAGTGTATTTGCTGGGAGAAAAGTGCATTACTGTGCGCTTTCACCGTTCAGCAAATACATGTGTAGAAGCACAGCGCTAGCAGAAACGAACGTTTCTCGACCTTTTCTAACTCAGGGAACAAATTGCACACTTCTGAGATGCATTTGGGCAACTTTGTCAGAAATGAGTTTTTTGCCTACAAAGACATGCCTATTTGCTCAGTAGTAAAGATTCTGAGTATGTAACTGGGCTTGATGAAATCAGCATTTCTCTTGCTTCCCTGTGCGTAGGGAAGCTCAGTTTTAGTCACAGTAGCTCCCACAAGTGTCTCCTCAGTGTGTTCCCATTTCCTTAGAAACAGTGTATTTGCTGGGAGAAAAGTGCATTACTGTGCGCTTTCACCGTTCAGCAAATACATGTGTAGAAGCACAGCGCTAGCAGAAACGACCGTTTCTCGACGTTTTCTAACTCAGGGAACAAGTTGCACACTTCTGAAATGCATTTGGGCAACTTTGTCAGAAATGAGTTTTTTGCCTAAAGAGACATGCCTATTTGCGCAGTAGTACAGATTCTGAGTATGTAACTGGGCTTGATGAAATCAGCATTTCTCTTGCTTCCCTGTGCGTAGGGAAGCTCAGTTTTAGTCACAGTAGCTCCCACAAGTGTCTCCTCAGTGTGTTCCCATTTCCTTAGAAACAGTTTATTTGCTGGGAGAAAAGTGCATTACTGTGCGCTTTCACCGTTCAGCAAATACATGTGTAGAAGCACAGCGCTAGCAGAAACAAACGTTTCTCGACGTTTTCTAACTCAGGGAACAAGTTGCACACTTCTGAGATGCATTTGGGCAACTTTGTCAGAAATGAGTTTTTTGCCTACAGAGACATGTCTATTTGCGCAGTAGTACAGATTCTGAGTATGTAACTGGGCTTGATGAAATCAGCATTTCTATGGCTTCGCTGTGCGTAGGGAAGCTCAGTTTTAGTCACTGGAGCTCCCACAAGTGTCTCCTCAGTGTGTTCCCATTTCATTAGAAACAGTGTATTTGCTGGGAGAAAAGTGCATTACTGTGCGCTTTCACCGTTCAGCAAATACATGTGTAGAAGCCCAGCGCTAGCAGAAACGACCGTTTCTCGACGTTTTCTAACTCAGGGAACAAGTTGCACACTTCTGAAATGCATTTGGGCAACTTTGTCAGAAATGAGTTTTTTGCCTAAAGAGACATGCCTATTTGCGCAGTAGTACAGATTCTGAGTATGTAACTGGGCTTGATGAAATCAGCATTTCTCTTGCTTCCCTGTGCGTAGGGAAGCTCAGTTTTAGTCACAGTAGCTCACACAAGTGTCTCCTCAGTGTGTTCCCATTTCCTTAGAAACAGTGTATTTGCTGGGAGAAAAGTGCATTACTGTGCGCTTTCACCGTTCAGCAAATACATGTGTAGAAGCACAGCGCTAGCAGAAACGAACGTTTCTCGACGTTTTCTAACTCAGGGAACAAGTTGCACACTTCTGAGATGCATTTGGGCAACTTTGTCAGAAATGAGTTTTTTGCCAACAGAGACATGCCTATTTGCTCAGTAGTACAGATTCTGAGTATGTAACTGGGCTGGATGAAATCAGCATTCCTCTTGCTTCCCTGTGCGTAGGGAAGCTCAGTTTTAGTCACAGTAGCTCCCACAAGTGTCCTCTCAGTGTGTTCCCATTTCCTTAGAAACAGTGTATTTGCTGGGAGAAAAGTGCATTACTGTGCGCTTTCACCGTTCAGCAAATACATGTGTAGAAGCACAGCGCTAGCAGAAACAACCGTTTCTCGACGTTTTCTAACTCAGGGAACAAGCTGCACACTTCTGAGATGCATTTGGGCAACTTTGTCAGAAATGAGTTTTTTGCCTACAGAGACATGCCTATTTGCTCAGTAGTACAGATTCTGAGTATGTAACTGGGCTTGATGAAATCAGCATTTCTCTTGCTTCCCTGTGCGTAGGGAAGCTCAGTTTTAGTCACAGTAGCTCCCACAAGTGTCTCCTCAGTGTGTTCCCATTTCCTTAGAAACAGTGTATTTGCTGCGAGAAAAGTGCATTTACTGTGCGCTTTCACCGTTCAGCAAATACATGTGTAGAAGCACAGCGCTAGCAGAAACGAATGTTTCTCGACGTTTTCTAACTCAGGGAACAAGTTGCACACTTCTGAGATGCATTTGGGCAACTTTGTCAGAAATGAGTTTTTTGCCTACAGAGACATGCCTATTTGCGCAGTAGTACAGATTCTGAGTATGTAACTGGGCTTGATGAAATCAGCATTTCTCTTGCTTCCCTGTGCGTAGGGAAGCTCAGTTTTAGTCACAGTAGCTCCCACAAGTGTCTCCTCAGTGTGTTCCCATTTCCTTAGAAACAGTGTATTTGCTGGGAGAAAAGTGCATTACTGTGCGCTTTCACCGTTCAGCAAATACATGTGTAGAAGCACAGCGCTAGCAGAAACGAACGTTTCTCGACCTTTTCGAACTCAGGGAACAAGTTGCACACTTCTGAGACGCATTTGGGCAACTTTGTCAGAAATGAGTTTTTTGCCTACAGAGACATGCCTATTTGCGCAGTAGTACAGATTCTGAGTATGTAACTGGGCTGGATGAAATCAGCATTTCTCTTGCTTCGCTGTGCGTAGGGAAGCTCAGTTTTAGTCACAGTAGCTCCCACAAGTGTCCTCTCAGTGTGTTCCCATTTCCTTAGAAACAGTGTATTTGCTGGGAGAAAAGTGCATTACTGTGCGCTTTCACCGTTCAGCAAATACATGTGTAGAAGCACAGCGCTAGCAGAAACAACCGTTTCTCGACGTTTTCTAACTCAGGGAACAAGCTCCACACTTCTGAGATGCATTTGGGCAACTTTGTCAGAAATGAGTTTTTTGCCTACAGAGACATGCCTATTTGCTCAGTAGTACAGATTCTGAGTATGTAACTGGGCTTGATGAAATCAGCATTTCTCTTGCTTCCCTGTGCGTAGGGAAGCTCAGTTTTAGTCACAGTAGCTCCCACAAGTGTCTCCTCAGTGTGTTCCCATTTCCTTAGAAACAGTGTATTTGCTGCGAGAAAAGTGCATTACTGTGCGCTTTCACCGTTCAGCAAATACATGTGTAGAAGCACAGCGCTAGCAGAAACGAACGTTTCTCGACGTTTTCTAACTCAGGGAACAAGTTGCACACTTCTGAGATGCATTTGGGCAACTTTGTCAGAAATGAGTTTTTTGCCTACAGAGACATGCCTATTTGCGCAGTAGTACAGATTCTGAGTATGTAACTGGGCTGGATGAAATCAGCATTTCTCTTGCTTCCCTGTGCGTAGGGAAGCTCAGTTTTAGTCACAGTAGCTCCCACAAGTGTCTCCTCAGTGTGTTCCCATTTCCTTAGAAACAGTGTATTTGCTGGGAGAAAAGTGCATTACTGTGCGCTTTCACCGTTCAGCAAATACATGTGTAGAAGCACAGCGCTAGCAGAAACGAACGTTTCTCGACGTTTTCTAACTCAGGGAACAAGTTGCACACTTCTGAGATGCATTTGGGCAACTCTGTCAGAAATGAGTTTTTTGCCTACAGAGACATGCCTATTTGCTCAGTAGTACAGATTCTGAGTATGTAACTGGGCTTGATGAATTCAGCATTTCTCTTGCTTCCCTGTGCGTAGGGAAGCTCAGTTTTAGTCACAGTAGCTCCCACAAGTGTCTCCTCAGTGTGTTCCCATTTCCTTAGAAACAGTGTATTTGCTGGGAGAAAAGTGCATTACTGTGCGCTTTCACCGTTCAGCAAATACATGTGTAGAAGCACAGCGCTAGCAGAAACGAACGTTTCTCGACCTTTTCTAACTCAGGGAACAAATTGCACACTTCTGAGATGCATTTGGGCAACTTTGTCAGAAATGAGTTTTTTGCCTACAAAGACATGCCTATTTGCTCAGTAGTAAAGATTCTGAGTATGTAACTGGGCTTGATGAAATCAGCATTTCTCTTGCTTCCCTGTGCGTAGGGAAGCTCAGTTTTAGTCACAGTAGCTCCCACAAGTGTCTCCTCAGTGTGTTCCCATTTCCTTAGAAACAGTGTATTTGCTGGGAGAAAAGTGCATTACTGTGCGCTTTCACCGTTCAGCAAATACATGTGTAGAAGCACAGCGCTAGCAGAAACGACCGTTTCTCGACGTTTTCTAACTCAGGGAACAAGTTGCACACTTCTGAAATGCATTTGGGCAACTTTGTCAGAAATGAGTTTTTTGCCTAAAGAGACATGCCTATTTGCGCAGTAGTACAGATTCTGAGTATGTAACTGGGCTTGATGAAATCAGCATTTCTCTTGCTTCCCTGTGCGTAGGGAAGCTCAGTTTTAGTCACAGTAGCTCCCACAAGTGTCTCCTCAGTGTGTTCCCATTTCCTTAGAAACAGTTTATTTGCTGGGAGAAAAGTGCATTACTGTGCGCTTTCACCGTTCAGCAAATACATGTGTAGAAGCACAGCGCTAGCAGAAACAAACGTTTCTCGACGTTTTCTAACTCAGGGAACAAGTTGCACACTTCTGAGATGCATTTGGGCAACTTTGTCAGAAATGAGTTTTTTGCCTACAGAGACATGTCTATTTGCGCAGTAGTACAGATTCTGAGTATGTAACTGGGCTTGATGAAATCAGCATTTCTATGGCTTCGCTGTGCGTAGGGAAGCTCAGTTTTAGTCACTGGAGCTCCCACAAGTGTCTCCTCAGTGTGTTCCCATTTCATTAGAAACAGTGTATTTGCTGGGAGAAAAGTGCATTACTGTGCGCTTTCACCGTTCAGCAAATACATGTGTAGAAGCCCAGCGCTAGCAGAAACGACCGTTTCTCGACGTTTTCTAACTCAGGGAACAAGTTGCACACTTCTGAAATGCATTTGGGCAACTTTGTCAGAAATGAGTTTTTTGCCTAAAGAGACATGCCTATTTGCGCAGTAGTACAGATTCTGAGTATGTAACTGGGCTTGATGAAATCAGCATTTCTCTTGCTTCCCTGTGCGTAGGGAAGCTCAGTTTTAGTCACAGTAGCTCACACAAGTGTCTCCTCAGTGTGTTCCCATTTCCTTAGAAACAGTGTATTTGCTGGGAGAAAAGTGCATTACTGTGCGCTTTCACCGTTCAGCAAATACATGTGTAGAAGCACAGCGCTAGCAGAAACGAACGTTTCTCGACGTTTTCTAACTCAGGGAACAAGTTGCACACTTCTGAGATGCATTTGGGCAACTTTGTCAGAAATGAGTTTTTTGCCAACAGAGACATGCCTATTTGCTCAGTAGTACAGATTCTGAGTATGTAACTGGGCTGGATGAAATCAGCATTCCTCTTGCTTCCCTGTGCGTAGGGAAGCTCAGTTTTAGTCACAGTAGCTCCCACAAGTGTCCTCTCAGTGTGTTCCCATTTCCTTAGAAACAGTGTATTTGCTGGGAGAAAAGTGCATTACTGTGCGCTTTCACCGTTCAGCAAATACATGTGTAGAAGCACAGCGCTAGCAGAAACAACCGTTTCTCGACGTTTTCTAACTCAGGGAACAAGCTGCACACTTCTGAGATGCATTTGGGCAACTTTGTCAGAAATGAGTTTTTTGCCTACAGAGACATGCCTATTTGCTCAGTAGTACAGATTCTGAGTATGTAACTGGGCTTGATGAAATCAGCATTTCTCTTGCTTCCCTGTGCGTAGGGAAGCTCAGTTTTAGTCACAGTAGCTCCCACAAGTGTCTCCTCAGTGTGTTCCCATTTCCTTAGAAACAGTGTATTTGCTGCGAGAAAAGTGCATTTACTGTGCGCTTTCACCGTTCAGCAAATACATGTGTAGAAGCACAGCGCTAGCAGAAACGAACGTTTCTCGACGTTTTCTAACTCAGGGAACAAGTTGCACACTTCTGAGATGCATTTGGGCAACTTTGTCAGAAATGAGTTTTTTGCCTACAGAGACATGCCTATTTGCGCAGTAGTACAGATTCTGAGTATGTAACTGGGCTTGATGAAATCAGCATTTCTCTTGCTTCCCTGTGCGTAGGGAAGCTCAGTTTTAGTCACAGTAGCTCCCACAAGTGTCTCCTCAGTGTGTTCCCATTTCCTTAGAAACAGTGTATTTGCTGGGAGAAAAGTGCATTACTGTGCGCTTTCACCGTTCAGCAAATACATGTGTAGAAGCACAGCGCTAGCAGAAACGAACGTTTCTCGACGTTTTCTAACTCAGGGAACAAGTTGAACACTTCTGAGATGCATTTGGGCAACTTTGTCAGAAATGAGTTTTTTGCCTACAGAGACATGCCTATTTGCGCAGTAGTACAGATTCTGAGTATGTAACTGGGCTGGATGAAATCAGCATTTCTCTTGCTTCGCTGTGCGTAGGGAAGCTCAGTTTTAGTCACAGTAGCTCCCACAAGTGTCCTCTCAGTGTGTTCCCATTTCCTTAGAAACAGTGTATTTGCTGGGAGAAAAGTGCATTACTGTGCGCTTTAACCGTTCAGCAAATACATGTGTAGAAGCACAGCGCTAGCAGAAACAACCGTTTCTCGACGTTTTCTAACTCAGGGAACAAGCTGCACACTTCTGAGATGCATTTGGGCAACTTTGTCAGAAATGAGTTTTTTGCCTACAGAGACATGCCTATTTGCTCAGTAGTACAGATTCTGAGTATGTAACTGGGCTTGATGAATTCAGCATTTCTCTTGCTTCCCTGTGCGTAGGGAAGCTCAGTTTTAGTCACAGTAGCTCCCACAAGTGTCCTCTCAGTGTGTTCCCATTTCCTTAGAAACAGTTTATTTGCTGGGAGAAAAGTGCATTACTGTGCGCTTTCACTGTTCAGCAAATACATGTGTAGAAGCACAGCGCTAGCAGAAACAAACGTTTCTCGACGTTTTCTAACTCAGGGAACAAGTTGCACACTTCTTAGATGCATTTGGGCAACTTTGTCAGAAATGAGTTTTTTGCCTACAGAGACATGTCTATTTGCGCAGTAGTACAGATTCTGAGTATGTAACTGGGCTTGATGAAATCAGCATTTCTCTTGCTTCCCTGTGTGTAGGGAAGCTCAGTTTTAGTCACAGTAGCTCCCACAAGTGTCTCCTCAGCGTGTTCCCATTTCCTTAGAAACAGTGTATTTGCTGGGAGAAAAGTGCATTATTGTGCGCTTTCACCGTTCAGCAAATACATGTGTAAAAGCACAGCGCTAGCAGAAACAACCGTTTCTCGACGTTTTCTAACTCAGGGAACAAATTGCACACTTCTGAGATGCATTTGGGCAACTTTGTCAGAAATGAGTTCTTTGCCTACAAAGACATGCCTATTTGCTCAGTAGTAAAGATTCTAGGTATGTAACTGGGCTTGATGAAATCAGCATTTCTCTTGCTTCCCTGTGCGTAGGGAAGCTCAGTTTTAGTCACTGGAGCTCCCACAAGTGTCTCCTCAGTGTGTTCCCATTTCCTTAGAAACAGTGTATTTGCTGGGAGAAAAGTGCATTACTGTGCGCTTTCACCGTTCAGCAAATACATGTGTAGAAGCCCAGCGCTAGCAGAAACAACCGTTTCTCGACGTTTTCTAACTCAGGGAACAAGTTGCACACTTCTGAAATGCATTTGGGCAACTTTGTCAGAAATGAGTTCTTTGCCTAAAGAGACATGCCTATTTGCGCAGTAGTACAGATTCTGAGTATGTAACTGGGCTTGATGAAATCAGCATTTCTCTTGCTTCCCTGTGCGTAGGGAAGCTCAGTTTTAGTCACAGTAGCTCCCACAAGTGTCTCCTCAGTGTGTTCCCATTTCCTTAGAAACAGTTTATTTGCTGGGAGAAAAGTGCATTACTGTGCGCTTTCACCGTTCAGCAAATACATGTGTAGAAGCACAGCGCTAGCAGAAACAAACGTTTCTCGACGTTTTCTAACTCAGGGAACAAGTTGCACACTTCTGAGATGCATTTGGGCAACTTTGTCAGAAATGAGTTTTTTGCCTACAGAGACATGTCTATTTGCGCAGTAGTACAGATTCTGAGTATGTAACTGGGCTTGATTAAATCAGCATTTCTCTTGCTTCCCTGTGCATAGGGAAGCTCAGTTTTAGTCACTGGAGCTCCCAAAAGCGTCTCCTCAGTGTGTTCCCATTTCATTAGAGACAGTGTATTTGCTGGGAGAAAAGTGCATTACTGTGCGCTTTCACCGTTCAGCATATACATGTGTAGAAGCCCAGCGCTAGCAGAAACGACCGTTTCTCGACGTTTTCTAACTCAGGGAACAAGTTGCACACTTCTGAGATGCATTTGGGCAACTCTGTCAGAAATGAGTTTTTTGCCTACAGAGACATGCCTATTTGCGCAGTAGTACAGATTCTGAGTATGTAACTGGGCTGAATGAAATCAGCATTTCTCTTGCTTCACTGTGCGTAGAGAAGCTCAGTTTTAGTCACAGTAGCTGCCACAAGTGTCCTCTCAGTGTGTTCCCTTTTCCTTAGAAACAGTGTATTGGCTGGGAGAAAAGTGCATTACTGTGCGCTTTCACCGTTCAGCAAATACATGTGTAGAAGCACAGCGCTAGCAGAAACAACCGTTTCTCGACGTTTTCTAACTCAGGGAACAAATTGCACACTTCTGAGATGCATTTGTTCAACTTTGTCAGAAATGAGTTCTTTGCCTACAGAGACATGCCTATTTGCTCAGTAGTAAAGATTCTGAGTATGTAACTGGGCTTGATGAAATCAGCATTTCTCTTGCTTCCCTGTGCGTAGGGATGCTCAGTTTTAGTCACTGGAGCTCCCACAAGTGTCTCCTCAGTGTGTTCCCATTTCATTAGAAACAGTGTATTTGCTGGGAGAAAAGTGCATTACTGTGCGCTTTCACCGTTCAGCAAATACATGTGTAGAAGCCCAGCGCTAGCAGAAACGACCGTGTCTCGACGTTTTCTAACTCAGGGAACAAGTTGCACACTTCTGAAATGCATTTGGGCAACTTTGTCAGAAATGAGTTTTTTGCCTAAAGAGACATTCCTATTTGCGCAGTAGTACAGATTCTGAGTATGTAACTGGGCTTGATGAAATCAGCATTTCTCTTGCTTCCCTGTGCGTAGGGAAGCTCAGTTTTAGTCACAGTAGCTCCCACAAGTGTCTCCTCAGTGTGTTCCCATTTCCTTAGAAACAGTGTATTTGCTGGGAGAAAAGTGCATTACTGTGCGCTTTCACCGTTCAGCAAATACATGTGTAGAAGCACAGCGCTAGCAGAAACGAACGTTTCTCGACGTTTTCTAACTCAGGGAACAAGTTGCACACTTCTGAGATGCATTTGGGCAACTTTGTCAGAAATGAGTTTTTTGCCTACAGAGACATGCCTATTTGCGCAGTAGTACAGATTCTGAGTATGTAACTGGGCTGGATGAAATCAGCATTTCTCTTGCTTCGCTGTGCGTAGGGAAGCTCAGTTTTAGTCACAGTAGCTCCCACAAGTGTCCTCTCAGTGTGTTCCCATTTCCTTAGAAACAGTGTATTTGCTGGGAGAAAAGTGCATTACTGTGCGCTTTCACCGTTCAGCAAATACATGTGTAGAAGCACAGCGCTAGCAGAAACAACCGTTTCTCGACGTTTTCTAACTCAGGGAACAAGCTGCACACTTCTGAGATGCATTTGGGCAACTTTGTCAGAAATTAGTTTTTTGCCTACAGAGACATGCCTATTTGCGCAGTAGTACAGATTCTGAGTATGTAACTGGGCTGAATGAAATCAGCATTTCTCTTGCTTCACTGTGCGTAGAGAAGCTCAGTTTTAGTCACAGTAGCTCCCACAAGTGTCCTCTCAGTGTGTTCCCTTTTCCTTAGAAACAGTGTATTGGCTGGGAGAAAAGTGCATTACTGTGCGCTTTCACCGTTCAGCAAATACATGTGTAGAAGCACAGCGCTAGCAGAAACAACCGTTTCTCGACGTTTTCTAACTCAGGGAACAAATTGCACACTTCTGAGATGCATTTGTTCAACTTTGTCAGAAATGAGTTCTTTGCCTACAGAGACATGCCTATTTGCTCAGTAGTAAAGATTCTGAGTATGTAACTGGGCTTGATGAAATCAGCATTTCTCTTGCTTCCCTGTGCGTAGGGATGCTCAGTTTTAGTCACTGGAGCTCCCACAAGTGTCTCCTCAGTGTGTTCCCATTTCATTAGAAACAGTGTATTTGCTGGGAGAAAAGTGCATTACTGTGCGCTTTCACCGTTCAGCAAATACATGTGTAGAAGCCCAGCGCTAGCAGAAACGACCGTGTCTCGACGTTTTCTAACTCAGGGAACAAGTTGCACACTTCTGAAATGCATTTGGGCAACTTTGTCAGAAATGAGTTTTTTGCCTAAAGAGACATTCCTATTTGCGCAGTAGTACAGATTCTGAGTATGTAACTGGGCTTGATGAAATCAGCATTTCTCTTGCTTCCCTGTGCGTAGGGAAGCTCAGTTTTAGTCACAGTAGCTCCCACAAGTGTCTCCTCAGTGTGTTCCCATTTCCTTAGAAACAGTGTATTTGCTGGGAGAAAAGTGCATTACTGTGCGCTTTCACCGTTCAGCAAATACATGTGTAGAAGCACAGCGCTAGCAGAAACGAACGTTTCTCGACGTTTTCTAACTCAGGGAACAAGTTGCACACTTCTGAGATGCATTTGGGCAACTTTGTCAGAAATGAGTTTTTTGCCTACAGAGACATGCCTATTTGCGCAGTAGTACAGATTCTGAGTATGTAACTGGGCTGGATGAAATCAGCATTTCTCTTGCTTCGCTGTGCGTAGGGAAGCTCAGTTTTAGTCACAGTAGCTCCCACAAGTGTCCTCTCAGTGTGTTCCCATTTCCTTAGAAACAGTGTATTTGCTGGGAGAAAAGTGCATTACTGTGCGCTTTCACCGTTCAGCAAATACATGTGTAGAAGCACAGCGCTAGCAGAAACAACCGTTTCTCGACGTTTTCTAACTCAGGGAACAAGCTGCACACTTCTGAGATGCATTTGGGCAACTTTGTCAGAAATGAGTTTTTTGCCTACAGAGACATGCCTATTTGCTCAGTAGTACAGATTCTGAGTATGTAACTGGGCTTGATGAAATCAGCATTTCTCTTGCTTCCCTGTGCGTAGGGAAGCTCAGTTTTAGTCACAGTAGCTCCCACAAGTGTCTCCTCAGTGTGTTCCCATTTCCTTAGAAACAGTGTATTTGCTGCGAGAAAAGTGCATTACTGTGCGCTTTCACCGTTCAGCAAATACATGTGTAGAAGCACAGCGCTAGCAGAAACGAACGTTTCTCGACGTTTTCTAACTCAGGGAACAAGTTGCACACTTCTGAGATGCATTTGGGCAACTTTGTCAGAAATGAGTTTTTTGCCTAAAGAGACATGCCTATTTGCGCAGTAGTACAGATTCTGAGTATGTAACTGGGCTTGATGAAATCAGCATTTCTCTTGCTTCACTGTGCGTAGGGAAGCTCAGTTTTAGTCACAGTAGCTCCCACAAGTGTCTCCTCAGTGTGTTCCCATTTCCTTAGAAACAGTGTATTTGCTGGGAGAAAAGTACATTACTGTGCGCTTTCACCGTTCAGCAAATACATGTGTAGAAGAACAGCGCTAGCAGAAACGAACGTTTCTCGACGTTTTCTAACTCAGGGAACAAGTTGCACACTTCTGAGATGCATTTGGGCAACTCTGTCAGAAATGAGTTTTTTGCCTACAGAGACATGCCTATTTGCGCAGTAGTACAGATTCTGAGTATGTAACTGGGCTGGATGAAATCAGCATTTCTCTTGCTTCGCTGTGCGTAGGGAAGCTCAGTTTTAGTCACAGTAGCTCCCACAAGTGTCCTCTCAGTGTGTTCCCATTTCCTTAGAAACAGTGTATTTGCTGGGAGAAAAGTGCATTACTGTGCGCTTTCACCGTTCAGCAAATACATGTGTAGAAGCACAGCGCTAGCAGAAACAACCGTTTCTCGACGTTTTCTAACTCAGGGAACAAGCTGCACACTTCTGAGATGCATTTGGGCAACTTTGTCAGAAATGAGTTTTTTGCCTACAGAGACATGCCTATTTGCTCAGTAGTACAGATTCTGAGTATGTAACTGGGCTTGATGAATTCAGCATTTCTCTTGCTTCCCTGTGCGTAGGGAAGCTCAGTTTTAGTCACAGTAGCTCCCACAAGTGTCTCCTCAGTGTGTTCCCATTTCCTTAGAAACAGTTTATTTGCTGGGAGAAAAGTGCATTACTGTGCGCTTTCACCGTTCAGCAAATACATGTGTAGAAGCACAGCGCTAGCAGAAAGGAACGTTTCTCGACGTTTTCTAACTCAGGGAACAAGTTGCACACTTCTGAGATGCATTTGGGCAACTTTGTCAGAAATGAGTTTTTTGCCTACAGAGACATGCCTATTTGCGCAGTAGTACAGATTCTGAGTATGTAACTGGGCTGGATGAAATCAGCATTTCTCTTGCTTCGCTGTGCGTAGGGAAGCTCAGTTTTAGTCACAGTAGCTCCCACAAGTGTCCTCTCAGTGTGTTCCCATTTCCTTAGAAACAGTGTATTTGCTGGGAGAAAAGTGCATTACTGTGCGCTTTCACCGTTCAGCAAATACATGTGTAGAAGCACAGCGCTAGCAGAAACAACCGTTTCTCGACGTTTTCTAACTCAGGGAACAAGCTGCACACTTCTGAGATGCATTTGGGCAACTTTGTCAGAAATGAGTTTTTTGCCTACAGAGACATGCCTATTTGCTCAGTAGTACAGATTCTGAGTATGTAACTGGGCTTGATGAAATCAGCATTTCTCTTGCTTCCCTGTGCGTAGGGAAGCTCAGTTTTAGTCACAGTAGCTCCCACAAGTGTCTCCTCAGTGTGTTCCCATTTCCTTAGAAACAGTGTATTTGCTGCGAGAAAAGTGCATTACTGTGCGCTTTCACCGTTCAGCAAATACATGTGTAGAAGCACAGCGCTAGCAGAAACGACCGTTTCTCGACGTTTTCTAACTCAGGGAACAAGTTGCACACTTCTGAGATGCATTTGGGCAACTTTGTCAGAAATGAGTTCTTTGCCTACAGAGACATGCCTATTTGCTCAGTAGTAAAGATTCTGAGTATTAACTGGGCTTGATGAAATCAGCATTTCTCTTGCTTCCCTGTGCGTAGGGAAGCTCAGTTTTAGTCACAGTAGCTCCCACAAGTGTCTCCTCAGTGTGTTCCCATTTCCTTAGAAACAGTGTATTTGCTGGGAGAAAAGTGCATTACTGTGCGCTTTCACGGTTCAGCAAATACATGTGTAGAAGCACAGCGCTAGCAGAAACGAACGTTTCTCGACGTTTTCTAACTCAGGGAACAAGTTGCACACTTCTGAGATGCATTTGGGCAACTCTGTCAGAAATGAGTTTTTTGCCTACAGAGACATGCCTATTTGCGCAGTAGTACAGATTCTGAGTATGTAACTGGGCTGGATGAAATCAGCATTTCTCTTGCTTCGCTGTGCGTAGGGAAGCTCAGTTTTAGTCACAGTAGCTCCCACAAGTGTCCTCTCAGTGTGTTCCCATTTCCTTAGAAACAGTGTATTTGCTGGGAGAAAAGTGCATTACTGTGCGCTTTCACCGTTCAGCAAATACATGTGTAGAAGCACAGCGCTAGCAGAAACAACCGTTTCTCGACGTTTTCTAACTCAGGGAACAAGCTGCACACTTCTGAGATGCATTTGGGCAACTTTGTCAGAAATGAGTTTTTTGCCTACAGAGACATGCCTATTTGCTCAGTAGTACAGATTCTGAGTATGTAACTGGGCTTGATGAAATCAGCATTTCTCTTGCTTCCCTGTGCGTAGGGAAGCTCAGTTTTAGTCACAGTAGCTCCCACAAGTGTCTCCTCAGTGTGTTCCCATTTCCTTAGAAACAGTGTATTTGCTGCGAGAAAAGTGCATTACTGTGCGCTTTCACCGTTCAGCAAATACATGTGTAGAAGCACAGCGCTAGCAGAAACGACCGTTTCTCGACGTTTTCTAACTCAGGGAACAAGTTGCACACTTCTGAGATGCATTTGGGCAACTTTGTCAGAAATGAGTTCTTTGCCTACAGAGACATGCCTATTTGCTCAGTAGTAAAGATTCTGAGTATTAACTGGGCTTGATGAAATCAGCATTTCTCTTGCTTCCCTGTGCGTAGGGAAGCTCAGTTTTAGTCACAGTAGCTCCCACAAGTGTCTCCTCAGTGTGTTCCCATTTCCTTAGAAACAGTGTATTTGCTGGGAGAAAAGTGCATTACTGTGCGCTTTCACCGTTCAGCAAATACATGTGTAGAAGCACAGCGCTAGCAGAAACGAACGTTTCTCGACGTTTTCTAACTCAGGGAACAAGTTGCACACTTCTGAGATGCATTTGGGCAACTCTGTCAGAAATGAGTTTTTTGCCTACAGAGACATGCCTATTTGCGCAGTAGTACAGATTCTGAGTATGTAACTGGGCTGGATGAAATCAGCATTTCTCTTGCTTCGCTGTGCGTAGGGAAGCTCAGTTTTAGTCACAGTAGCTCCCACAAGTGTCCTCTCAGTGTGTTCCCATTTCCTTAGAAACAGTGTATTTGCTGGGAGAAAAGTGCATTACTGTGTGCTTTCACCGTTCAGCAAATACATGTGTAGAAGCACAGCGCTAGCAGAAACAACCGTTTCTCGACGTTTTCTAACTCAGGGAACAAGCTGCACACTTCTGAGATGCATTTGGGCAACTTTGTCAGAAATGAGTTTTTTGCCTACAGAGACATGCCTATTTGCTCAGTAGTACAGATTCTGAGTATGTAACTGGGCTTGATGAATTCAGCATTTCTCTTGCTTCCCTGTGCGTAGGGAAGCTCAGTTTTAGTCACAGTAGCTCCCACAAGTGTCTCCTCAGTGTGTTCCCATTCCCTTAGAAACAGTTTATTTGCTGGGAGAAAAGTGCATTACTGTGCGCTTTCACCGTTCAGCAAATACATGTGTAGAAGCACAGCGCTAGCAGAAACGAACGTTTATCGACGTTTTCTAACTCAGGGAACAAGTTGCACACTTCTGAGATGCATTTGGGCAACTTTGTCAGAAATGAGTTTTTTGCCTACAGAGACATGCCTATTTGCGCAGTAGTACAGATTCTGAGTATGTAACTGGGCTGGATGAAATCAGCATTTCTCTTGCTTCGCTGTGCGTAGGGAAGCTCAGTTTTAGTCACAGTAGCTCCCACAAGTGTCCTCTCAGTGTGTTCCCATTTCCTTAGAAACAGTGTATTTGCTGGGAGAAAAGTGCATTACTGTGCGCTTTCACCGTTCAGCAAATACATGTGTAGAAGCACAGCGCTAGCAGAAACAACCGTTTCTCGACGTTTTCTAACTCAGGGAACAAGCTGTACACTTCTGAGATGCATTTGGGCAACTTTGTCAGAAATGAGTTTTTTGCCTACAGAGACATGCCTATTTGCTCAGTAGTACAGATTCTGAGTATGTAACTGGGCTTGATGAAATCAGCATTTCTCTTGCTTCCCTGTGCGTAGGGAAGCTCAGTTTTAGTCACAGTAGCTCCCACAAGTGTCTCCTCAGTGTGTTCCCATTTCCTTAGAAACAGTGTATTTGCTGCGAGAAAAGTGCATTACTGTGCGCTTTCACCGTTCAGCAAATACATGTGTAGAAGCACAGCGCTAGCAGAAACGACCGTTTCTCGACGTTTTCTAACTCAGGGAACAAGTTGCACACTTCTGAGATGCATTTGGGCAACTTTGTCAGAAATGAGTTCTTTGCCTACAGAGACATGCCTATTTGCTCAGTAGTAAAGATTCTGAGTATTAACTGGGCTTGATGAAATCAGCATTTCTCTTGCTTCCCTGTGCGTAGGGAAGCTCAGTTTTAGTCACAGTAGCTCCCACAAGTGTCTCCTCAGTGTGTTCCCATTTCCTTAGAAACAGTGTATTTGCTGGGAGAAAAGTGCATTACTGTGCGCTTTCACCGTTCAGCAAATACATGGGTAGAAGCACAGCGCTAGCAGAAACGAACGTTTCTCGACGTTTTCTAACTCAGGGAACAAGTTGCACACTTCTGAGATGCATTTGGGCAACTTTGTCAGAAATGAGTTCTTTGCCTACAGAGACATGCCTATTTGCTCAGTAGTAAAGATTCTGAGTATTAACTGGGCTTGATGAAATCAGCATTTCTCTTGCTTCCCTGTGCGTAGGGAAGCTCAGTTTTAGTCACAGTAGCTCCCACAAGTGTCTCCTCAGTGTGTTCCCATTTCCTTAGAAACAGTGTATTTGCTGGGAGAAAAGTGCATTACTGTGCGCTTTCACCGTTCAGCAAATACATGTGTAGAAGCACAGCGCTAGCAGAAACGAACGTTTCTCGACGTTTTCTAACTCAGGGAACAAGTTGCACACTTCTGAGATGCATTTGGGCAACTCTGTCAGAAATGAGTTTTTTGCCTAAAGAGACATGCCTATTTGCGCAGTAGTACAGATTCTGAGTATGTAACTGGGCTGGATGAAATCAGCATTTCTCTTGCTTCGCTGTGCGTAGGGAAGCTCAGTTTTAGTCACAGTAGCTCCCACAAGTGTCCTCTCAGTGTGTTCCCATTTCCTTAGAAACAGTGTATTTGCTGGGAGAAAAGTGCATTACTGTGCGCTTTCACCGTTCAGCAAATACATGTGTAGAAGCACAGCGCTAGCAGAAACAACCGTTTCTCGACGTTTTCTAACTCAGGGAACAAGCTGCACACTTCTGAGATGCATTTGGGCAACTTTGTCAGAAATGAGTTTTTTGCCTACAGAGACATGCCTATTTGCTCAGTAGTACAGATTCTGAGTATGTAACTGGGCTTGATGAATTCAGCATTTCTCTTGCTTCCCTGTGCGTAGGGAAGCTCAGTTTTAGTCACAGTAGCTCCCACAAGTGTCTCCTCAGTGTGTTCCCATTTCCTTAGAAACAGTTTATTTGCTGGGAGAAAAGTGCATTACTGTGCGCTTTCACCGTTCAGCAAATACATGTGTAGAAGCACAGCGCTAGCAGAAACAAACGTTTCTCGACGTTTTCTAACTCAGGGAACAAGTTGCACACTTCTGAGATGCATTTGGGCAACTTTGTCAGAAATGACTTTTTTGCCTACAGAGACATGTCTATTTGCGCAGTAGTACAGATTCTGAGTATGTAACTGGGCTTGATGAAATCAGCATTTCTCTTGCTTCCCTGTGTGTAGGGAAGCTCAGTTTTAGTCACAGTAGCTCCCACAAGTGTCTCCTCAGTGTGTTCCCATTTCCTTAGAAACAGTGTATTTGCTGGGAGAAAAGTGCATTACTGTGCGCTTTCACCGTTCAGCAAATACATGTGTAGAAGCACAGCACTAGCAGAAACGAACGTTTCTCGACGTTTTCTAACTCAGGGAACAAATTGCACACTTCTGAGATTCATTTGGGCAACTTTGTCAGAAATGAGTTCTTTGCCTACAAAGACATGCCTATTTGCTCAGTAGTAAAGATTCTGAGTATGTAACTGGGCTTGATGAAATCAGCATTTCTCTTGCTTCCCTGTGCGTAGGGAAGCTCAGTTTTAGTCACTGGAGCTCCCAGAAGTGTCTCCTCAGTATGTTCCCATTTCCTTAGAAACAGTTTATTTGCTGGGAGAAAAGTGCATTACTGTGCGCTTTCACCGTTCAGCAAATACATGTGTAGAAGCACAGCGCTAGCAGAAACAAACGTTTCTCGACGTTTTCTAACTCAGGGAAGAAGTTGCACACTTCTGTGATGCATTTGGGCAACTTTGTCAGAAATGAGTTTTTTGCCTACAGAGACATGCCTATTTGCGCAGTAGTACAGATTCTGAGTATGTAACTGGGCTTGATGAAATCAGCATTTCTCTTGCTTCCCTGTGCGTAGGGAAGCTCAGTTTTAGTCACTGGAGCTCCCACAAGTGTCTCCTCAGTGTGTTCCCATTTCATTAGAAATAGTGTATTTGCTGGGAGAAAAGTGCATTACTGTGCGCTTTCACCGTTCAGCAAATACATGTGTAGAAGCCCAGCGCTAGCAGAAACGAACGTTTCTCGACGTTTTCTAACTCAGGGAACAAGCTGCACACTTCTGAGATGCATTTGGGCAACTTTGTCAGAAATGAGTTTTTTGCCTACAGAGACATGCCTATTTGCTCAGTAGTACAGATTCTGAGTATGTAACTGGGCTTGATGAATTCAGCATTTCTCTTGCTTCCCTGTGCGTAGGGAAGCTCAGTTTTAGTCACAGTAGCTCCCACAAGTGTCTCCTCAGTGTGTTCCCATTTCCTTAGAAACAGTTTATTTGCTGGGAGAAAAGTGCATTACTGTGCGCTTTCACCGTTCAGCAAATACATCTGTAGAAGCACAGCGCTAGCAGAAACAAACGTTTCTCGACGTTTTCTAACTCAGGGAACAAGTTGCACACTTCTGAGATGCATTTGGGCAACTTTGTCAGAAATGACTTTTTTGCCTACAGAGACATGTCTATTTGCGCAGTAGTACAGATTCTGAGTATGTAACTGGGCTTGATGAAATCAGCATTTCTCTTGCTTCCCTGTGTGTAGGGAAGCTCAGTTTTAGTCACAGTAGCTCCCACAAGTGTCTCCTCAGTGTGTTCCCATTTCCTTAGAAACAGTGTATTTGCTGGGAGAAAAGTGCATTACTGTGCGCTTTCACCGTTCAGCAAATACATGTGTAGAAGCACAGCGCTAGCAGAAACGAACGTTTCTCGACGTTTTCTAACTCAGGGAAGAAGTTGCACACTTCTGTGATGCAGTTGGGCAACTTTGTCAGAAATGAGTTTTTTGCCTACAGAGACATGCCTATTTGCGCAGTAGTACAGATTCTGAGTATGTAACTGGGCTTGATGAAATCAGCATTTCTCTTGCTTCCCTGTGCGTAGGGAAGCTCAGTTTTAGTCACTGGAGCTCCCACAAGTGTCTCCTCAGTGTGTTCCCATTTCATTAGAAATAGTGTATTTGCTGGGAGAAAAGTGCATTACTGTGCGCTTTCACCGTTCGGCAAATACATGTGTGGAAGCCCAGCGCTAGCAGAAACGAACGTTTCTCGACGTTTTCTAACTCAGGGAACAAGCTGCACACTTCTGAGATGCATTTGGGCAACTTTGTCAGAAATGAGTTTTTTGCCTACAGAGACATGCCTATTTGCTCAGTAGTACAGATTCTGAGTATGTAACTGGGCTTGATGAATTCAGCATTTCTCTTGCTTCCCTGTGCGTAGGGAAGCTCAGTTTTAGTCACAGTAGCTCCCACAAGTGTCTCCTCAGTGTGTTCCCATTTCCTTAGAAACAGTTTATTTGCTGGGAGAAAAGTGCATTACTGTGCGCTTTCACCGTTCAGCAAATACATCTGTAGAAGCACAGCGCTAGCAGAAACGAACGTTTCTCGACGTTTTCTAACTCAGGGAACAAATTGCACACTTCTGAGATGCATTTGGGCAACTTTGTCAGAAATGAGTTCTTTGCCTACAAAGACATGCCTATTTGCTCAGTAGTAAAGATTCTGAGTATGTAACTGGGCTTGATGAAATCAGCATTTCTCTTGCTTCCCTGTGCGTAGGGAAGCTCAGTTTTAGTCACAGTAGCTCCCACAAGTGTCTCCTCAGTGTGTTCCCATTTCCTTAGAAACAGTTTATTTGCTGGGAGAAAAGTGCATTACTGTGCGCTTTCACCGTTCAGCAAATACATGTGTAGAAGCACAGCGCTAGCAGAAACGAACGTTTCTCGACGTTTTCTAACTCAGGGAATAAATTGCACACTTCTGAGATGCATTTGGGCAACTTTGTCAGAAATGAGTTCTTTGCCTACAAAGACATGCCTATTTGCTCAGTAGTAAAGATTCTGAGTATGTAACTGGGCTTGATGAAATCAGCATTTCTCTTGCTTCCCTGTGCGTAGGGAAGCTCAGTTTTAGTCACTGGAGCTCCCAGAAGTGTCTCCTCAGTGTGTTCCCATTTCCTTAGAAACAGTTTATTTGCTGGGAGAAAAGTGCATTACTGTGCGCTTTCACCGTTCAGCAAATACATGTGTAGAAGCACAGCGCTAGCAGAAACAAACGTTTCTCGACGTTTTCTAACTCAGGGAACAAGTTGCACACTTCTGTGATGCATTTGGGCAACTTTGTCAAAAATGAGTTTTTTGCCTACAGAGACATGCCTATTTGCGCAGTAGTACAGATTCTGAGTATGTAACTGGGCTTGATGAAATCAGCATTTCTCTTGCTTCCCTGTGCGTAGGGAAGCTCAGTTTTAGTCACTGGAGCTCCCACAAGTGTCTCCTCAGTGTGTTCCCATTTCATTAGAAATAGTGTATTTGCTGGGAGAAAAGTGCATTACTGTGCGCTTTCACCGTTCAGCAAATACATGTGTAGAAGCCCAGCGCTAGCAGAAACGAACGTTTCTCGACGTTTTCTAACTCAGGGAACAAGCTGCACACTTCTGAAATGCATTTGGGCAACTTTGTCAGAAATGAGTTTTTTGCCTAAAGAGACATGCCTATTTGCGCAGTAGTACAGATTCTGAGTATGTAACTGGGCTTGATGAAATCAGCATTTCTCTTGCTTCCCTGTGCGTAGGGAAGCTCAGTTTTAGTCACAGTAGCTCCCACAAGTGTCTCCTCAGTGTGTTCCCATTTCCTTAGAAACAGTTTATTTGCTGGGAGAAAAGTGCATTACTGTGCGCTTTCACCGTTCAGCAAATACATGTGTAGAAGCACAGCGCTAGCAGAAACAAACGTTTCTCGACGTTTTCTAACACAGGGAACAAGTTGCACACTTCTGAGATGCATTTGGGCAACTTTGTCAGAAATGAGTTTTTTGCCTACAGAGACATGTCTATTTGCGCAGTAGTACAGATTCTGAGTATGTAACTGGGCATGATGAAATCAGCATTTCTCTTGCTTCCCTGTGCGTAGGGAAGCTCAGTTTTAGTCACAGTAGCTCACACAAGTGTCTCCTCAGTGTGTTCCCATTTCCTTAGAAACAGTGTATTTGCTGGGAGAAAAGTGCATTACTGTGCGCTTTCACCGTTCAGCAAATACATGTGTAGAAGCACAGCGCTAGCAGAAACGAACGTTTCTCGACGTTTTCTAAATCAGGGAACAAGTTGCACACTTCTGAGATGCATTTGGGCAACTTTGTCAGAAATTAGTTTTTTGCCTACAGAGACATGCCTATTTGCGCAGTAGTACAGATTCTGAGTATGTAACTGGGCTGGATGAAATCAGCATTTCTCTTGCTTCACTGTGCGTAGGGAAGCTCAGTTTTAGTCACAGTAGCTCCCACAAGTGTCCTCTCAGTGTGTTCCCATTTCCTTAGAAACAGTGTATTTGCTGGGAGAAAAGTGCATTACTGTGCGCTTTCACCGTTCAGCAAATACATGTGTAGAAGCACAGCGCTAGCAGAAACAACCGTTTCTCGACGTTTTCTAACTCAGGGAACAAATTGCACACTTCTGAGATGCATTTGGGCAACTTTGTCAGAAATGAGTTTTTTGCCTACAGAGACATGCCTATTTGCTCAGTAGTAAAGATTCTGAGCATGTAACTGGGCTTGATGAAATCAGCATTTCTCTTGCTTCCCTGTGCGTAGGGAAGCTCAGTTTTAGTCACTGGAGCTCCCACAAGTGTCTCCTCAGTGTGTTCCCATTTCCATTAGAAACAGTGTATTTGCTGGGAGAAAAGTGCATTACTGTGCGCATTCACCGTTCAGCAAATACATGTGTATAAGCCCAGCGCTAGCAGAAACGACCGTGTCTCGACGTTTTCTAACTCAGGGAACAAGTTGCACACTTCTGAAATGCATTTGGGCAACTTTGTCAGAAATGAGTTTTTTGCCTAAAGAGACATGCCTATTTGCGCAGTAGTACAGATTCTGAGTATGTAACTGGGCTTGATTAAATCAGCATTTCTCTTGCTTCCCTGTGCGTAGGGAAGCTCAGTTTTAGTCACAGTAGCTCCCACAAGTGTCTCCTCAGTGTGTTCCCATTTCCTTAGAAACAGTGTATTTGCTGGGAGAAAAGTGCATTACTGTGCGCTTTCACCGTTCAGCAAATACATGTGTAGAAGCACAGCGCTAGCAGAAACGAACGTTTCTCGACGTTTTCTAACTCAGGGAACAAGTTGCACACTTCTGAGATGCATTTGGGCAACTTTGTCAGAAATGAGTTTATTGCCAACAGAGACATGCCTATTTGCTCAGTAGTACAGATTCTGAGTATGTAACTGGGCTGGATGAAATCAGCATTTCTCTTGCTTCGCTGTGCGTAGGGAAGCTCAGTTTTAGTCACAGTAGCTCCCACAAGTGTCCTCTCAGTGTGTTCCCATTTCCTTAGAAACAGTGTATTTGCTGGGAGAAAAGTGCATTACTGTGCGCTTTCACCGTTCAGCAAATACATGTGTAGAAGCACAGCGCTAGCAGAAACAACCGTTTCTCGACGTTTTCTAACTCAGGGAACAAGCTGCACACTTCTGAGATGCATTTGGGCAACTTTGTCAGAAATGAGTTTTTTGCCTACAGAGACATGCCTATTTGCTCAGTAGTACAGATTCTGAGTATGTAACTGGGCTGGATGAAATCAGCATTTCTCTTGCTTCCCTGTGCGTAGGGAAGCTCAGTTTTAGTCACAGTAGCTCCCACAAGTGTCTCCTCAGTGTGTTCCCATTTCCTTAGAAACAGTGTATTTGCTGCGAGAAAAGTGCATTACTGTGCGCTTTCACCGTTCAGCAAATACATGTGTAGAAGCACAGCGCTAGCAGAAACGAACGTTTCTCGACGTTTTCTAACTCAGGGAACAAGTTGCACACTTCTGAGATGCATTTGGGCAACTTTGTCAGAAATTAGTTTTTTGCCTACAGAGACATGCCTATTTGCGCAGTAGTACAGATTCTGAGTATGTAACTGGGCTGGATGAAATCAGCATTTCTCTTGCTTCACTGTGCGTAGGGAAGCTCAGTTTTAGTCACAGTAGCTCCCACAAGTGTCCTCTCAGTGTGTTCCCATTTCCTTAGAAACAGTGTATTTGCTGGGAGAAAAGTGCATTACTGTGCGCTTTCACCGTTCATCAAATACATGTGTAGAAGCACAGCGCTAGCAGAAACAACCGTTTCTCAACGTTATCTAACTCAGGGAACAAGTTGCACACTTCTGAGATGCATTTGGGCAACTTTGTCAGAAATGAGTTTTTTGCCTACAGAGACATGCCTATTTGCTCAGTAGTACAGATTCTGAGTATGTAACTGGGCTTGATGAAATCAGCATTTCTCTTGCTTCCCTGTGTGTAGGGAAGCTCAGTTTTAGTCACAGTAGCTCCCACAAGTGTCTCCTCAGTGTGTTCCCATTTCCTTAGAAACAGTGTATTTGCTGGGAGAAAAGTGCATTACTGTGCGCTTTCACCGTTCAGCAAATACATGTGTAGAAGCACAGCGCTAGCAGAAACAACCGTTTCTCGACGTTTTCTAACTCAGGGAACAAATTGCACACTTCTGAGATGCATTTGGGCAACTTTGTCAGAAATGAGTTTTTTGCCTACAGAGACATGCCTATTTGCTCAGTAGTAAAGATTCTGAGCATGTAACTGGGCTTGATGAAATCAGCATTTCTCTTGCTTCCCTGTGCGTAGGGAAGCTCAGTTTTAGTCACTGGAGCTCCCACAAGTGTCTCCTCAGTGTGTTCCCATTTCCTTAGAAACAGTGTATTTGCTGGGAGAAAAGTGCATTACTGTGCGCATTCACCGTTCAGCAAATACATGTGTAGAAGCACAGCGCTAGCAGAAACGACCGTTTCTCGACGTTTTCTAACTCAGGGAACAAGTTGCCCACTTCTGAAATGCATTTGGGCAACTTTGTCAGAAATGAGTTTTTTGCCTAAAGAGACATGCCTATTTGCGCAGTAGTACAGATTCTGAGTATGTAACTGGGCTTGATTAAATCAGCATTTCTCTTGCTTCCCTGTGCGTAGGGAAGCTCAGTTTTAGTCACAGTAGCTCCCACAAGTGTCTCCTCAGTGTGTTCCCATTTCCTTAGAAACAGTGTATTTGCTGGGAGAAAAGTGCATTACTGTGCGCTTTCACCGTTCAGCAAATACATGTGTAGAAGCACAGCGCTAGCAGAAACGAACGTTTCTCGACGTTTTCTAACTCAGGGAACAAGTTGCACACTTCTGAGATGCATTTGGGCAACTTTGTCAGAAATGAGTTTATTGCCAACAGAGACATGCCTATTTGCTCAGTAGTACAGATTCTGAGTATGTAACTGGGCTGGATGAAATCAGCATTTCTCTTGCTTCGCTGTGCGTAGGGAAGCTCAGTTTTAGTCACAGTAGCTCCCACAAGTGTCCTCTCAGTGTGTTCCCATTTCCTTAGAAACAGTGTATTTGCTGGGAGAAAAGTGCATTACTGTGCGCTTTCACCGTTCAGCAAATACATGTGTAGAAGCACAGCGCTAGCAGAAACAACCGTTTCTCGACGTTTTCTAACTCAGGGAACAAGCTGCACACTTCTGAGATGCATTTGGGCAACTTTGTCAGAAATGAGTTTTTTGCCTACAGAGACATGCCTATTTGCTCAGTAGTACAGATTCTGAGTATGTAACTGGGCTGGATGAAATCAGCATTTCTCTTGCTTCCCTGTGCGTAGGGAAGCTCAGTTTTAGTCACAGTAGCTCCCACAAGTGTCTCCTCAGTGTGTTCCCATTTCCTTAGAAACAGTGTATTTGCTGCGAGAAAAGTGCATTACTGTGCGCTTTCACCGTTCAGCAAATACATGTGTAGAAGCACAGCGCTAGCAGAAACGAACGTTTCTCGACGTTTTCTAACTCAGGGAACAAATTGCACACTTCTGAGATGCATTTGGGCAACTTTGTCAGAAATGAGTTCTTTGCCTACAAAGACATGCCTATTTGCTCAGTAGTAAAGATTCTGAGTATGTAACTGGGCTTGATGAAATCAGCATTTCTCTTGCTTCCCTGTGTGTAGGGAAGCTCAGTTTTAGTCACTGGAGCTCCCACAAGTGTCTCCTCAGTGTGTTCCCATTTCCTTAGCAACAGTGTATTTGCTGGGAGAAAAGTGCATTACTGTGCGCTTTCACCGTTCAGCAAATACATGTGTAGAAACACAGCGCTAGCAGAAACGACCGTTTCTCGACGTTTTCTAACTCAGGGAACAAGTTGCACACTTCTGAAATGCATTTGGGCAACTTTGTCAGAAATGAGTTTTTTGCCTAAAGAGACATGCCTATTTGCGCAGTAGTACAGATTCTGAGTATGTAACTGGGCTTGATGAAATCAGCATTTCTCTTGCTTCCCTGTGCGTAGGGAAGCTCAGTTTTAGTCACAGTAGCTCCCACAAGTGTCTCCTCAGTTTGTTCCCATTTCCTTAGAAACAGTGTATTTGCTGGGAGAAAAGTGCATTACTGTGCGCTTTCACCGTTCAGCAAATACATGTGTAGAAGCACAGCGCTAGCAGAAACGAACGTTTCTCGACGTTTTCTAACTCAGGGAACAAGTTGCACACTTCTGAGATGCATTTGGGCAACTCTGTCAGAAATGAGTTTTTTGCCTACAGAGACATGCCTATTTGCTCAGTAGTACAGATTCTGAGTATGTAACTGGGCTGGATGAAATCAGCATTTCTCTTGCTTCGCTGTGCGTAGGGAAGCTCAGTTTTAGTCACAGTAGCTCCCACAAGTGTCCTCTCAGTGTGTTCCCATTTCCTTAGAAACAGTGTATTTGCTGGGAGAAAAGTGCATTACTGTGCGCTTTCACCGTTCAGCAGATACGTGTGTAGAAGCACAGCGCTAGCAGAAACAACCGTTTATCGACGTTTTCTAACTCAGGGAACAAGCTGCACACTTCTGAGATGCATTTGGGCAACTTTGTCAGAAATGAGTTTTTTGCCTACAGAGACATGCCTATTTGGTCAGTAGTACAGATTCTGAGTATGTAACTGGGCTTGATGAAATCAGCATTTCTCTTGCTTCCCTGTGCGTAGGGAAGCTCAGTTTTAGTCACAGTAGCTCCCACAAGTGTCTCCTCAGTGTGTTCCCATTTCCATAGAAACAGTGTATTTGCTGCGAGAAAAGTGCATTACTGTGCGCTTTCACCGTTCAGCAAATACATGTGTAGAAGCACAGCGCTAGCAGAAACGAACGTTTCTCGACGTTTTCTAACTCAGGGAACAAGTTGCACACTTCTGAGATGCATTTGGGCAACTTTGTCAGAAATGAGTTTTTTGCCTAAAGAGACATGCCTATTTGCGCATGAGTACAGATTCTGAGTATGTAACTGGGCTTGATGAAATCAGCATTTCTCTTGCTTCCCTGTGTGTAGGGAAGCTCAGTTTTAGTCACAGTAGCTCCCACAAGTGTCTCCTCAGTGTGTTCCCATTTCCTTAGAAACAGTGTATTTGCTGGGAGAAAAGTGCATTACTGTGCGCTTTCACCGTTCAGCAAATACATGTGTAGAAGCACAGCGCTAGCAGAAACGAACGTTTCTCGACGTTTTCTAACTCAGGGAACAAGTTGCACACTTCTGAGATGCATTTGGGCAACTCTGTCAGAAATGAGTTTTTTGCCTACAGAGACATGCCTATTTGCGCAGTAGTACAGATTCTGAGTATGTAACTGGGCTTGATGAAATCAGCATTTCTCTTGCTTCGCTGTGCGTAGGGAAGCTCAGTTTTAGTCACAGTAGCTCCCACAAGTGTCCTCTCAGTGTGTTCCCATTTCCTTAGAAACAGTGTATTTGCTGGGAGAAAAGTGCATTACTGTGTGCTTTCACCGTTCAGCAAATACATGTGTAGAAGCACAGCGCTAGCAGAAACAACCGTTTCTCGACGTTTTCTAACTCAGGGAACAAGCTGCACACTTCTGAGATGCATTTGGGCAACTTTGTCAGAAATGAGTTTTTTGCCTACAGAGACATGCCTATTTGCTCAGTAGTACAGATTCTGAGTATGTAACTGGGCTTGATGAAATCAGCATTTCTCTTGCTTCCCTGTGCGTAGGGAAGCTCAGTTTTAGTCACAGTAGCTCCCACAAGTGTCTCCTCAGTGTGTTCCCATTTCCATAGAAACAGTGTATTTGCTGCGAGAAAAGTGCATTACTGTGCGCTTTCACCGTTCAGCAAATACATGTGTAGAAGCACAGCGCTAGCAGAAACGAACGTTTCTCGACGTTTTCTAACTCAGGGAACAAGTTGCACACTTCTGAGATGCATTTGGGCAACTTTGTCAGAAATGAGTTTTTTGCCTAAAGAGACATGCCTATTTGCGCAGTAGTACAGATTCTGAGTATGTAACTGGGCTTGATGAAATCAGCATTTCTCTTGCTTCCCTGTGTGTAGGGAAGCTCAGTTTTAGTCACAGTAGCTCCCACAAGTGTCTCCTCAGTGTGTTCCCATTTCCTTAGAAACAGTGTATTTGCTGGGAGAAAAGTGCATTACTGTGCGCTTTCACCGTTCAGCAAATACATGTGTAGAAGCACAGCGCTAGCAGAAACGAACGTTTCTCGACGTTTTCTAACTCAGGGAACAAGTTGCACACTTCGAAGATGCATTTGGGCAACTCTGTCAGAAATGAGTTTTTTGCCTACAGAGACATGCCTATTTGCGCAGTAGTACAGATTCTGAGTATGTAACTGGGCTTGATGAAATCAGCATTTCTCTTGCTTCGCTGTGCGTAGGGAAGCTCAGTTTTAGTCACAGTAGCTCCCACAAGTGTCCTCTCAGTGTGTTCCCATTTCCTTAGAAACAGTGTATTTGCTGGGAGAAAAGTGCATTACTGTGCGCTTTCACCGTTCAGCAAATACATGTGTAGAAGCACAGCGCTAGCAGAAACGAACGTTTCTCGACGTTTTCTAACTCAGGGAACAAATTGCACACTTCTGAGACGCATTTGGGCAACTTTGTCAGAAATGAGTTCTTTGCCTACAAAGACATGCCTATTTGCTCAGTAGTAAAGATTCTGAGTATGTAACTGGGCTTGATGAAATCAGCATTTCTCTTGCTTCCCTGTTCGTAGGGAAGCTCAGTTTTAGTCACTGGAGCTCCCACACGTGTCTCCTCAGTGTGTTCCCATTTCCTTAGAAACAGTGTATTTGCTGGGAGAAAAGTGCATTACTGTGCGCTTTCACCGTTCAGCAAATACATGTGTAGAAGCCAAGCGCTAGGAGAAACGACCGTTTCTCGACGTTTTCTAACTCAGGGAACAAGTTGCACACTTCTGAAATGCATTTGGGCAACTTTGTCAGAAATGAGTTCTTTGCCTACAGAGACATGCCTATTTGCTCAGTTGTACAGATTCTGAGTATGTAACTGGGCTGGATGAAATCAGCATTTCTCTTGCTTCGCTGTGCGTAGGGAAGCTCAGTTTTAGTCACAGTAGCTCCCACAAGTGTCCTCTCAGTGTGTTCCCATTTCCTTAGAAACAGTGTATTTGCTGGGAGAAAAGTGCATTACTGTGCGCTTTCACCGTTCAGCAAATACATGTGTAGAAGCACAGCGCTAGCAGAAACAACCGTTTCTCGACGTTTTCTAACTCAGGGAACAAGCTGCACACTTCTGAGATGCATTTGGGCAACTTTGTCAGAAATGAGTTTTTTGCCTACAGAGACATGCCTATTTGCTCAGTAGTACAGATTCTGAGTATGTAACTGGGCTTGATGAAATCAGCATTTCTCTTGCTTCCCTGTGCGTAGGGAAGCTCAGTTTTAGTCACAGTAGCTCCCACAAGTGTCTCCTCAGTGTATTCCCATTTCCATAGAAACAGTGTATTTGCTGCGAGAAAAGTGCATTACTGTGCGCTTTCACCGTTCAGCAAATACATGTGTAGAAGCACAGCGCTAGCAGAAACGAACGTTTCTCGACGTTTTCTAACTCAGGGAACAAGTTGCACACTTCTGAGATGCATTTGGGCAACTTTGTCAGAAATGAGTTCTTTGCCTAAAGAGACATGCCTATTTGCGCAGTAGTACAGATTCTGAGTATGTAACTGGGCTTGATGAAATCAGCATTTCTCTTGCTTCCCTGTGTGTAGGGAAGCTCAGTTTTAGTCACAGTAGCTCCCACAAGTGTCTCCTCAGTGTGTTCCCATTTCCTTAGAAACAGTGTATTTGCTGGGAGAAAAGTGCATTACTGTGCGCTTTCACCGTTCAGCAAATACATGTGTAGAAGCACAGCGCTAGCAGAAACGAACGTTTCTCGACGTTTTCTAACTCAGGGAACAAGTTGCACACTTCTGAGATGCATTTGGGCAACTCTGTCAGAAATGAGTTTTTTGCCTACAGAGACATGCCTATTTGCGCAGTAGTACAGATTCTGAGTATGTAACTGGGCTGGATGAAATCAGCATTTCTCTTGCTTCGCTGTGCGTAGGGAAGCTCAGTTTTAGTCACAGTAGCTCCCACAAGTGTCCTCTCAGTGTGTTCCCATTTCCTTAGAAACAGTGTATTTGCTGGGAGAAAAGTGCATTACTGTGCGCTTTCACCGTTCAGCAAATACATGTGTAGAAGCACAGCGCTAGCAGAAACAACCGTTTCTCGACGTTTTCTAACTCAGGGAACAAGCTGCACACTTCTGAGATGCATTTGGGCAACTTTGTCAGAAATGAGTTTTTTGCCTACAGAGACATGCCTATTTGGTCAGTAGTACAGATTCTGAGTATGTAACTGGGCTTGATGAAATCAGCATTTCTCTTGCTTCCCTGTGCGTAGGGAAGCTCAGTTTTAGTCACAGTAGCTCCCACAAGTGTCTCCTCAGTGTGTTCCCATTTCCTTAGAAACAGTGTATTTGCTGCGAGAAAAGTGCATTACTGTGCGCTTTCACCGTTCAGCAAATACATGTGTAGAAGCACAGCGCTAGCAGAAACGAACGTTTCTCGACGTTTTCTAACTCAGGGAACAAGTTGCACACTTCTGAGATGCATTTGGGCAACTTTGTCAGAAATGAGTTTTTTGCCTAAAGAGACATGCCTATTTGCGCAGTAGTACAGATTCTGAGTATGTAACTGGGCTTGATGAAATCAGCATTTCTCTTGCTTCCCTGTGCGTAGGGAAGCTCAGTTTTAGTCACAGTAGCTCCCACAAGTGTCTCCTCAGTGTGTTCCCATTTCCTTAGAAACAGTGTATTTGCTGGGAGAAAAGTGCATTACTGTGCGCTTTCACCGTTCAGCAAATACATGTGTAGAAGCACAGCGCTAGCAGAAACGAACGTTTCTCGACGTTTTCTAACTCAGGGAACAAGTTGCACACTTCTGAGATGCATTTGGGCAACTCTGTCAGAAATGAGTTTTTTGCCTACAGAGACATGCCTATTTGCGCAGTAGTACAGATTCTGAGTATGTAACTGGGCTGGATGAAATCAGCATTTCTCTTGCTTCGCTGTGCGTAGAGAAGCTCAGTTTTAGTCACAGTAGCTCCCACAAGTGTCCTCTCAGTGTGTTCCCATTTCCTTAGAAACAGTGTATTTGCTGGGAGAAAAGTGCATTACTGTGCGCTTTCACCGTTCAGCAAATACATGTGTAGAAGCACAGCTCTAGCAGAAAGGAACGTTTCTCGACGTTTTCTAACTCAGGGAACAAATTGCACACTTCTGAGATGCATTTGGGCAACTTTGTCAGAAATGAGTTCTTTGCCTACAAAGACATGCCTATTTGCTCAGTAGTAAAGATTCTGAGTATGTAACTGGGCTTGATGAAATCAGCATTTCTCTTGCTTCCCTGTTCGTAGGGAAGCTCAGTTTTAGTCATTGGAGCTCCCACAAGTGTCTCCTCAGTGTGTTCCCATTTCCTTAGAAACAGTGTATTTGCTGGGAGAAAAGTGCATTACTGTGCGCTTTCACCGTTCAGCAAATACATGTGTAGAAGCCCAGCGCTAGGAGAAACGACCGTTTCTCGACGTTTTCTAACTCAGGGAACAAGTTGCACACTTCTGAAATGCATTTGGGCAACTTTGTCAGAAATGAGTTCTTTGCCTACAGAGACATGCCTATTTGCTCAGTTGTACAGATTCTGAGCATGTAACTGGGCTGGATGAAATCAGCATTTCTCTTGCTTCGCTGTGCGTAGGGAAGCTCAGTTTTAGTCACAGTAGCTCCCACAAGTGTCCTCTCAGTGTGTTCCCATTTCCTTAGAAACGGTGTATTTGCTGGGAGAAAAGTGCATTACTGTGCGCTTTCACCGTTCAGCAAATACATGTGTAGAAGCACAGCGCTAGCAGAAACAACCGTTTCTCGACGTTTTCTAACTCAGGGAACAAGCTGCACACTTCTGAGATGCATTTCGGCAACTTTGTCAGAAATGAGTTTTTTGCCTACAGAGACATGCCTATTTGCTCAGTAGTACAGATTCTGAGTATGTAACTGGGCTTGATTAAATCAGCATTTCTCTTGCTTCCCTGTGCGTAGGGAAGCTCAGTTTTAGTCACAGTAGCTCCCACAAGTGTCTCCTCAGTGTGTTCCCATTTCCTTAGAAACAGTGTATTTGCTGGGAGAAAAGTGCATTACTGTGCGCTTTCACCGTTCAGCAAATACATGTGTAGAAGCACAGCGCTAGCAGAAACGAACGTTTCTCGACGTTTTCTAACTCAGGGAACAAGTTGCACACTTCTGAGATGCATTTGGGCAACTTTGTCAGAAATGAGTTTTTTGCCTAAAGAGACATGCCTATTTGCGCAGTAGTACAGATTCTGAGTATGTAACTGGGCTTGATGAAATCAGCATTTCTCTTGCTTCCCTGTGCGTAGGGAAGCTCAGTTTTAGTCACAGTAGCTCCCACAAGTGTCTCCTCAGTGTGTTCCCATTTCCTTAGAAACAGTGTATTTGCTGGGAGAAAAGTGCATTACTGTGCGCTTTCACCGTTCAGCAAATACATGTGTAGAAGCACAGCGCTAGCAGAAACAAACGTTTCTCGACGTTTTCTAACTCAGGGAACAAGTTGCACACTTCTGAGATGCATTTGGGCAACTCTGTCAGAAATGAGTTTTTTGCCTACAGAGACATGCCTATTTGCGCAGTAGTACAGATTCTGAGTATGTAACTGGGCTGGATGAAATCAGCATTTCTCTTGCTTCGCTGTGCGTAGGGAAGCTCAGTTTTAGTCACAGTAGCTCCCACAAGTGTCCTCTCAGTGTGTTCCCATTTCCTTCGAAACAGTGTATTTGCTGGGAGAAAAGTGCATTACTGTGCGCTTTCACCGTTCAGCAAATACATGTGTAGAAGCACAGCGCTAGCAGAAACAACCGTTTCTCGACGTTTTCTAACTCAGGGAACAAGCTGCACACTTCTGAGATGCATTTGGGCAACTTTGTCAGAAATGAGTTTTTTGCCTACAGAGACATGCCTATTTGCTCAGTAGTACAGATTCTGAGTATGTAACTGGGCTTGATGAAATCAGCATTTCTCTTGCTTCCCTGTGCGTAGGGAAGCTCAGTTTTAGTCACAGTAGCTCCCACAAGTGGCTCCTCAGTGTGTTCCCATTTCCTTAGAAACAGTGTATTTGCTGCGAGAAAAGTGCATTACTGTGCGCTTTCACCGTTCAGCAAATACATGTGTAGAAGCACAGCGCTAGCAGAAACGAACGTTTCTCGACGTTTTCTAACTCAGGGAACAAGTTGCACACTTCTGAGATGCATTTGGGCAACTTTGTCAGAAATGAGTTTTTTGCCTAAAGAGACATGCCTATTTGCGCAGTAGTACAGATTCTGAGTATGTAACTGGGCTTGATGAAATCAGCATTTCTCTTGCTTCCCTGTGCGTAGGGAAGCTCAGTTTTAGTCACAGTAGCTCCCACAAGTGTCTCCTCAGTGTGTTCCCATTTCCTTAGAAACAGTGTATTTGCAGGGAGAAAAGTGCATTACTGTGCGCTTTCACCGTTCAGCAAATACATGTGTAGAAGCACAGCGCTAGCAGAAACGAACGTTTCTCGACGTTTTCTAACTCAGGGAACAAGTTGCACACTTCTGAGATGCATTTGGGCAACTCTGTCAGAAATGATTTTTTTGCCTACAGAGACATGCCTATTTGCGCAGTAGTACAGATTCTGAGTATGTAACTGGGCTTGATGAAATCAGCATTTCTCTTGCTTCGCTGTGCGTAGGGAAGCTCAGTTTTAGTCACAGTAGCTCCCACAAGTGTCCTCTCAGTGTGTTCCCATTTCCTTAGAAACAGTGTATTTGCTGGGAGAAAAGTGCATTACTGTGCGCTTTCACCGTTCAGCAAATACATGTGTAGAAGCACAGCGCTAGCAGAAACAACCGTTTCTCGACGTTTTCTAACTCAGGGAACAAGCTGCACACTTCTGAGATGCATTTGGGCAACTTTGTCAGAAATGAGTTTTTTGCCTACAGAGACATGCCTATTTGCTCAGTAGTACAGATTCTGAGTATGTAACTGAGCTTGATGAATTCAGCATTTCTCTTGCTTCCCTGTGCGTAGGGAAGCTCAGTTTTAGTCACAGTAGCTCCCACAAGTGTCTCCTCAGTGTGTTCCCATTTCCTTAGAAACAGTTTATTTGCTGGGAGAAAAGTGCATTACTGTGCGCTTTCACTGTTCAGCAAATACATGTGTAGAAGAACAGCGCTAGCAGAAACAAACGTTTCTCGACGTTTTCTAACTCAGGGAACAAATTGCACACTTCTGAGATGCATTTGGGCAACTTTGTCAGAAATGAGTTCTTTGCCTACAAAGACATGCCTATTTGCTCAGTAGTAAAGATTCTGAGTATGTAACTGGGCTTGATGAAATCAGCATTTCTCTTGCTTCCCTGTGCGTAGGGAAGCTCAGTTTTAGTCACTGGAGCTCCCACAAGTGTCTCCTCAGTGTGTTCCCATTTCCTTAGAAACAGTGTATTTGCTGGGAGAAAAGTGCATTACTGTGCGCTTTCACCGTTCAGCAAATACATGTGTAGAAGCCCAGCGCTAGGAGAAACGACCGTTTCTCGACGTTTTCTAACTCAGGGAACAAGTTGCACACTTCTGAAATGCATTTGGGCAACTTTGTCAGAAATGAGTTCTTTGCCTAAAGAGACATGCCTATTTGCGCAGTAGTACAGATTCTGAGTATGTGACTGGGCTTGATGAAATCAGCATTTCTCTTGCTTCCCTGTGCGTAGGGAAGCTCAGTTTTAGTCACAGTAGCTCCCACAAGTGTCTCCTCAGTGTGTTCCCATTTCCTTAGAAACAGTGTATTTGCTGGGAGAAAAGTGCATTACTGTGCGCTTTCACCGTTCAGCAAATACATGTGTAGAAGCACAGCGCTAGCAGAAACGAATGTTTCTCGACGTTTTCTAACTCAGGGAACAAGTTGCACACTTCTGAGATGCATTTGGGCAACTTTGTCAGAAATGAGTTTTTTGCCAACAGAGACATGCCTATTTGCTCAGTTGTACAGATTCTGAGTATGTAACTGGGCTGGATGAAATCAGCATTTCTCTTGCTTCGCTGTGCGTAGGGAAGCTCAGTTTTAGTCACAGTAGCTCCCACAAGTGTCCTCTCAGTGTGTTCCCATTTCCTTAGAAACAGTGTATTTGCTGGGAGAAAAGTGCATTACTGTGCGCTTTCACCGTTCAGCAAATACATGTGTAGAAGCACAGCGCTAGCAGAAACAACCGTTTCTCGACGTTTTCTAACTCAGGGAACAAGCTGCACACTTCTGAGATGCATTTGGGCAACTTTGTCAGAAATGAGTTTTTTGCCTACAGAGACATGCCTATTTGCTCAGTAGTACAGATTCTGAGTATGTAACTGGGCTTGATGAAATCAGCATTTCTCTTGCTTCCCTGTGCGTAGGGAAGCTCAGTTTTAGTCACAGTAGCTCCCACAAGTGTCTCCTCAGTGTGTTCCCATTTCCTTAGAAACAGTGTATTTGCTGCGAGAAAAGTGCATTACTGTGCGCTTTCACCGTTCAGCAAATACATGTGTAGAAGCACAGCGCTAGCAGAAACGAACGTTTCTCGACGTTTTCTAACTCAGGGAACAAGTTGCACACTTCTGAGATGCATTTGGGCAACTTTGTCAGAAATGAGTTTTTTGCCTAAAGAGACATGCCTATTTGCGCAGTAGTACAGATTCTGAGTATGTAACTGGGCTTGATGAAATCAGCATTTCTCTTGCTTCCCTGTGCGTAGGGAAGCTCAGTTTTAGTCACAGTAGCTCCCACAAGTGTCTCCTCAGTGTGTTCCCATTTCCTTAGAAACAGTGTATTTGCTGGGAGAAAAGTGCATTACTGTGCGCTTTCACCGTTCAGCAAATACATGTGTAGAAGCACAGCGCTAGCAGAAACGAACGTTTCTCGACGTTTTCTAACTCAGGGAACAAGTTGCACACTTCTGAGATGCATTTGGGCAACTCTGTCAGAAATGATTTTTTTGCCTACAGAGACATGCCTATTTGCGCAGTAGTACAGATTCTGAGTATGTAACTGGGCTGGATGAAATCAGCATTTCTCTTGCTTCGCTGTGCGTAGGGAAGCTCAGTTTTAGTCACAGTAGCTCCCACAAGTGTCCTCTCAGTGTGTTCCCATTTCCTTAGAAACAGTGTATTTGCTGGGAGAAAAGTGCATTACTGTGCGCTTTCACCGTTCAGCAAATACATGTGTAGAAGCACAGCGCTAGCAGAAACAACCGTTTCTCGACGTTTTCTAACTCAGGGAACAAGCTGCACACTTCTGAGATGCATTTGGGCAACTTTGTCAGAAATGAGTTTTTTGCCTACAGAGACATGCCTATTTGCTCAGTAGTACAGATTCTGAGTATGTAACTGGGCTTGATGAATTCAGCATTTCTCTTGCTTCCCTGTGCGTAGGGAAGCTCAGTTTTAGTCACAGTAGCTCCCACAAGTGTCTCCTCAGTGTGTTCCCATTTCCTTAGAAACAGTTTATTTGCTGGGAGAAAAGTGCATTACTGTGCGCTTTCACTGTTCAGCAAATACATGTGTAGAAGCACAGCGCTAGCAGAAACAAACGTTTCTCGACGTTTTCTAACTCAGGGAACAAGTTGCACACTTCTGAGATGCATTTGGGCAACTTTGTCAGAAATGAGTTTTTTGCCTACAGAGACATGTCTATTTGCGCAGTAGTACAGATTCTGAGTATGTAACTGGGCTTGATGAAATCAGCATTTCTCTTGCTTCCCTGTGTGTAGGGAAGCTCAGTTTTAGTCACAGTAGCTCCCACAAGTGTCTCCTCAGTGTGTTCCCATTTCCTTAGAAACAGTGTATTTGCTGGGAGAAAAGTGCATTACTGTGCGCTTTCACCGTTCAGCAAATACATGTGTAGAAGCACAGCGCTAGCAGAAACGAACGTTTCTCGATGTTTTCTAACTCAGGGAACAAATTGCACACTTCTGAGATGCATTTGGGCAACTTTGTCAGAAATGAGTTCTTTGCCTACAAAGACATGCCTATTTGCTCAGTAGTAAAGATTCTAGGTATGTAACTGGGCTTGATGAAATCAGCATTTCTCTTGCTTCCCTGTGCGTAGGGAAGCTCAGTTTTAGTCACTGGAGCTCCCACAAGTGTCTCCTCAGTGTGTTCCCATTTCCTTAGAAACAGTGTATTTGCTGGGAGAAAAGTGCATTACTGTGCGCTTTCACCGTTCAGCAAATACATGTGTAGAAGCCCAGCGCTAGGAGAAACGACCGTTTCTCGACGTTTTCTAACTCAGGGAACAAGTTGCACACTTCTGAAATGCATTTGGGCAACTTTGTCAGAAATGAGTTCTTTGCCTAAAGAGACATGCCTATTTGCGCAGTAGTACAGATTCTGAGTATGTAACTGGGCTTGATGAAATCAGCATTTCTCTTGCTTCCCTGTGCGTAGGGAAGCTCAGTTTTAGTCACAGTAGCTCCCACAAGTGTCTCCTCAGTGTGTTCCCATTTCCTTAGAAACAGTTTATTTGCTGGGAGAAAAGTGCATTACTGTGCGCTTTCACCGTTCAGCAAATACATGTGTAGAAGCACAGCGCTAGCAGAAACAAACGTTTCTCGACGTTTTCTAACTCAGGGAACAAGTTGCACACTTCTGAGATGCATTTGGGCAACTTTGTCAGAAATGAGTTTTTTGCCTAAGGAGACATGCCTATTTGCTCAGTAGTACAGATTCTGAGTATGTAACTGGGCTTGATGAAATCAGCATTTCTCTTGCTTCCCTGTGCGTAGGGAAGCTCAGTTTTAGTCACTGGAGCTCCCACAAGTGTCTCCTCAGTGTGTTCCCATTTCATTAGAGACAGTGTATTTGCTGGGAGAAAAGTGCATTACTGTGCGCTTTCACCGTTCAGCAAATACATGTGTAGAAGCCCAGCGCTAGCAGAAACGACCGTTTCTCGACGTTTTCTAACTCAGGGAACAAGTTGCACACTTCTGAGATGCATTTGGGCAACTTTGTCAGAAATTAGTTTTTTGCCTACAGAGACATGCCTATTTGCGCAGTAGTACAGATTCTGAGTATGTAACTGGGCTGGATGAAATCAGCATTTCTCTTGCTTCACTGTGTGTAGGGAAGCTCAGTTTTAGTCACAGTAGCTCCCACAAGTGTCCTCTCAGTGTGTTCCCATTTCCTTAGAAACAGTGTATTTGCTGGGAGAAAAGTGCATTACTGTGCGCTTTCACCGTTCAGCAAATACATGTGTAGAAGCACAGCGCTAGCAGAAACAACCGTTTCTCAACGTTTTCTAACTCAGGGAACAAACTGCACACTTCTGAGATGCATTTGGGCAACTTTGTCAGAAATGAGTTTTTTGCCTACAGAGACATGCCTATTTGCTCAGTAGTACAGATTCTGAGTATGTAACTGGGCTTGATGAAATCAGCATTTCTCTTGCTTCCCTGTGCGTAGGGAAGCTCAGTTTTAGTCACTGGAGCTCCCACAAGTGTCTCCTCAGTGTGTTCCCATTTCCTTAGAAACAGTGTATTTGCTGGGAGAAAAGTGCATTACTGTGCGCTTTCACCGTTCAGCAAATACATGTGTAGAAGCACAGCGCTAGCAGAAACAACCGTTTCTCAACGTTTTCTAACTCAGGGAACAAACTGCACACTTCTGAGATGCATTTGGGCAACTTTGTCAGAAATGAGTTCTTTGCCTACAAAGACATGCCTATTTGCTCAGTAGTAAAGATTCTGAGTATGTAACTGGGCTTGATGAAATCAGCATTTCTCTTGCTTCCCTGTGCGTAGGGAAGCTCAGTTTTAGTCACTGGAGCTCCCACAAGTGTCTCCTCAGTGTGTTCCCATTTCCTTAGAAACAGTGTATTTGCTGGGAGAAAAGTGCATTACTGTGCGCTTTCACCGTTCAGCAAATACATGTGTAGAAGCCCAGCGCTAGGAGAAACGACCGTTTCTCGACGTTTTCTAACTCAGGGAACAAGTTGCACACTTCTGAAATGCATTTGGGCAACTTTGTCAGAAATGAGTTCTTTGCCTAAAGAGACATGCCTATTTGCGCAGTAGTACAGATTCTGAGTATGTGACTGGGCTTGATGAAATCAGCATTTCTCTTGCTTCCCTGTGCGTAGGGAAGCTCAGTTTTAGTCACAGTAGCTCCCACAAGTGTCTCCTCAGTGTGTTCCCATTTCCTTAGAAACAGTGTATTTGCTGGGAGAAAAGTGCATTACTGTGCGCTTTCACCGTTCAGCAAATACATGTGTAGAAGCACAGCGCTAGCAGAAACGAATGTTTCTCGACGTTTTCTAACTCAGGGAACAAGTTGCACACTTCTGAGATGCATTTGGGCAACTTTGTCAGAAATGAGTTTTTTGCCTAAGGAGACATGCCTATTTGCGCAGTCGTACAGATTCTGAGTATGTAACTGGGCTGGATGAAATCAGCATTTCTCTTGTTTCGCTGTGCGTAGGGAAGCTCAGTTTTAGTCACAGTAGCTCCCACAAGTGTCCTCTCAGTGTGTTCCCATTTCCTTAGAAACAGTGTATTTGCTGGGAGAAAAGTGCATTACTGTGCGCTTTCACCGTTCAGCAAATACATGTGTAGAAGCACAGCGCTAGCAGAAACAACCGTTTCTCGACGTTTTCTAACTCAGGGAACAAGCTGCACACTTCTGAGATGCATTTGGGCAACTTTGTCAGAAATGAGTTTTTTGCCTACAGAGACATGCCTATTTGCTCAGTAGTACAGATTCTGAGTATGTAACTGGGCTTGATGAAATCAGCATTTCTCTTGCTTCCCTGTGCGTAGAGAAGCTCAGTTTTAGTCACAGTAGCTCCCACAAGTGTCTCCTCAGTGTGTTCCCATTTCCTTAGAAACAGTGTATTTGCTGCGAGAAAAGTGCATTACTGTGCGCTTTCACCGTTCAGCAAATACATGTGTAGAAGCACAGCGCTAGCAGAAACGAACGTTTCTCGACGTTTTCTAACTCAGGGAACAAGTTGCACACTTCTGAGATGCATTTGGGCAACTTTGTCAGAAATGAGTTTTTTGCCTAAAGAGACATGCCTATTTGCGCAGTAGTACAGATTCTGAGTATGTAACTGGGCTTGATGAAATCAGCATTTCTCTTGCTTCCCTGTGCGTAGGGAAGCTCAGTTTTAGTCACAGTAGCTCCCACAAGTGTCTCCTCAGTGTGTTCCCATTTCCTTAGAAACAGTGTATTTGCTGGGAGAAAAGTGCATTACTGTGCGCTTTCACCGTTCAGCAAATACATGTGTAGAAGCACAGCGCTAGCAGAAACGAACGTTTCTCGACGTTTTCTAACTCAGGGAACAAGTTGCACACTTCTGAGATGCATTTGGGCAACTCTGTCAGAAATGATTTTTTTGCCTACAGAGACATGCCTATTTGCGCAGTAGTACAGATTCTGAGTATGTAACTGGGCTGGATGAAATCAGCATTTCTCTTGCTTCGCTGTGCGTAGGGAAGCTCAGTTTTAGTCACAGTAGCTCCCACAAGTGTCCTCTCTGTGTGTTCCCATTTCCTTAGAAACAGTGTATTTGCTGGGAGAAAAGTGCATTACTGTGCGCTTTCACCGTTCAGCAAATACATGTGTAGAAGCACAGCGCTAGCAGAAACAACCGTTTCTCGACGTTTTCTAACTCAGGGAACAAGCTGCACACTTCTGAGATGCATTTGGGCAACTTTGTCAGAAATGAGTTTTTTGCCTACAGAGACATGCCTATTTGCTCAGTAGTACAGATTCTGAGTATGTAACTGGGCTTGATGAATTCAGCATTTCTCTTGCTTCCCTGTGCGTAGGGAAGCTCAGTTTTAGTCACAGTAGCTCCCACAAGTGTCTCCTCAGTGTGTTCCCATTTCCTTAGAAACAGTTTATTTGCTGGGAGAAAAGTGCATTACTGTGCGCTTTCACTGTTCAGCAAATACATGTGTAGAAGCACAGCGCAAGCAGAAACAAACGTTTCTCGACGTTTTCTAACTCAGGGAACAAGTTGCACACTTCTGAGATGCATTTGGGCAACTTTGTCAGAAATGAGTTTTTTGCCTACAGAGACATGTCTATTTGCGCAGTAGTACAGATTCTGAGTATGTAACTGGGCTTGATGAAATCAGCATTTCTCTTGCTTCCCTGTGTGTAGGGAAGCTCAGTTTTAGTCACAGTAGCTCCCACAAGTGTCTCCTCAGTGTGTTCCCATTTCCTTAGAAACAGTGTATTTGCTGGGAGAAAAGTGCATTACTGTGCGCTTTCACCGTTCAGCAAATACATGTGTAGAAGCACAGCGCTAGCAGAAACGAACGTTTCTCGACGTTTTCTAACTCAGGGAACAAATTGCACACTTCTGAGATGCATTTGGGCAACTTTGTCAGAAATGAGTTCTTTGCCTAAAGAGACATGCCTATTTGCGCAGTAGTACAGATTCTGAGTATGTAACTGGGCTTGATGAAATCAGCATTTCTCTTGCTTCCCTGTGCGTAGGGAAGCTCAGTTTTAGTCACAGTAGCTCCCACAAGTGTCTCCTCAGTGTGTTCCCATTTCCTTAGAAACAGTTTATTTGCTGGGAGAAAAGTGCATTACTGTGCGCTTTCACCGTTCAGCAAATACATGTGTAGAAGCACAGCGCTAGCAGAAACAAACGTTTCTCGACGTTTTCTAACTCAGGGAACAAGTTGCACACTTCTGAGATGCATTTGGGCAACTTTGTCAGAAATGAGTTTTTTGCCTACAGAGACATGTCTATTTGCGCGGTAGTACAGATTCTGAGTATGTAACTGGGCTTGATGAAATCAGCATTTCTCTTGCTTCCCTGTGCGTAGGGAAGCTCAGTTTTAGTCACTGGAGCTCCCACAAGTGTCTCCTCAGTGTGTTCCCATTTCATTAGAGACAGTGTATTTGCTGGGAGAAAAGTGCATTACTGTGCGCTTTCACCGTTCAGCAAATACATGTGTAGAAGCCCAGCGCTAGCAGAAACGACCGTTTCTCGACGTTTTCTAACTCAGGGAACAAGTTGCACACTTCTGAGATGCATTTGGGCAACTTTGTCAGAAATGAGTTTTTTGCCTACAGAGACATGCCTATTTGCGCAGTAGTACAGATTCTGAGTATGTAACTGGGCTGGATGAAATCAGCATTTCTCTTGCTTCACTGTGTGTAGGGAAGCTCAGTTTTAGTCACAGTAGCTCCCACAAGTGTCCTCTCAGTGTGTTCCCATTTCCTTAGAAACAGTGTATTTGCTGCGAGAAAAGTGCATTACTGTGCGCTTTCACCGTTCAGCAAATACATGTGTAGAAGCACAGCGCTAGCAGAAACAACCGTTTCTCAACGTTTTCTAACTCAGGGAACAAACTGCACACTTCTGAGATGCATTTGGGCAACTTTGTCAGAAATGAGTTTTTTGCCTACAGAGACATGCCTATTTGCTCAGTAGTACAGATTCTGAGTATGTAACTGGGCTGGATGAAATCAGCAATTCTCTTGCTTCCCTGTGTGTAGGGAAGCTCAGTTTTAGTCACAGTAGCTCCCACAAGTGTCTCCTCAGTGTGTTCCCATTTCCTTAGAAACAGTGTATTTGCTGGGAGAAAAGTGCATTACTGTGCGCTTTCACCGTTCAGCAAATACATGTGTAGAAGCACAGCGCTAGCAGAAACGAACGTTTCTCGACGTTTTCTAACTCAGGGAACAAGTTGCACACTTCTGAGATGCATTTGGGCAACTCTGTCAGAAATGAGTTTTTTGCCTACAGAGACATGCCTATTTGCGCAGTAGTACAGATTCTGAGTATGTAACTGGGCTGGATGAAATCAGCATTTCTCTTGCTTCGCTGTGCGTAGGGAAGCTCAGTTTTAGTCACAGTAGCTCCCACAAGTGTCCTCTCAGTGTGTTCCCATTTCCTTAGAAACAGTGTATTTGCTGCGAGAAAAGTGCATTACTGTGCGCTTTCACCGTTCAGCAAATACATGTGTAGAAGCCCAGCGCTAGGAGAAACGACCGTTTCTCGACGTTTTCTAACTCAGGGAACAAGTTGCACACTTCTGAGATGCATTTGGGCAACTTTGTCAGAAATGAGTTCTTTGCCTAAAGAGACATGCCTATTTGCGCAGTCGTACAGATTCTGAGTATGTGACTGGGCTTGATGAAATCAGCATTTCTCTTGCTTCGCTGTGCGTAGGGAAGCTCAGTTTTAGTCACAGTAGCTCCCACAAGTGTCTCCTCAGTGTGTTCCCATTTCCTTAGAAACAGTGTATTTGCTGGGAGAAAAGTGCATTACTGTGCGCTTTCACCGTTCAGCAAATACATGTGTAGAAGCACAGCGCTAGCAGAAACGAATGTTTCTCGACGTTTTCTAACTCAGGGAACAAGTTGCACACTTCTGAGATGCATTTGGGCAACTTTGTCAGAAATGAGTTTTTTGCCAACAGAGACATGCCTATTTGCTCAGTTGTACAGATTCTGAGTATGTAACTGGGCTGGATGAAATCAGCATTTCTCTTGCTTCGCTGTGCGTAGGGAAGCTCAGTTTTAGTCACAGTAGCTCCCACAAGTGTCCTCTCAGTGTGTTCCCATTTCCTTAGAAACAGTGTATTTGCTGGGAGAAAAGTGCATTACTGTGCGCTTTCACCGTTCAGCAAATACATGTGTAGAAGCACAGCGCTAGCAGAAACAACCGTTTCTCGACGTTTTCTAACTCAGGGAACAAGCTGCACACTTCTGAGATGCATTTGGGCAACTTTGTCAGAAATGAGTTTTTTGCCTACAGAGACATGCCTATTTGCTCAGTAGTACAGATTCTGAGTATGTAACTGGGCTTGATGAAATCAGCATTTCTCTTGCTTCCCTGTGCGTAGAGAAGCTCAGTTTTAGTCACAGTAGCTCCCACAAGTGTCTCCTCAGTGTGTTCCCATTTCCTTAGAAACAGTGTATTTGCTGCGAGAAAAGTGCATTACTGTGCGCTTTCACCGTTCAGCAAATACATGTGTAGAAGCACAGCGCTAGCAGAAACGAACGTTTCTCGACGTTTTCTAACTCAGGGAACAAGTTGCACACTTCTGAGATGCATTTGGGCAACCTTGTCAGAAATGAGTTTTTTGCCTAAAGAGACATGCCTATTTGCGCAGTAGTACAGATTCTGAGTATGTAACTGGGCTTGATGAAATCAGCATTTCTCTTGCTTCCCTGTGCGTAGGGAAGCTCAGTTTTAGTCACAGTAGCTCCCACAAGTGTCTCCTCAGTGTGTTCCCATTTCCTTAGAAACAGTGTATTTGCTGGGAGAAAAGTGCATTACTGTGCGCTTTCACCGTTCAGCAAATACATGTGTAGAAGCACAGCGCTAGCAGAAACGAACGTTTCTCGACGTTTTCTAACTCAGGGAACAAGTTGCACACTTCTGAGATGCATTTGGGCAACTCTGTCAGAAATGATTTTTTTGCCTACAGAGACATGCCTATTTGCGCAGTAGTACAGATTCTGAGTATGTAACTGGGCTGGATGAAATCAGCATTTCTCTTGCTTCGCTGTGCGTAGGGAAGCTCAGTTTTAGTCACAGTAGCTCCCACAAGTGTCCTCTCTGTGTGTTCCCATTTCCTTAGAAACAGTGTATTTGCTGGGAGAAAAGTGCATTACTGTGCGCTTTCACCGTTCAGCAAATACATGTGTAGAAGCACAGCGCTAGCAGAAACAACCGTTTCTCGACGTTTTCTAACTCAGGGAACAAGCTGCACACTTCTGAGATGCATTTGGGCAACTTTGTCAGAAATGAGTTTTTTGCCTACAGAGACATGCCTATTTGCTCAGTAGTACAGATTCTGAGTATGTAACTGGGCTTGATGAATTCAGCATTTCTCTTGCTTCCCTGTGCGTAGGGAAGCTCAGTTTTAGTCACAGTAGCTCCCACAAGTGTCTCCTCAGTGTGTTCCCATTTCCTTAGAAACAGTTTATTTGCTGGGAGAAAAGTGCATTACTGTGCGCTTTCACTGTTCAGCAAATACATGTGTAGAAGCACAGCGCAAGCAGAAACAAACGTTTCTCGACGTTTTCTAACTCAGGGAACAAGTTGCACACTTCTGAGATGCATTTGGGCAACTTTGTCAGAAATGAGTTTTTTGCCTACAGAGACATGTCTATTTGCGCAGTAGTACAGATTCTGAGTATGTAACTGGGCTTGATGAAATCAGCATTTCTCTTGCTTCCCTGTGTGTAGGGAAGCTCAGTTTTAGTCACAGTAGCTCCCACAAGTGTCTCCTCAGTGTGTTCCCATTTCCTTAGAAACAGTGTATTTGCTGGGAGAAAAGTGCATTACTGTGCGCTTTCACCGTTCAGCAAATACATGTGTAGAAGCACAGCGCTAGCAGAAACGAACGTTTCTCGACGTTTTCTAACTCAGGGAACAAATTGCACACTTCTGAGATGCATTTGGGCAACTTTGTCAGAAATGAGTTCTTTGCCTAAAGAGACATGCCTATTTGCGCAGTAGTACAGATTCTGAGTATGTAACTGGGCTTGATGAAATCAGCATTTCTCTTGCTTCCCTGTGCGTAGGGAAGCTCAGTTTTAGTCACAGTAGCTCCCACAAGTGTCTCCTCAGTGTGTTCCCATTTCCTTAGAAACAGTTTATTTGCTGGGAGAAAAGTGCATTACTGTGCGCTTTCACCGTTCAGCAAATACATGTGTAGAAGCACAGCGCTAGCAGAAACAAACGTTTCTCGACGTTTTCTAACTCAGGGAACAAGTTGCACACTTCTGAGATGCATTTGGGCAACTTTGTCAGAAATGAGTTTTTTGCCTACAGAGACATGTCTATTTGCGCGGTAGTACAGATTCTGAGTATGTAACTGGGCTTGATGAAATCAGCATTTCTCTTGCTTCCCTGTGCGTAGGGAAGCTCAGTTTTAGTCACTGGAGCTCCCACAAGTGTCTCCTCAGTGTGTTCCCATTTCATTAGAGACAGTGTATTTGCTGGGAGAAAAGTGCATTACTGTGCGCTTTCACCGTTCAGCAAATACATGTGTAGAAGCCCAGCGCTAGCAGAAACGACCGTTTCTCGACGTTTTCTAACTCAGGGAACAAGTTGCACACTTCTGAGATGCATTTGGGCAACTTTGTCAGAAATGAGTTTTTTGCCTACAGAGACATGCCTATTTGCGCAGTAGTACAGATTCTGAGTATGTAACTGGGCTGGATGAAATCAGCATTTCTCTTGCTTCACTGTGTGTAGGGAAGCTCAGTTTTAGTCACAGTAGCTCCCACAAGTGTCCTCTCAGTGTGTTCCCATTTCCTTAGAAACAGTGTATTTGCTGGGAGAAAAGTGCATTACTGTGCGCTTTCACCGTTCAGCAAATACATGTGTAGAAGCACAGCGCTAGCAGAAACAACCGTTTCTCAACGTTTTCTAACTCAGGGAACAAACTGCACACTTCTGAGATGCATTTGGGCAACTTTGTCAGAAATGAGTTTTTTGCCTACAGAGACATGCCTATTTGCTCAGTAGTACAGATTCTGAGTATGTAACTGGGCTGGATGAAATCAGCAATTCTCTTGCTTCCCTGTGTGTAGGGAAGCTCAGTTTTAGTCACAGTAGCTCCCACAAGTGTCTCCTCAGTGTGTTCCCATTTCCTTAGAAACAGTGTATTTGCTGGGAGAAAAGTGCATTACTGTGCGCTTTCACCGTTCAGCAAATACATGTGTAGAAGCACAGCGCTAGCAGAAACGAACGTTTCTCGACGTTTTCTAACTCAGGGAACAAGTTGCACACTTCTGAGATGCATTTGGGCAACTCTGTCAGAAATGAGTTTTTTGCCTACAGAGACATGCCTATTTGCGCAGTAGTACAGATTCTGAGTATGTAACTGGGCTGGATGAAATCAGCATTTCTCTTGCTTCGCTGTGCGTAGGGAAGCTCAGTTTTAGTCACAGTAGCTCCCACAAGTGTCCTCTCAGTGTGTTCCCATTTCCTTAGAAACAGTGTATTTGCTGGGAGAAAAGTGCATTACTGTGCGCTTTCACCGTTCAGCAAATACATGTGTAGAAGCACAGCGCTAGCAGAAACAACCGTTTCTCGACGTTTTCTAACTCAGGGAACAAGCTGCACACTTCTGAGATGCATTTGGGCAACTTTGTCAGAAATGAGTTTTTTGCCTACAGAGACATGCCTGTTTGCTCAGTAGTACAGATTCTGAGTAAGTAACTGGGCTTGATGAAATCAGCATTTCTCTTGCTTCCCTGTGCGTAGGGAAGCTCAGTTTTAGTCACAGTAGCTCCCACAAGTGTCTCCTCAGTGTGTTCCCATTTCCTTAGAAACAGTGTATTTGCTGGGAGAAAAGTGCATTACTGTGCGCTTTCACCGTTCAGCAAATACATGTGTAGAAGCACAGCGCTAGCAGAAACGAACGTTTCTCGACGTTTTCTAACTCAGGGAACAAGTTGCACACTTCTGAGATGCATTTGGGCAACTCTGTCAGAAATGAGTTTTTTGCCTACAGAGACATGCCTATTTGCGCAGTAGTACAGATTCTGAGTATGTAACTGGGCTTGATGAAATCAGCATTTCTCTTGCTTCGCTGTGCGTAGGGAAGCTCAGTTTTAGTCACAGTAGCTCCCACAAGTGTCCTCTCAGTGTGTTCCCATTTCCTTAGAAACAGTGTATTTGCTGGGAGAAAAGTGCATTACTGTGCGCTTTCACCGTTCAGCAAATACATGTGTAGAAGCACAGCGCTAGCAGAAACAACCGTTTCTCGACGTTTTCTAACTCAGGGAACAAGCTGCACACTTCTGAGATGCATTTGGGCAACTTTGTCAGAAATGAGTTTTTTGCCTACAGAGACATGCCTATTTGCTCAGTAGTACAGATTCTGAGTATGTAACTGGGCTTGATGAATTCAGCATTTCTCTTGCTTCCCTGTGCGTAGGGAAGCTCAGTTTTAGTCACAGTAGCTCCCACAAGTGTCTCCTCAGTGTGTTCCCATTTCCTTAGAAACAGTTTATTTGCTGGGAGAAAAGTGCATTACTGTGCGCTTTCACTGTTCAGCAAATACATGTGTAGAAGAACAGCGCTAGCAGAAACAAACGTTTCTCGACGTTTTCTAACTCAGGGAACAAATTGCACACTTCTGAGATGCATTTGGGCAACTTTGTCAGAAATGAGTTCTTTGCCTACAAAGACATGCCTATTTGCTCAGTAGTAAAGATTCTGAGTATGTAACTGGGCTTGATGAAATCAGCATTTCTCTTGCTTCCCTGTGCGTAGGGAAGCTCAGTTTTAGTCACTGGAGCTCCCACAAGTGTCTCCTCAGTGTGTTCCCATTTCCTTAGAAACAGTGTATTTGCTGCGAGAAAAGTGCATTACTGTGCGCTTTCACCGTTCAGCAAATACATGTGTAGAAGCCCAGCGCTAGGAGAAACGACCGTTTCTCGACGTTTTCTAACTCAGGGAACAAGTTGCACACTTCTGAGATGCATTTGGGCAACTTTGTCAGAAATGAGTTCTTTGCCTAAAGAGACATGCCTATTTGCGCAGTCGTACAGATTCTGAGTATGTGACTGGGCTTGATGAAATCAGCATTTCTCTTGCTTCGCTGTGCGTAGGGAAGCTCAGTTTTAGTCACAGTAGCTCCCACAAGTGTCTCCTCAGTGTGTTCCCATTTCCTTAGAAACAGTGTATTTGCTGGGAGAAAAGTGCATTACTGTGCGCTTTCACCGTTCAGCAAATACATGTGTAGAAGCACAGCGCTAGCAGAAACGAATGTTTCTCGACGTTTTCTAACTCAGGGAACAAGTTGCACACTTCTGAGATGCATTTGGGCAACTTTGTCAGAAATGAGTTTTTTGCCAACAGAGACATGCCTATTTGCTCAGTTGTACAGATTCTGAGTATGTAACTGGGCTGGATGAAATCAGCATTTCTCTTGCTTCGCTGTGCGTAGGGAAGCTCAGTTTTAGTCACAGTAGCTCCCACAAGTGTCCTCTCAGTGTGTTCCCATTTCCTTAGAAACAGTGTATTTGCTGGGAGAAAAGTGCATTACTGTGCGCTTTCACCGTTCAGCAAATACATGTGTAGAAGCACAGCGCTAGCAGAAACAACCGTTTCTCGACGTTTTCTAACTCAGGGAACAAGCTGCACACTTCTGAGATGCATTTGGGCAACTTTGTCAGAAATGAGTTTTTTGCCTACAGAGACATGCCTATTTGCTCAGTAGTACAGATTCTGAGTATGTAACTGGGCTTGATGAAATCAGCATTTCTCTTGCTTCCCTGTGCGTAGAGAAGCTCAGTTTTAGTCACAGTAGCTCCCACAAGTGTCTCCTCAGTGTGTTCCCATTTCCTTAGAAACAGTGTATTTGCTGCGAGAAAAGTGCATTACTGTGCGCTTTCACCGTTCAGCAAATACATGTGTAGAAGCACAGCGCTAGCAGAAACGAACGTTTCTCGACGTTTTCTAACTCAGGGAACAAGTTGCACACTTCTGAGATGCATTTGGGCAACCTTGTCAGAAATGAGTTTTTTGCCTAAAGAGACATGCCTATTTGCGCAGTAGTACAGATTCTGAGTATGTAACTGGGCTTGATGAAATCAGCATTTCTCTTGCTTCCCTGTGCGTAGGGAAGCTCAGTTTTAGTCACAGTAGCTCCCACAAGTGTCTCCTCAGTGTGTTCCCATTTCCTTAGAAACAGTGTATTTGCTGGGAGAAAAGTGCATTACTGTGCGCTTTCACCGTTCAGCAAATACATGTGTAGAAGCACAGCGCTAGCAGAAACGAACGTTTCTCGACGTTTTCTAACTCAGGGAACAAGTTGCACACTTCTGAGATGCATTTGGGCAACTCTGTCAGAAATGATTTTTTTGCCTACAGAGACATGCCTATTTGCGCAGTAGTACAGATTCTGAGTATGTAACTGGGCTGGATGAAATCAGCATTTCTCTTGCTTCGCTGTGCGTAGGGAAGCTCAGTTTTAGTCACAGTAGCTCCCACAAGTGTCCTCTCAGTGTGTTCCCATTTCCTTAGAAACAGTGTATTTGCTGGGAGAAAAGTGCATTACTGTGCGCTTTCACCGTTCAGCAAATACATGTGTAGAAGCACAGCGCTAGCAGAAACAACCGTTTCTCGACGTTTTCTAACTCAGGGAACAAGCTGCACACTTCTGAGATGCATTTGGGCAACTTTGTCAGAAATGAGTTTTTTGCCTACAGAGACATGCCTATTTGCTCAGTAGTACAGATTCTGAGTATGTAACTGGGCTTGATGAAATCAGCATTTCTCTTGCTTCCCTGTGTGTAGGGAAGCTCAGTTTTAGTCACAGTAGCTCCCACAAGTGTCTCCTCAGTGTGTTCCCATTTCCTTAGAAACAGTTTATTTGCTGGGAGAAAAGTGCATTACTGTGCGCTTTCACTGTCCAGCAAATACATGTGTAGAAGCACAGCGCTAGCAGAAACAAACGTTTCTCGACGTTTTCTAACTCAGGGAACAAGTTGCACACTTCTGAGATGCATTTGGGCAACTTTGTCAGAAATGAGTTTTTTGCCTACAGAGACATGTCTATTTGCGCAGTAGTACAGATTCTGAGTATGTAACTGGGCTTGATGAAATCAGCATTTCTCTTGCTTCCCTGTGTGTAGGGAAGCTCAGTTTTAGTCACAGTAGCTCCCACAAGTGTCTCCTCAGTGTGTTCCCATTTCCTTAGAAACAGTGTATTGGCTGGGAGAAAAGTGCATTACTGTGCGCTTTCACCGTTCAGCAAATACATGTGTAGAAGCACAGCGCTAGCAGAAACGAACGTTTCTCGACGTTTTCTAACTCAGGGAACAAATTGCACACTTCTGAGATGCATTTGGGCAACTTTGTCAGAAATGAGTTCTTTGCCTACAAAGACATGCCTATTTGCTCAGTAGTAAAGATTCTAGGTATGTAACTGGGCTTGATGAAATCAGCATTTCTCTTGCTTCCCTGTGTGTAGGGAAGCTCAGTTTTAGTCACTGGAGCTCCCACAAGTGTCTCCTCAGTGTGTTCCCATTTCCTTAGAAACAGTGTATTTGCTGGGAGAAAAGTGCATTACTGTGCGCTTTCACCGTTCAGCAAATACATGTGTAGAAGCCCAGCGCTAGGAGAAACGACCGTTTCTCGACGTTTTCTAACTCAGGGAACAAGTTGCACACTTCTGAGATGCATTTGGGCAACTTTGTCAGAAATTAGTTTTTTGCCTACAGAGACATGCCTATTTGCGCAGTAGTACAGATTCTGAGTATGTAACTGGGCTGGATGAAATCAGCATTTCTCTTGCTTCACTGTGTGTAGGGAAGCTCAGTTTTAGTCACAGTAGCTCCCACAAGTGTCCTCTCAGTGTGTTCCCATTTCCTTAGAAACAGTGTATTTGCTGGGAGAAAAGTGCATTACTGTGCGCTTTCACCGTTCAGCAAATACATGTGTAGAAGCACAGCGCTAGCAGAAACAACCGTTTCTCAACGTTTTCTAACTCAGGGAACAAACTGCACACTTCTGAGATGCATTTGGGCAACTTTGTCAGAAATGAGTTTTTTGCCTACAGAGACATGCCTATTTGCTCAGTAGTACAGATTCTGAGTATGTAACTGGGCTGGATGAAATCAGCATTTCTCTTGCTTCCCTGTGTGTAGGGAAGCTCAGTTTTAGTCACAGTAGCTCCCACAAGTGTCTCCTCAGTGTGTTCCCATTTCCTTAGAAGCAGTGTATTTGCTGGGAGAAAAGTGCATTACTGTGCGCTTTCACCGTTCAGCAAATACATGTGTAGAAGCCCAGCGCTAGCAGAAACGACCGTGTCTCGACGTTTTCTAACTCAGGGAACAAGTTGCACACTTCTGAGATGCATTTGGGCAACTTTGTCAGAAATGAGTTTTTTGCCTACAGAGACATGCCTATTTGCGCAGTAGTACAGATTCTGAGTATGTAACTGGGCTTGATGAAATCAGCATTTCTCTTGCTTCCCTGTGCGTAGGGATGCTCAGTTTTAGTCACTGGAGCTCCCACAAGTGTCTCCTCAGTGTGTTCCCATTTCCTTAGAAACAGTGTATTTGCTGGGAGAAAAGTGCATTACTGTGCGCTTTCACCGTTCAGCAAATACATGTGTAGAAGCCCAGCGCTAGCAGAAACGACCGTGTCTCGACGTTTTCTAACTCAGGGAACAAGTTGCACACTTCTGAAATGCATTTCGGCAACTTTGTCAGAAATGAGTTTTTTGCCTAAAGAGACATTCCTATTTGCGCAGTAGTACAGATTCTGAGTATGTAACTGGGCTTGATGAAATCAGCATTTCTCTTGCTTCCCTGTGCGTAGGGAAGCTCAGTTTTAGTCACAGTAGCTCCCACAAGTGTCTCCTCAGTGTGTTCCCATTTCCTTAGAAACAGTGTATTTGCTGGGAGAAAAGTGCATTACTGTGCGCTTTCACCGTTCAGCAAATACATGTGTAGAAGCACAGCGCTAGCAGAAACGAACGTTTCTCGACGTTTTCTAACTCAGGGAACAAGTTGCACACTTCTGAGATGCATTTGGGCAACTTTGTCAGAAATGAGTTTTTTGCCTACAGAGACATGCCTATTTGCGCAGTAGTACAGATTCTGAGTATGTAACTGGGCTGGATGAAATCAGCATTTCTCTTGCTTCGCTGTGCGTAGGGAAGCTCAGTTTTAGTCACAGTAGCTCCCACAAGTGTCCTCTCAGTGTGTTCCCATTTCCTTAGAAACAGTGTATTTGCTGGGAGAAAAGTGCATTACTGTGCGCTTTCACCGTTCAGCAAATACATGTGTAGAAGCACAGCGCTAGCAGAAACAACCGTTTCTCGACGTTTTCTAACTCAGGGAACAAGTTGCACACTTCTGAGATGCATTTGGGCAACTTTGTCAGAAATTAGTTTTTTGCCTACAGAGACATGCCTATTTGCGCAGTAGTACAGATTCTGAGTATGTAACGGGGCTGGATGAAATCAGCATTTCTCTTGCTTCACTGTGTGTAGGGAAGCTCAGTTTTAGTCACAGTAGCTCCCACAAGTGTCCTCTCAGTGTGTTCCCATTTCCTTAGAAACAGTGTATTTGCTGGGAGAAAAGTGCATTACTGTGCGCTTTCACCGTTCAGCAAATACATGTGTAGAAGCACAGCGCTAGCAGAAACAACAGTTTCTCAACGTTTTCTAACTCAGGGAACAAACTGCACACTTCTGAGATGCATTTGGGCAACTCTGTCAGAAATGAGTTTTTTGCCTACAGAGACATGCCTATTTGCGCAGTAGTACAGATTCTGAGTATGTAACTGGGCTGGATGAAATCAGCATTTCTCTTGCTTCGCTGTGCGTAGGGAAGCTCAGTTTTAGTCACAGTAGCTCCCACAAGTGTCCTCTCAGTGTGTTCCCATTTCCTTAGACACAGTGTATTTGCTGGGAGAAAAGTGCATTACTGTGCGCTTTCACCGTTCAGCAAATACATGTGTAGAAGCACAGCGCTAGCAGAAACAACCGTTTCTCGACGTTTTCTAACTCAGGGAACAAGTTGCACACTTCTGAGATGCATTTGGGCAACTTTGTCAGAAATTAGTTTTTTGCCTACAGAGACATGCCTATTTGCGCAGTAGTACAGATTCTGAGTATGTAACTGGGCTGGATGAAATCAGCATTTCTCTTGCTTCACTGTGTGTAGGGAAGCTCAGTTTTAGTCACAGTAGCTCCCACAAGTGTCCTCTCAGTGTGTTCCCATTTCCTTAGAAACAGTGTATTTGCTGGGAGAAAAGTGCATTACTGTGCGCTTTCACCGTTCAGCAAATACATGTGTAGAAGCACAGCGCTAGCAGAAACAACAGTTTCTCAACGTTTTCTAACTCAGGGAACAAACTGCACACTTCTGAGATGCATTTGGGCAACTCTGTCAGAAATGAGTTTTTTGCCTACAGAGACATGCCTATTTGCGCAGTAGTACAGATTCTGAGTATGTAACTGGGCTGGATGAAATCAGCATTTCTCTTGCTTCGCTGTGCGTAGGGAAGCTCAGTTTTAGTCACAGTAGCTCCCACAAGTGTCCTCTCAGTGTGTTCCCATTTCCTTAGACACAGTGTATTTGCTGGGAGAAAAGTGCATTACTGTGCGCTTTCACCGTTCAGCAAATACATGTGTAGAAGCACAGCGCTAGCAGAAACAACCGTTTCTCGACGTTTTCTAACTCAGGGAACAAGCTGCACACTTCTGAGATGCATTTGGGCAACTTTGTCAGAAATGAGTTTTTTGCCTACAGAGACATGCCTATTTGCTCAGTAGTACAGATTCTGAGTATGTAACTGGGCTGGATGAAATCAGCATTTCTCTTGCTTCCCTGTGCGTAGGGAAGCTCAGTTTTAGTCACAGTAGCTCCCACAAGTGTCTCCTCAGTGTGTTCCCATTTCCTTAGAAACAGTGTATTTGCTGCGAGAAAAGTGCATTACTGTGCGCTTTCACCGTTCAGCAAATACATGTGTAGAAGCACAGCGCTAGCAGAAACGAACGTTTCTCGACGTTTTCTAACTCAGGGAACAAGTTGCACACTTCTGAGATGCATTTGGGCAACTTTGTCAGAAATGAGTTTTTTGCCTAAAGAGACATGCCTATTTGCGCAGTAGTACAGATTCTGAGTATGTAACTGGGCTTGATGAAATCAGCATTTCTCTTGCTTCCCTGTGCGTAGGGAAGCTCAGTTTTAGTCACAGTAGCTCCCACAAGTGTCTCCTCAGTGTGTTCCCATTTCCTTAGAAACAGTGTATTTGCTGGGAGAAAAGTGCATTACTGTGCGCTTTCACCGTTCAGCAAATACATGTGTAGAAGCACAGCGCTAGCAGAAACAACCGTTTCTCGACGTTTTCTAACTCAGGGAACAAGCTGCACACTTCTGAGATGCATTTGGGCAACTTTGTCAGAAATGAGTTTTTTGCCTACAGAGACATGCCTATTTGCTCAGTAGTACAGATTCTGAGTATGTAACTGGGCTGGATGAAATCAGCATTTCTCTTGCTTCCCTGTGCGTAGGGAAGCTCAGTTTTAGTCACAGTAGCTCCCACAAGTGTCTCCTCAGTGTGTTCCCATTTCCTTAGAAGCAGTGTATTTGCTGGGAGAAAAGTGCATTACTGTGCGCTTTCACCGTTCAGCAAATACATGTGTAGAAGCACAGCGCTAGCAGAAACGAACGTTTCTCGACGTTTTCTAACTCAGGGAACAAGTTGCACACTTCTGAGATGCATTTGGGCAACTTTGTCAGAAATGAGTTTTTTGCCTAAAGAGACATGCCTATTTGCGCAGTAGTACAGATTCTGAGTATGTAACTGGGCTTGATGAAATCAGCATTTCTCTTGCTTCCCTGTGCGTAGGGAAGCTCAGTTTTAGTCACAGTAGCTCCCACAAGTGTCTCCTCAGTGTGTTCCCATTTCCTTAGAAACAGTGTATTTGCTGGGAGAAAAGTGCATTACTGTGCGCTTTCACCGTTCAGCAAATACATGTGTAGAAGCACAGCGCTAGCAGAAACGAACGTTTCTCGACGTTTTCTAACTCAGGGAACAAGTTGCACACTTCTGAGATGAATTTGGGCAACTCTGTCAGAAATGAGTTTTTTGTCTACAGAGACATGCCTATTTGCGCAGTAGTACAGATTCTGAGTATGTAACTGGGCTGGATGAAATCAGCATTTCTCTTGCTTCGCTGTGCGTAGGGAAGCTCAGTTTTAGTCACAGTAGCTCCCACAAGTGTCCTCTCAGTGTGTTCCCATTTCCTTAGAAACAGTGTATTTGCTGGGAGAAAAGTGCATTACTGTGCGCTTTCACCGTTCAGCAAATACATGTGTAGAAGCACAGCGCTAGCAGAAACAAACGTTTCTCGACGTTTTCTAACTCAGGGAACAAGCTGCACACTTCTGAGATGCATTTGGGCAACTTTGTCAGAAATGAGTTTTTTGCCTACAGAGACATGCCTATTTGCTCAGTAGTACAGATTCTGAGTATGTAACTGGGCTTGATGAAATCAGCATTTCTCTTGCCTCCCTGTGCGTAGGGAAGCTCAGTTTTAGTCACAGTAGCTCCCACAAGTGTCTCCTCAGTGTGTTCCCATTTCCTTAGAAACAGTGTATTTGCTGGGAGAAAAGTGCATTACTGTGCGCTTTCACCGTTCAGCAAATACATGTGTAGAAGCACAGCGCTAGCAGAAACGAACGTTTCTCGACGTTTTCTAACTCAGGGAACAAGTTGCACACTTCTGAGATGCATTTGGGCAACTTTGTCAGAAATGAGTTTTTTGCCTAAAGAGACATGCCTATTTGCGCAGTAGTACAGATTCTGAGTATGTAACTGGGCTTGATGAAATCAGCATTTCTCTTGCTTCCCTGTGCGTAGGGAAGCTCAGTTTTAGTCACAGTAGCTCCCACAAGTGTCTCCTCAGTGTGTTCCCATTTCCTTAGAAACAGTGTATTTGCTGGGAGAAAAGTGCATTACTGTGCGCTTTCACCGTTCAGCAAATACATGTGTAGAAGCACAGCGCTAGCAGAAACGAACGTTTCTCGACGTTTTCTAACTCAGGGAACAAGTTGCACACTTCTGAGATGCATTTGGGCAACTCTGTCAGAAATGAGTTTTTTGCCTACAGAGACATGCCTATTTGCGCAGTAGTAAAGATTCTGAGTATGTAACTGGGCTGGATGAAATCAGCATTTCTCTTGCTTCGCTGTGCGTAGGGAAGCTCAGTTTTAGTCACAGTAGCTCCCACAAGTGTCCTCTCAGTGTGTTCCCATTTCCTTAGAAGCAGTGTATTTGCTGGGAGAAAAGTGCATTACTGTGCGCTTTCACCGTTCAGCAAATACATGTGTAGAAGCACAGCGCTAGCAGAAACAACCGTTTCTCGACGTTTTCTAACTCAGGGAACAAGTTGCACACTTCTGAGATGCATTTGGGCAACTTTGTCAGAAATGAGTTTTTTGCCTACAGAGACATGCCTATTTGCTCAGTAGTACAGATTCTGAGTATGTAACTGGGCTTGATGAATTCAGCATTTCTCTTGCTTCCCTGTGCGTAGGGAAGCTCAGTTTTAGTCACTGGAGCTCCCACAAGTGTCTCCTCAGTGTGTTCCCATTTCCTTAGAAACAGTTTATTTGCTGGGAGAAAAGTGCATTACTGTGCGCTTTCACTGTTCAGCAAATACATGTGTAGAAGCACAGCGCTAGCAGAAACAAACGTTTCTCGACGTTTTCTAACTCAGGGAACAAGTTGCACACTTCTGAGATGCATTTGGGCAACTTTGTCAGAAATGAGTTTTTTGCCTACAGAGACATGTCTATTTGCGCAGTAGTACAGATTCTGAGTATGTAACTGGGCTTGATGAAATCAGCATTTCTCTTGCTTCCCTGTGTGTAGGGAAGCTCAGTTTTAGTCACAGTAGCTCCCACAAGTGTCTCCTCAGTGTGTTCCCATTTCCTTAGAAACAGTGTATTTGCTGGGAGAAAAGTGCATTACTGTGCGCTTTCACCGGTCAGCAAATACATGTGTAGAAGCACAGCGCTAGCAGAAACGAACGGTTCTCGACGTTTTCTAACTCAGGGAACAAATTGCACACTTCTGAGATGCATTTGGGCAACTTTGTCAGAAATGAGTTCTTTGCCTACAAAGACATGCCTATTTGCTCAGTAGTAAAGATTCTAGGTATGTAACTGGGCTTGATGAAATCAGCATTTCTCTTGCTTCCCTGTGCGTAGGGAAGCTCAGTTTTAGTCACTGGAGCTCCCACAAGTGTCTCCTCAGTGTGTTCCCATTTCCTTAGAAACAGTGTATTTGCTGGGAGAAAAGTGCATTACTGTGCGCTTTCACCGTTCAGCAAATACATGTGTAGAAGCCCAGCGCTAGGAGAAACGACCGTTTCTCGACGTTTTCTAACTCAGGGAACAAGTTGCACACTTCTGAAATGCATTTGGGCAACTTTGTCAGAAATGAGTTCTTTGCCTAAAGAGACATGCCTATTTGCGCAGTAGTACAGATTCTGAGTATGTAACTGGGCTTGATGAAATCAGCATTTCTCTTGCTTCCCTGTGCGTAGGGAAGCTCAGTTTTAGTCACTGGAGCTCCCACAAGTGTCTCCTCAGTGTGTTCCCATTTCCTTAGAAACAGTGTATTTGCTGGGAGAAAAGTGCATTACTGTGCGCTTTCACCGTTCAGCAAATACATGTGTAGAAGCACAGCGCTAGCAGAAACGAACGTTTCTCGACGTTTTCTAACTCAGGGAACAAGTTGCACACTTCTGAGATGCATTTGGGCAACTTTGTCAGAAATGAGTTTTTTGCCTACAGAGACATGTCTATTTGCGCAGTAGTACAGATTCTGAGTATGTAACTGGGCTTGATGAAATCAGCATTTCTCTTGCTTCCCTCTGCGTAGGGAAGCTCAGTTTTAGTCACTGGAGCTCCCACAAGTGTCTCCTCAGTGTGTTCCCATTTCATTAGAGACAGTGTATTTGCTGGGAGAAAAGTGCATTACTGTGCGCTTTCACCGTTCAGCAAATACATGTGTAGAAGCACAGCGCTAGCAGAAACGAACGTTTTTCGACGTTTTCTAACTCAGGGAACAAGTTGCACACTTCTGAGATGCATTTGGGCAACTTTGTCAGAAATGAGTTTTTTGCCTACAGAGACATGCCTATTTGCCCAGTAGTACAGATTCTGAGTATGTAACTGGGCTGGATGAAATCAGCATTTCTCTTGCTTCACTGTGCGTAGGGAAGCTCAGTTTTAGTCACAGTAGCTCCCACAAGTGTCCTCTCAGTGTGTTCCCATTTCCTTAGAAACAGTGTATTGGCTGGGAGAAAAGTGCATTACTGTGCGCTTTCACCGTTCAGCAAATACATGTGTAGAAGCACAGCGCTAGCAGAAACAACCGTTTCTCAACGTTTTCTAACTCAGGGAACAAACTGCACACTTCTGAGATGCATTTGGGCAACTTTGTCAGAAATGAGTTTTTTGCCTACAGAGACATGCCTATTTGCTCAGTAGTACAGATTCTGAGTATGTAACTGGGCTTGATGAAATCAGCATTTCTCTTGCTTCCCTGTGTGTAGGGAAGCTCAGTTTTAGTCACAGTAGCTCCCACAAGTGTCTCCTCAGTGTGTTCCCATTTCCTTAGAAACAGTGTATTTGCTGGGAGAAAAGTGCATTACTGTGCGCTTTCACCGTTCAGCAAATACATGTGTAGAAGCACAGCGCTAGCAGAAACAAACGTTTCTCGACGTTTTCTAACTCAGGGAACAAATTGCACACTTCTGAGATGCATTTGGGCAACTTTGTCAGAAATGAGTTCTTTGCCTGCAGAGACATGCCTATTTGCTCAGTAGTACAGATTCTGAGTATGTAACTGGGCTTGATGAAATCAGCATTTCTCTTGCTTCCCTGTGCGTAGGGAAGCTCAGTTTTAGTCACTGGAGCTCCCACAAGTGTCTCCTCAGTGTGTTCCCATTTCCTTAGAAACAGTTTATTTGCTGGGAGAAAAGTGCATTACTGTGCGCTTTCACTGTTCAGCAAATACATGTGTAGAAGCACAGCGCTAGCAGAAACAAACGTTTCTCGACGTTTTCTAACTCAGGGAACAAGTTGCACACTTCTGAGATGCATTTGGGCAACTTTGTCAGAAATGAGTTTTTTGCCTACAGAGACATGTCTATTTGCGCAGTAGTACAGATTCTGAGTATGTAACTGGGCTTGATGAAATCAGCATTTCTCTTGCTTCCCTGTGTGTAGGGAAGCTCAGTTTTAGTCACAGTAGCTCCCACAAGTGTCTCCTCAGTGTGTTCCCATTTCCTTAGAAACAGTGTATTTGCTGGGAGAAAAGTGCATTACTGTGCGCTTTCACCGGTCAGCAAATACATGTGTAGAAGCACAGCGCTAGCAGAAACGAACGGTTCTCGACGTTTTCTAACTCAGGGAACAAATTGCACACTTCTGAGATGCATTTGGGCAACTTTGTCAGAAATGAGTTCTTTGCCTACAAAGACATGCCTATTTGCTCAGTAGTAAAGATTCTAGGTATGTAACTGGGCTTGATGAAATCAGCATTTCTCTTGCTTCCCTGTGCGTAGGGAAGCTCAGTTTTAGTCACTGGAGCTCCCACAAGTGTCTCCTCAGTGTGTTCCCATTTCCTTAGAAACAGTGTATTTGCTGGGAGAAAAGTGCATTACTGTGCGCTTTCACCGTTCAGCAAATACATGTGTAGAAGCCCAGCGCTAGGAGAAACGACCGTTTCTCGACGTTTTCTAACTCAGGGAACAAGTTGCACACTTCTGAAATGCATTTGGGCAACTTTGTCAGAAATGAGTTCTTTGCCTAAAGAGACATGCCTATTTGCGCAGTAGTACAGATTCTGAGTATGTAACTGGGCTTGATGAAATCAGCATTTCTCTTGCTTCCCTGTGCGTAGGGAAGCTCAGTTTTAGTCACTGGAGCTCCCACAAGTGTCTCCTCAGTGTGTTCCCATTTCCTTAGAAACAGTGTATTTGCTGGGAGAAAAGTGCATTACTGTGCGCTTTCACCGTTCAGCAAATACATGTGTAGAAGCACAGCGCTAGCAGAAACAAACGTTTCTCGACGTTTTCTAACTCAGGGAACAAGTTGCACACTTCTGAGATGCATTTGGGCAACTTTGTCAGAAATGAGTTTTTTGCCTACAGAGACATGTCTATTTGCGCAGTAGTACAGATTCTGAGTATGTAACTGGGCTTGATGAAATCAGCATTTCTCTTGCTTCCCTCTGCGTAGGGAAGCTCAGTTTTAGTCACTGGAGCTCCCACAAGTGTCTCCTCAGTGTGTTCCCATTTCATTAGAGACAGTGTATTTGCTGGGAGAAAAGTGCATTACTGTGCGCTTTCACCGTTCAGCAAATACATGTGTAGAAGCACAGCGCTAGCAGAAACGAACGTTTTTCGACGTTTTCTAACTCAGGGAACAAGTTGCACACTTCTGAGATGCATTTGGGCAACTTTGTCAGAAATGAGTTTTTTGCCTACAGAGACATGCCTATTTGCCCAGTAGTACAGATTCTGAGTATGTAACTGGGCTGGATGAAATCAGCATTTCTCTTGCTTCACTGTGCGTAGGGAAGCTCAGTTTTAGTCACAGTAGCTCCCACAAGTGTCCTCTCAGTGTGTTCCCATTTCCTTAGAAACAGTGTATTGGCTGGGAGAAAAGTGCATTACTGTGCGCTTTCACCGTTCAGCAAATACATGTGTAGAAGCACAGCGCTAGCAGAAACAACCGTTTCTCAACGTTTTCTAACTCAGGGAACAAACTGCACACTTCTGAGATGCATTTGGGCAACTTTGTCAGAAATGAGTTTTTTGCCTACAGAGACATGCCTATTTGCTCAGTAGTACAGATTCTGAGTATGTAACTGGGCTTGATGAAATCAGCATTTCTCTTGCTTCCCTGTGTGTAGGGAAGCTCAGTTTTAGTCACAGTAGCTCCCACAAGTGTCTCCTCAGTGTGTTCCCATTTCCTTAGAAACAGTGTATTTGCTGGGAGAAAAGTGCATTACTGTGCGCTTTCACCGTTCAGCAAATACATGTGTAGAAGCACAGCGCTAGCAGAAACAACCGTTTCTCGACGTTTTCTAACTCAGGGAACAAATTGCACACTTCTGAGATGCATTTGGGCAACTTTGTCAGAAATGAGTTCTTTGCCTGCAGAGACATGCCTATTTGCTCAGTAGTACAGATTCTGAGTATGTAACTGGGCTTGATGAAATCAGCATTTCTCTTGCTTCCCTGTGCGTAGGGAAGCTCAGTTTTAGTCACTGGAGCTCCCACAAGTGTCTCCTCAGTGTGTTCCCATTTCATTAGAAACAGTGTATTTGCTGGGAGAAAAGTGCATTACTGTGCGCTTTCACCGTTCAGCAAATACATGTGTAGAAGCCCAGCGCTAGCAGAAACGACCGTGTCTCGACGTTTTCTAACTCAGGGAACAAGTTGCACACTTCTGAGATGCATTTGGGCAACTTTGTCAGAAATTAGTTTTTTGCCTACAGAGACATGCCTATTTGCGCAGTAGTACAGATTCTGAGTATGTAACTGGGCTTGATGAAATCAGCATTTCTCTTGCTTCCCTGTGCGTAGGGAAGCTCAGTTTTAGTCACTGGAGCTCCCACAAGTGTCTCCTCAGTGTGTTCCCATTTCCTTAGAAACAGTTTATTTGCTGGGAGAAAAGTGCATTACTGTGCGCTTTCACCGTTCAGCAAATACATGTGTAGAAGCACAGCGCTAGCAGAAACAAACGTTTCTCGACGTTTTCTAACTCAGGGAACAAGTTGCACACTTCTGAGATGCATTTGGGCAACTTTGTCAGAAATGAGTTTTTTGCCTACAGAGACATGTCTATTTGCGCAGTAGTACAGATTCTGAGTATGTAACTGGGCTTGATGAAATCAGCATTTCTCTTGCTTCCCTCTGCGTAGGGAAGCTCAGTTTTAGTCACTGGAGCTCCCACAAGTGTCTCCTCAGTGTGTTCCCATTTCATTAGAGACAGTGTATTTGCTGGGAGAAAAGTGCATTACTGTGCGCTTTCACCGTTCAGCAAATACATGTGTAGAAGCACAGCGCTAGCAGAAACGAACGTTTTTCGACGTTTTCTAACTCAGGGAACAAGTTGCACACTTCTGAGATGCATTTGGGCAACTTTGTCAGAAATGAGTTTTTTGCCTACAGAGACATGCCTATTTGCCCAGTAGTACAGATTCTGAGTATGTAACTGGGCTGGATGAAATCAGCATTTCTCTTGCTTCACTGTGCGTAGGGAAGCTCAGTTTTAGTCACAGTAGCTCCCACAAGTGTCCTCTCAGTGTGTTCCCATTTCCTTAGAAACAGTGTATTGGCTGGGAGAAAAGTGCATTACTGTGCGCTTTCACCGTTCAGCAAATACATGTGTAGAAGCACAGCGCTAGCAGAAACAACCGTTTCTCAACGTTTTCTAACTCAGGGAACAAACTGCACACTTCTGAGATGCATTTGGGCAACTTTGTCAGAAATGAGTTTTTTGCCTACAGAGACATGCCTATTTGCTCAGTAGTACAGATTCTGAGTATGTAACTGGGCTTGATGAAATCAGCATTTCTCTTGCTTCCCTGTGTGTAGGGAAGCTCAGTTTTAGTCACAGTAGCTCCCACAAGTGTCTCCTCAGTGTGTTCCCATTTCCTTAGAAACAGTGTATTTGCTGGGAGAAAAGTGCATTACTGTGCGCTTTCACCGTTCAGCAAATACATGTGTAGAAGCACAGCGCTAGCAGAAACAACCGTTTCTCGACGTTTTCTAACTCAGGGAACAAATTGCACACTTCTGAGATGCATTTGGGCAACTTTGTCAGAAATGAGTTCTTTGCCTACAGAGACATGCCTATTTGCTCAGTAGTAAAGATTCTTAGTATGTAACTGGGCTTGATGAAATCAGCATTTCTCTTGCTTCCCTGTGCGTAGGGATGCTCAGTTTTAGTCACAGTAGCTCCCACAAGTGTCTCCTCAGTGTGTTCCCATTTCATTAGAAACAGTGTATTTGCTGGGAGAAAAGTGCATTACTGTGCGCTTTCACCGTTCAGCAAATACATGTGTAGAAGCCCAGCGCTAGCAGAAACGACCGTGTCTCGACGTTTTCTAACTCAGGGAACAAGTTGCACACTTCTGAGATGCATTTGGGCAACTTTGTCAGAAATTAGTTTTTTGCCTACAGAGACATGCCTATTTGCGCAGTAGTACAGATTCTGAGTATGTAACTGGGCTGGATGAAATCAGCATTTCTCTTGCTTCACTGTGCGTAGGGAAGCTCAGTTTTAGTCACAGTCGCTCCCACAAGTGTCCACTCAGTGTGTTTCCATTTCCTTAGAAACAGTGTATTTGCTGGGAGAAAAGTGCATTACTGTGCGCTTTCACCGTTCAGCAAATACATGTGTAGAAGCACAGCGCTAGCAGAAACAACCGTTTCTCAACGTTTTCTAACTCAGGGAACAAACTGCACATTTCTGAGATGCATTTGGGCAACTTTGTCAGAAATGAGTTTTTTGCCTAAGGAGACATGCCTATTTGCTCAGTAGTACAGATTCTGAGTATGTAACTGGGCTTGATGAAATCAGCATTTCTCTTGCTTCCCTGTGTGTAGGGAAGCTCAGTTTTAGTCACAGTAGCTCCCACAAGTGTCTCCTCAGTGTGTTCCCATTTCCTTAGAAACAGTGTATTTGCTGGGAGAAAAGTGCATTACTGTGCGCTTTCACCGTTCAGCAAATACATGTGTAGAAGCACAGCGCTAGCAGAAACGAACGTTTCTCGACGTTTTCTAACTCAGGGAACAAGTTGCACACTTCTGAGATGCATTTGGGCAACTTTGTCAGAAATGAGTTTTTTGCCTACAGAGACATGCCTATTTGCGCAGTAGTACAGATTCTGAGTATGTAACTGGGCTGGATGAAATCAGCATTTCTCTTGCTTCGCTGTGCGTAGGGAAGCTCAGTTTTAGTCACAGTAGCTCCCACAAGTGTCCTCTCAGTGTGTTCCCATTTCCTTAGAAACAGTGTATTTGCTGGGAGAAAAGTGCATTACTGTGCGCTTTCACCGTTCAGCAAATACATGTGTAGAAGCACAGCGCTAGCAGAAACAACCGTTTCTCGACGTTTTCTAACTCAGGGAACAAGCTGCACACTTCTGAGATGCATTTGGGCAACTTTGTCAGAAATGAGTTTTTTGCCTACAGAGACATGCCTATTTGCTCAGTAGTACAGATTCTGAGTATGTAACTGGGCTTGATGAAATCAGCATTTCTCTTGCTTCCCTGTGCGTAGGGAAGCTCAGTTTTAGTCACAGTAGCTCCCACAAGTGTCTCCTCAGTGTGTTCCCATTTCCTTAGAAACAGTGTATTTGCTGGGAGAAAAGTGCATTACTGTGCGCTTTCACCGTTCAGCAAATACATGTGTAGAAGCACAGCGCTAGCAGAAACGAACGTTTCTCGACGTTTTCTAACTCAGGGAACAAGTTGCACACTTCTGAGATGCATTTGGGCAACTTTGTCAGAAATGAGTTTTTTGCCTAAAGAGACATGCCTATTTGCGCAGTAGTACAGATTCTGAGTATGTAACTGGGCTTGATGAAATCAGCATTTCTCTTGCTTCCCTGTGCGTAGGGAAGCTCAGTTTTAGTCACAGTAGCTCCCACAAGTGTCTCCTCAGTGTGTTCCCATTTCCTTAGAAACAGTGTATTTGCTGGGAGAAAAGTGCATTACTGTGCGCTTTCACCGTTCAGCAAATACATGTGTAGAAGCACAGCGCTAGCAGAAACGAACGTTTCTCGACGTTTTCTAACTCAGGGAACAAGTTGCACACTTCTGAGATGCATTTGGGCAACTCTGTCAGAAATGAGTTTTTTGCCTACAGAGACATGCCTATTTGCGCAGTAGTACAGATTCTGAGTATGTAACTGGGCTGGATGAAATCAGCATTTCTATTGCTTCGCTGTGCGTAGGGAAGCTCAGTTTTAGTCACAGTAGCTCCCACAAGTGTCCTCTCAGTGTGTTCCCATTTCCTTAGAAACAGTGTATTTGCTGGGAGAAAAGTGCATTACTGTGCGCTTTCACCGTTCAGCAAATACATGTGTAGAAGCACAGCGCTAGCAGAAACAAACGTTTCTCGACATTTTCTAACTCAGGGAACAAGTTGCACACTTCTGAGATGCATTTGGGCAACTTTGTCAGAAATGAGTTTTTTGCCTACAGAGACATGTCTATTTGCGCAGTAGTACAGATTCTGAGTATGTAACTGGGCTGGATGAAATCAGCATTTCTCTTGCTTCCCTGTGCGTAGGGAAGCTCAGTTTTAGTCACTGGAGCTCCCACAAGTGTCTCCTCAGTGTGTTCCCATTTCATTAGAGACAGTGTATTTGCTGGGAGAAAAGTGCATTACTGTGCGCTTTCACCGTTCAGCAAATACATGTGTAGAAGCACAGCGCTAGCAGAAACGAACGTTTTTCGACGTTTTCTAACTCAGGGAACAAGTTGCACACTTCTGAGATGCATTTGGGCAACTTTGTCAGAAATGAGTTTTTTGCCTACAGAGACATGCCTATTTGCCCAGTAGTACAGATTCTGAGTATGTAACTGGGCTGGATGAAATCAGCATTTCTCTTGCTTCACTGTGCGTAGGGAAGCTCAGTTTTAGTCACAGTAGCTCCCACAAGTGTCCTCTCAGTGTGTTCCCATTTCCTTAGAAACAGTGTATTTGCTGGGAGAAAAGTGCATTACTGTGCGCTTTCACCGTTCAGCAAATACATGTGTAGAAGCACAGCGCTAGCAGAAACAACCGTTTCTCGACGTTTTCTAACTCAGGGAACAAATTGCACACTTCTGAGATGCATTTGGGCAACTTTGTCAGAAATGAGTTCTTTGCCTACAGAGACATGCCTATTTGCTCAGTAGTAAAGATTCTGAGTATGTAACTGGGCTTGATGAAATCAGCATTTCTCTTGCTTCCCTGTGCGTAGGGAAGCTCAGTTTTAGTCACTGGAGCTCCCACAAGTGTCTCCTCAGTGTGTTCCCATTTCCTTAGATACAGTGTATTTGCTGGGAGAAAAGTGCATTACTGTGCGCTTTCACCGTTCAGCAAATACATGTGTAGAAGCACAGCGCTAGCAGAAACAAACGTTTCTCGACATTTTCTAACTCAGGGAACAAGTTGCACACTTCTGAGATGCATTTGGGCAACTTTGTCAGAAATGAGTTTTTTGCCTACAGAGACATGTCTATTTGAGCAGTAGTACAGATTCTGAGTAAGTAACTGGGCTTGATGAATTCAGCATTTCTCTTGCTTCCCTGTGTGTAGGGAAGCTCAGTTTTAGTCACAGTAGCTCCCACAAGTGTCTCCTCAGTGTGTTCCCATTTCCTTAGAAACAGTGTATTTGCTGGGAGAAAAGTGCATTACTGTGCGCTTTCACCGTTCAGCAAATACATGTGTAGAAGCACAGCGCTAGCAGAAACAAACGTTTCTCAACGTTTTCTAACTCAGGGAACAAGTTGCACACTTCTGAGATGCATTTGGGCAACTTTGTCAGAAATGAGTTTTTTGCCTACAGAGACATGTCTATTTGCGCAGTAGTACAGATTCTTAGTATGTAACTGGGCTTGATGAAATCAGCATTTCTCTTGCTTCCCTGTGCGTAGGGAAGCTCAGTTTTAGTCACAGTAGCTCCCACAAGTGTCTCCTCAGTGTGTTCCCATTTCCTTAGAAACAGTGTATTTGCTGCGAGAAAAGTGCATTACTGTGCGCTTTCACCGTTCAGCAAATACATGTGTAGAAGCACAGCGCTAGCAGAAACGAACGTTTCTCGACGTTTTCTAACTCAGGGAACAAGCTGCACACTTCTGAGATGCATTTGGGCAACTTTGTCAGAAATGAGTTTTTTGCCTACAGAGACATGCCTATTTGCTCAGTAGTACAGATTCTGAGTATGTAACTGGGCTGGATGAAATCAGCATTTCTCTTGCTTCACTGTGCGTAGGGAAGCTCAGTTTTAGTCACAGTAGCTCCCACAAGTGTCCTCTCAGTGTGTTCCCATTCCCTTAGAAACAGTGTATTTGCTGTGAGAAAAGTGCATTACTGTGCGCTTTCACCGTTCAGCAAATACATGTGTAGAAGCACAGCGCTAGCAGAAACAACCGTTTCTCAACGTTTTCTAACTCAGGGAACAAACTGCACACTTCTGAGATGCATTTTGGCAACTTTGTCAGAAATGAGTTTTTTGCCTACAGAGACATGCCTATTTGCTCAGTAGTACAGATTCTGAGTATGTAACTGGGCTTGATGAAATCAGCATTTCTCTTGCTTCCCTGTGTGTAGGGAAGCTCAGTTTTAGTCACAGTATCTCCCACAAGTGTCTCCTCAGTGTGTTCCCATTTCATTAGAAACAGTGTATTTGCTGGGAGAAAAGTGCATTACTGTGCGCTTTCACCGTTCAGCAAATACATGTGTAGAAGCCCAGCGCTAGCAGAAACGACCGTGTCTCGACGTTTTCTAACTCAGGGAACAAGTTGCACACTTCTGAAATGCATTTGGGCAACTTTGTCAGAAATGAGTTTTTTGCCTAAAGAGACATGCCTATTTGCGCAGTACTACAGATTCTGAGTATGTAACTGGGCTTGATGAAATCAGCATTTCTCTTGCTTCCCTGTGCATAGGGAAGCTCAGTTTTAGTCACAGTAGCTCCCACAAGTGTCTCCTCAGTGTGTTCCCATTTCCTTAGAAACAGTGTATTTTCTGGGAGAAAAGTGCATTACTGTGCGCTTTCACCGTTCAGCAAATACATGTGTAGAAGCACAGCGCTAGCAGAAACGAACGTTTCTCGACGTTTTCTAACTCAGGGAACAAGTTGCACACTTCTGAGATGCATTTGGGCAACTCTGTCAGAAATGAGTTTTTTGCCTACAGAGACATGCCTATTTGCGCAGTAGTACAGATTCTGAGTATGTAACTGGGCTGGATGAAATCAGCATTTCTCTTGCTTCGCTGTGCGTAGGGAAGCTCAGTTTTAGTCACAGTAGCTCCCACAAGTGTCTCCTCAGTGTGTTCCCATTTCCTTAGAAACAGTGTATTTGCTGGGAGAAAAGTGCATTACTGTGCGCTTTCACCGTTCAGCAAATACATGTGTAGAAGCACAGCGCTAGCAGAAACGAACGTTTCTCAACGTTTTCTAACTCAGGGAACAAGTTGCACACTTCTGAGATGCATTTGGGCAACTTTGTCAGAAATGAGTTCTTTGCCTACAGAGACATGCCTATTTGCTCAGTAGTAAAGATTCTGAGTATGTAACTGGGCTGGATGAAATCAGCATTTCTCTTGCTTCCCTGTGCGTAGGGAAGCTCAGTTTTAGTCACAGTAGCTCCCACAAGTGTCTCCTCAGTGTGTTCCCATTTCCTTAGAAACAGTTTATTTGCTGGGAGAAAAGTGCATTATTGTGCGCTTTCACCGTTCAGCAAATACATGTGTAGAAGCACAGCGCTAGCAGAAACAAACGTTTCTCGACGTTTTCTAACTCAGGGAACAAGTTGCACACTTCTGAGATGCATTTGGGCAACTTTGTCAGAAATGAGTTTTTTGCCTACAGAGACATGTCTATTTGCGCAGTAGTACAGATTCTGAGTATGTAACTGGGCTTGATGAAATCAGCATTTCTCTTGCTTCCCTGTGTGTAGAGAAGCTCAGTTTTAGTCACAGTAGCTCCCACAAGTGTCTCCTCAGTGTGTTCCCATTTCCTTAGAAACAGTGTATTTGCTGGGAGAAAAGTGCATTACTGTGCGCTTTCACCGTTCAGCAAATACATGTGTAGAAGCACAGCGCTAGCAGAAACGAACGTTTCTCGACGTTTTCTAACTCAGGGAACAAGTTGCACACTTCTGAGATGCATTTGGGCAACTTTGTCAGAAATGAGTTTTTTGCCTACAGAGACATGCCTATTTGCGCAGTAGTACAGATTCTGAGTATGTAACTGGGCTGGATGAAATCAGCATTTCTCTTGCTTCGCTGTGCGTAGGGAAGCTCAGTTTTAGTCACAGTAGCTCCCACAAGTGTCCTCTCAGTGTGTTCCCATTTCCTTAGAAACAGTGTATTTGCTGGGAGAAAAGTGCATTACTGTGCGCTTTCACCGTTCAGCAAATACATGTGTAGAAGCACAGCGCTAGCAGAAACAACCGTTTCTCGACGTTTTCTAACTCAGGGAACAAGCTGCACACTTCTGAGATGCATTTGGGCAACTTTGTCAGAAATGAGTTTTTTGCCTACAGAGACATGCCTATTTGCTCAGTAGTACAGATTCTGAGTATGTAACTGGGCTTGATGAAATCAGCATTTCTCTTGCTTCCCTGTGCGTAGGGAAGCTCAGTTTTAGTCACAGTAGCTCCCACAAGTGTCTCCTCAGTGTGTTCCCATTTCCTTAGAAACAGTGTATTTGCTGGGAGAAAAGTGCATTACTCTGCGCTTTCACCGTTCAGCAAACACATCTGTAGAAGCACAGCACTAGCAGAAACGACCGTTTCTCGACGTTTTCTAACTCAGGGAACAAGTTGCACACTTCTGAGATGCATTTGGGCAACTTTGTCAGAAATGAGTTTTTTGCCTAAAGAGACATGCCTATTTGCGCAGTAGTACAGATTCTAGGTATGTAACTGGGCTTGATGAAATCAGCATTTCTCTTGCTTCCCTGTGCGTAGGGAAGCTCAGTTTTAGTCACAGTAGCTCCCACAAGTGTCTCCTCAGTGTGTTCCCATTTCCTTAGAAACAGTGTATTTGCTGGGAGAAAAGTGCATTACTGTGCGCTTTCACCGTTCAGCAAATACATGTGTAGAAGCACAGCGCCAGCAGAAACGAACGTTTCTCGACGTTTTCTAACTCAGGGAACAAGTTGCACACTTCTGAGATGCATTTGGGCAACTTTGTCAGAAATGAGTTTTTTGCCTACAGAGACATGCCTATTTGCGCAGTAGTACAGATTCTGAGTATGTAACTGGGCTTGATGAAATCAGCATTTCTCTTGCTTCCCTGTACCTAGGGAAGCTCAGTTTTAGTCACAGTAGCTCCCACAAGTGTCTCCTCAGTGTGTTCCCATTTCCTTAGAAACAGTGTATTTGCTGGGAGAAAAGTGCATTACTGTGCGCTTTCACCGTTCAGCCAATACATGTGTAGAAGCACAGCGCAAGCAGAAACGAACGTTTCCCGACGTTTTCTAACTCAGGGAACAAGTTGCACACTTCTGAGATGCATTTGGGCAACTTTGTCAGAAATGAGTTTTTTGCCTACAGAGAAATGCCTATTTGCGCAGTAGTACAGATTCTAGGTATGTAACTGGGCTGGATGAAATCAGCATTTCTCTTGCTTCCCTGTGCGTAGGGAAGCTCAGTTTTAGTCACAGTAGCTCCCACAAGTGTCTCCTCAGTGTGTTCCCATTTCCTTAGAAACAGTGTATTTGCTGGGAGAAAAGTGCATTACTGTGCGCTTTCACCGTTCAGCAAATACATGTGTAGAAGCACAGCGCTAGCAGAAACGAACGTTTCTCGACGTTTTCTAACTCAGGGAACAAGTTGCACACTTCTGAGATGCTTTTGGGCAACTTTGTCAGAAATGAGTTTTTTGCCTAAGGAGACTTGCCTATTTGCGCAGTCGTACAGATTCTGAGTATGTAACTGGGCTTGAGGAAATCAGCATTTCTCTTGCTTCCCTGTGCGTAGGGAAGCTCAGTTTTAGTCACAGTAGCTCTCACAAGTGTCTCCACAGTGTGTTCCCATTTCCTTAGAAACAGTGTATTTGCTGGGAGAAAAGTGCATTATTCTGCGCTTTCACCGTTCAGCAAACACATGTGTAGAAGCACAGCACTAGCAGAAACGACCGTTTCTCGACGTTTTCTAACTCAGGGAACAAGTTGCACACTTCTGAGATGCATTTGGGCAACTTTGTCAGAAATGAGTTTTTTGCCTACAGAGACATGCCTATTTGCGCAGTAGTACAGATTCTGAGTATGTAACTGGGCTTGATGAAATCAGCATTTCTCTTGCTTCCCTGTGCGTAGGGAAGCTCAGTTTTAGTCACAGTAGCTCCCACAAGTGTCTCCTCAGTGTGTTCCCATTTCCTTAGAAACAGTGTATTTGCTGGGAGAAAAGTGCATTACTGTGCGCTTTCACCGTTCAGCAAATACATGTGTAGAAGCACAGCGCCAGCAGAATCGAATGTTTCTCGACGTTTTCTAACTCAGGGAACAAGTTGCACACTTCTGAGATGCATTTGGGCAACTTTGTCAGAAATGAGTTTTTTGCCTACAGAGACATGCCTATTTGCGCAGTAGTACAGATTCTGAGTATGTAAATGGGCTAGATGAAATCAGCATTTCTCTTGCTTCCCTGTGCGTAGGGAAGCTCAGTTTTAGTCACAGTAGCTCCCACAAGTGTCTCCTCAGTGTGTTCCCAGTTCCTTAGAAACAGTTTATTTGCTGGGAGAAAAGTGCATTACTGTGCGCTTTCACCGTTCAGCAAATACATGTGTAGAAGCACAGCGCTAGCAGAAACAAACGTTTCTCGACGTTTTCTAACTCAGGGAACAAGTTGCACACTTCTGAGATGCATTTGGGCAACTTTGTCAGAAATGAGTTTTTTGCCTACAGAGACATGCCTATTTGCGCAGTAGTACAGAGTCTGAGTATGTAACTGGGCTTGATGAAATCAGCATTTCTCTTGCTTCCCTGTGCGTAGGGAAGCTCAGATTTAGTCACAGTAGCTCCCACAAGTGTCTCCTCAGTGTGTTCCCAGTTCCTTAGAAACAGTGTATTTGCTGGGAGAAAAGTGCATTACTGTGTGCTTTCACCGTTCAGCAAATACATGTGTAGAAGCACAGCGCTAGCAGAAGCGAACGTTTCTCGACGTTTTCTAACTCAGGGAACAAGTTGCACACTTCTGAGATGCATTTGGGCAACTTTGTCAGAAATGAGTTTTTTGCCTACAGAGACATGCCTATTTGCGCCGTAGTACAGATTCTAGGTATGTAACTGGGCTGGATGAAATCAGCATTTCTCTTGCTTCCCTGTGCGTAGGGAAGCTCAGTTTTAGTCACAGTAGCTCCCACAAGTGTCTCCTCAGTGTGTTCCCATTTCCTTAGAAACAGTGTATTTGCTGGGAGAAAAGTGCATTACTGTGCGCTTTCACCGTTCAGCAAATACATGTGTAGAAGCACAGCGCAAGCAGAAACGAACGTTTCTCGACGTTTTCTAACTCAGGGAACAAGTTGCACACTTCTGAGATGCATTTGGGCAACTTTGTCAGAAATGAGTTTTTTGCCTACAGAGAAATGCCTATTTGCGCAGTAGTACAGATTCTAGGTATGTAACTGGGCTTGATGAAATCAGCATTTCTCTTGCTTCCCTGTGCGTAGGGAAGCTCAGTTTTAGTCACAGTAGCTCCCACAAGTGTCTCCTCAGTGTGTTCCCATTTCCTTAGAAACAGTGTATTTGCTGGGAGAAAAGTGCATTACTGTGCGCTTTCACCGTTCAGCAAATACATGTGTAGAAGCACAGCGCTAGCAGAAACAACCGTTTCTCGACGTTTTCTAACTCAGGGAACAAGTTGCACACTTCTGAGATGCTTTTGGGCAACTTTGTCAGAAATGAGTTTTTTGCCTAAGGAGACATGCCTATTTGCGCAGTCGTACAGATTCTGAGTATGTAACTGGGCTTGATGAAATCAGCATTTCTCTTGCTTCCCTGTGCGTAGGGAAGCTCAGTTTTAGTCACAGTAGCTCCCACAAGTGTCTCCACAGTGTGTTCCCATTTCCTTAGAAACAGTGTATTTGCTGGGAGAAAAGTGCATTACTCTGCGCTTTCACCGTTCAGCAAACACATGTGTAGAAGCACAGCACTAGTAGAAACGACCGTTTCTCGACGTTTTCTAACTCAGGGAACAAGTTGCACACTTCTGAGATGCATTTGGGCAACTTTGTCAGAAATGAGTTTTTTGCCTACAGAGAAATGCCTATTTGCGCAGTAGTACAGATTCTAGGTATGTAACTGGGCTTGATGAAATCAGCATTTCTCTTGCTTCCCTGTGCGTAGGGAAGCTCAGTTTTAGTCACAGTAGCTCCCACAAGTGTCTCCTCAGTGTGTTCCCATTTCCTTAGAAACAGTGTATTTGCTGGGAGAAAAGTGCATTACTGTGCGCTTTCACCGTTCAGCAAATACATGTGTAGAAGCACAGCGCTAGCAGAAACAACCGTTTCTCGACGTTTTCTAACTCAGGGAACAAGTTGCACACTTCTGAGATGCTTTTGGGCAACTCTGTCAGAAATGAGTTTTTTGCCTAAGGAGACATGCCTATTTGCGCAGTCGTACAGATTCTGAGTATGTAACTGGGCTTGAGGAAATCAGCATTTCTCTTTCTTCCCTGTGTGTAGGGAAGCTCAGTTTTAGTCACAGTAGCTCCCACAAGTGTCTCCACAGTGTGTTCCCATTTCCTTAGAAACAGTGTATTTGCTGGGAGAAAAGTGCATTACTCTGCGCTTTCACCGTTCAGCAAACACATGTGTAGAAGCACAGCACTAGTAGAAACGACCGTTTCTCGACGTTTTCTAACTCAGGGAACAAGTTGCACACTTCTGAGATGCATTTGGGCAACTTTGTCAGAAATGAGTTTTTTGCCTACAGAGACATGCCTATTTTCGCAGTAGTATAGATTCTAGGTATGTAACTGGGCTGGATGAAATCAGCATTTCTCTTGCTTCCCTGTGCGTAGGGAAGCTCAGTTTTAGTCACAGTAGCTCCCACAAGTGTCTCCTCAGTGTGTTCCCATTTCCTTAGAAACAGTGTATTTGCTGGGAGAAAAGTGCATTACTGTGCGCTTTCACCGTTCAGCAAATACATGTGTAGAAGCACAGCGCAAGCAGAAACGAACGTTTCTCGACGTTTTCTAACTCAGGGAACAAGTTGCACACTTCTGAGATGCATTTGGGCAACTTTGTCAGAAATGAGTTTTTTGCCTACAGAGAAATGCCTATTTGCGCAGTAGTACAGATTCTAGGTATGTAACTGGGCTTGATGAAATCAGCATTTCTCTTGCTTCCCTGTGCGTAGGGAAGCTCAGTTTTAGTCACAGTAGCTCCCACAAGTGTCTCCTCAGTGTGTTCCCATTTCCTTAGAAACAGTGTATTTGCTGGGAGAAAAGTGCATTACTGTGCGCTTTCACCGTTCAGCAAATACATGTGTAGAAGCACAGCGCTAGCAGAAACAACCGTTTCTCGACGTTTTCTAACTCAGGGAACAAGTTGCACACTTCTGAGATGCTTTTGGGCAACTTTGTCAGAAATGAGTTTTTTGCCTAAGGAGACATGCCTATTTGCGCAGTCGTACAGATTCTGAGTATGTAACTGGGCTTGATGAAATCAGCATTTCTCTTGCTTCCCTGTGCGTAGGGAAGCTCAGTTTTAGTCACAGTAGCTCCCACAAGTGTCTCCACAGTGTGTTCCCATTTCCTTAGAAACAGTGTATTTGCTGGGAGAAAAGTGCATTACTCTGCGCTTTCACCGTTCAGCAAACACATGTGTAGAAGCACAGCACTAGTAGAAACGACCGTTTCTCGACGTTTTCTAACTCAGGGAACAAGTTGCACACTTCTGAGATGCATTTGGGCAACTTTGTCAGAAATGAGTTTTTTGCCTACAGAGAAATGCCTATTTGCGCAGTAGTACAGATTCTAGGTATGTAACTGGGCTTGATGAAATCAGCATTTCTCTTGCTTCCCTGTGCGTAGGGAAGCTCAGTTTTAGTCACAGTAGCTCCCACAAGTGTCTCCTCAGTGTGTTCCCATTTCCTTAGAAACAGTGTATTTGCTGGGAGAAAAGTGCATTACTGTGCGCTTTCACCGTTCAGCAAATACATGTGTAGAAGCACAGCGCTAGCAGAAACAACCGTTTCTCGACGTTTTCTAACTCAGGGAACAAGTTGCACACTTCTGAGATGCTTTTGGGCAACTCTGTCAGAAATGAGTTTTTTGCCTAAGGAGACATGCCTATTTGCGCAGTCGTACAGATTCTGAGTATGTAACTGGGCTTGAGGAAATCAGCATTTCTCTTTCTTCCCTGTGTGTAGGGAAGCTCAGTTTTAGTCACAGTAGCTCCCACAAGTGTCTCCACAGTGTGTTCCCATTTCCTTAGAAACAGTGTATTTGCTGGGAGAAAAGTGCATTACTCTGCGCTTTCACCGTTCAGCAAACACATGTGTAGAAGCACAGCACTAGTAGAAACGACCGTTTCTCGACGTTTTCTAACTCAGGGAACAAGTTGCACACTTCTGAGATGCATTTGGGCAACTTTGTCAGAAATGAGTTTTTTGCCTACAGAGACATGCCTATTTTCGCAGTAGTATAGATTCTAGGTATGTAACTGGGCTGGATGAAATCAGCATTTCTCTTGCTTCCCTGTGCGTAGGGAAGCTCAGTTTTAGTCACAGTAGCTCCCACAAGTGTCTCCTCAGTGTGTTCCCATTTCCTTAGAAACAGTGTATTTGCTGGGAGAAAAGTGCATTACTGTGCGCTTTCACCGTTCAGCAAATACATGTGTAGAAGCACAGCGCAAGCAGAAACGAACGTTTCTCGACGTTTTCTAACTCAGGGAACAAGTTGCACACTTCTGAGATGCATTTGGGCAACTTTGTCAGAAATGAGTTTTTTGCCTACAGAGAAATGCCTATTTGCGCAGTAGTACAGATTCTAGGTATGTAACTGGGCTTGATGAAATCAGCATTTCTCTTGCTTCCCTGTGCGTAGGGAAGCTCAGTTTTAGTCACAGTAGCTCCCACAAGTGTCTCCTCAGTGTGTTCCCATTTCCTTAGAAACAGTGTATTTGCTGGGAGAAAAGTGCATTACTGTGCGCTTTCACCGTTCAGCAAATACATGTGTAGAAGCACAGCGCTAGCAGAAACAACCGTTTCTCGACGTTTTCTAACTCAGGGAACAAGTTGCACACTTCTGAGATGCTTTTGGGCAACTTTGTCAGAAATGAGTTTTTTGCCTAAGGAGACATGCCTATTTGCGCAGTCGTACAGATTCTGAGTATGTAACTGGGCTTGATGAAATCAGCATTTCTCTTGCTTCCCTGTGCGTAGGGAAGCTCAGTTTTAGTCACAGTAGCTCCCACAAGTGTCTCCACAGTGTGTTCCCATTTCCTTAGAAACAGTGTATTTGCTGGGAGAAAAGTGCATTACTCTGCGCTTTCACCGTTCAGCAAACACATGTGTAGAAGCACAGCACTAGTAGAAACGACCGTTTCTCGACGTTTTCTAACTCAGGGAACAAGTTGCACACTTCTGAGATGCATTTGGGCAACTTTGTCAGAAATGAGTTTTTTGCCTACAGAGAAATGCCTATTTGCGCAGTAGTACAGATTCTAGGTATGTAACTGGGCTTGATGAAATCAGCATTTCTCTTGCTTCCCTGTGCGTAGGGAAGCTCAGTTTTAGTCACAGTAGCTCCCACAAGTGTCTCCTCAGTGTGTTCCCATTTCCTTAGAAACAGTGTATTTGCTGGGAGAAAAGTGCATTACTGTGCGCTTTCACCGTTCAGCAAATACATGTGTAGAAGCACAGCGCTAGCAGAAACAACCGTTTCTCGACGTTTTCTAACTCAGGGAACAAGTTGCACACTTCTGAGATGCTTTTGGGCAACTTTGTCAGAAATGAGTTTTTTTGCCTAAGGAGACATGCCTATTTGCGCAGTCGTACAGATTCTGAGTATGTAACTGGGCTTGAGGAAATCAGCATTTCTCTTGCTTCCCTGTGTGTAGGGAAGCTCAGTTTTAGTCACAGTAGCTCCCACAAGTGTCTCCACAGTGTGTTCCCATTTCCTTAGAAACAGGGTATTTGCTGGGAGAAAAGTGCATTACTCTGCGCTTTCACCGTTCAGCAAACACATGTGTAGAAGCACAGCACTAGTAGAAACGACCGTTTCTCGACGTTTTCTAACTCAGGGAACAAGTTGCACACTTCTGAGATGCATTTGGGCAACTTTGTCAGAAATGAGTTTTTTGCCTACAGAGACATGCCTATTTTCGCAGTAGTATAGATTCTAGGTATGTAACTGGGCTGGATGAAATCAGCATTTCTCTTGCTTCCCTGTGCGTAGGGAAGCTCAGTTTTAGTCACAGTAGCTCCCACAAGTGTCTCCTCAGTGTGTTCCCATTTCCTTAGAAACAGTGTATTTGCTGGGAGAAAAGTGCATTACTGTGCGCTTTCACCGTTCAGCAAATACATGTGTAGAAGCACAGCGCTAGCAGAAACAACCGTTTCTCGACGTTTTCTAACTCAGGGAACAAGTTGCACACTTCTGAGATGCATTTGGGCAACTTTGTCAGAAATGAGTTTTTTGCCTAAGGAGACATGCCTATTTGCGCAGTCGTACAGATTCTGAGTATGTAACTGGGCTTGAGGAAATCAGCATTTCTCTTGCTTCCCTGTGCGTAGGGAAGCTCAGTTTTAGTCACAGTAGCTCCCTCAAGTGTCTACACAGTGTGTTCCCATTTCCTTAGAAACAGTGTATTTGCTGGGAGAAAAGTGCATTACTCTGCGCTTTCACCGTTCAGCAAATACATGTGTAGAAGCACAGCACTAGCAGAAACGACCGTTTCTCGACGTTTTCTAACTCAGGGAACAAGTTGCACACTTCTGAGATGCATTTGGGCAACTTTGTCAGAAATGAGTTTTTTGCCTACAGAGACATGACTATTTGCGCAGTAGTACAGAGTCTGAGTATGTAACTGGGCTTGATGAAATCAGCATTTCTCTTGCTTCCCTGTGCGTAGGGAGGCTCAGTTTTAGTCACAGTAGCTCCCACAAGTGTCTCCTCAGTGTGTTCCCATTTCCTTAGAAACAGTGTATTTGCAGGGAGAAAAGTGCATTACTGTGTGCTTTCACCGTACAGCAAATACATGTGTAGAAGCACAGCGCTAGCAGAAACGAACGTTTCTCGACGTTTTCTAACTCAGGGAACAAGTTGCACACTTCTGAGATGCATTTGGGCAACTTTGTCAGAAATGAGTTTTTTGCCTACAGAGACATGCCTATTTGCGCAGTAGTACAGATTCTAGGTATGTAACTGGACTGGATGAAATCAGCATTTCTCTTGCTTCCCTGTGCGTAGGGAAGCTCAGTTTTAGTCACAGTAGCTCCCACAAGTGTCTCGTCAGTGTGTTCCCATTTCCTTAGAAACAGTGTATTTGCTGGGAGAAAAGTGCATTACTGTGCGCTTTCACCGTTCAGCAAATACATGTGTAGAAGCACAGCGCTAGCAGAAACAACCGTTTCTCGACGTTTTCTAACTCAGGGAACAAGTTGCACACTTCTGAGATGCATTTGGGCAACTTTGTCAGAAATGAGTTTTTTGCCTAAGGAGACATGCCTATTTGCGCAGTCGTACAGATTCTGAGTATGTAACAGGGCTTGATGAAATCAGCATTTCTCTTGCTTCCCTGTGCGTAGGGAAGCTCAGTTTTAGTCACAGTAGCTCCCACAAGTGTCTCCTCAGTGTGTTCCCATTTCCTTAGAAACAGTGTATTTGCTGGGAGAAAAGTGCATTACTGTGTGCTTTCACCGTTCAGCAAATACATGTGTAGAAGCACAGCGCTAGCAGAAACGAACGTTTCTCGACGTTTTCGAACTCAGGGAACAAGTTGCACACTTCTGAGATGCATTTGGGCAACTTTGTCAGAAATGAGTTTTTTGCCTACAGAGACATGCCTATTTGCGCAGTAGAACAGATTCTGAGTATGTAACTGGGCTTGAGGAAATCAGCATTTCTCTTGCTTCCCTGTGCGTAGGGAAGCTCAGTTTTAGTCACAGTAGCTCCCACAAGTGTCTACACAGTGTGTTCCCATTTCCTTAGAAACAGTGTATTTGCTGGGAGAAAAGTGCATTACTGTGCGCTTTCACCGTTCAGCAAACACATGTGTAGAAGCACAGCACTAGCAGAAACGACCGTTTCTCGACGTTTTCTAACTCAGGGAACAAGTTGCACACTTCTGAGATGCATTTGGGCAACTTTGTCAGAAATGAGTTTTTTGCCTACAGAGACATGCCTATTTGCGCAGTAGTACAGATTCTGAGTATGTAACTGGGCTTGATGAAATCAGCATTTCTCTTGCTTCCCTGTGCGTAGGGAAGCTCAGTTTTAGTCACAGTAGCTCCCACAAGTGTCTCCTCAGTGTGTTCCCATTTCCTTAGAAACAGTGTATTTGCTGGGAGAAAAGTGCATTACTGTGCGCTTTCACCGTTCAGCAAATACATGTGTAGAAGCACAGCGCTAGCAGAAACGAACGTTTCTCGACGTTTTCTAACTCAGGGAACAAGTTGCACACTTCTGAGATGCATTTGGGCAACTTTGTCAGAAATGAGTTTTTTGCCTACAGAGACATGCCTATTTGCGCAGTAGTACAGACTCTGAGTATGTAACTGGGCTTGATGAAATCAGCATTTCTCTTGCTTCCCTGTGCGTAGGGAAGCTCAGTTTTAGTCACAGTAGCTCCCACAAGTGTCTCCTCAGTGTGTTCCCATTTCCTTAGAAACAGTGTATTTGCTGGGAGAAAAGCGCATTACTGTGTGCTTTCACCGTACAGCAAATACATGTGTAGAAGCACAGCGCTAGCAGAAACGAACGTTTCTCGACGTTTTCTAACTCAGGGAACAAGTTGCACACTTCTGAGATGCATTTGGGCAACTTTGTCAGAAATGAGTTTTTTGCCTAAGGAGACATGCCTATTTGCGCAGTCGTACAGATTCTGAGTATGTAACTGGGCTTGAGGAAATCAGCATTTCTCTTGCTTCCCTGTGCGTAGGGAAGCTCAGTTTTAGTCACAGTAGCTCCCTCAAGTGTCTACACAGTGTGTTCCCATTTCCTTAGAAACAGTGTATTTGCTGGGAGAAAAGTGCATTACTCTGCGCTTTCACCATTCAGCAAATACATGTGTAGAAGCACAGCAGTAGCAGAAACGACCGTTTCTCGACGTTTTCTAACTCAGGGAACAAGTTGCACACTTCTGAGATGCATTTGGGCAACTTTGTCAGAAATGAGTTTTTTGCCTACAGAGACATGCCTATTTGCGCAGTCGTACAGATTCTGAGTATGTAACTGGGCTTGAGGAAATCAGCATTTCTCTTGCTTCCCTGTGCGTTGGGAAGCTCAGTTTTAGTCACAGTAGCTCCCACAAGTGTCTACACAGTGTGTTCCCATTTCCTTAGAAACAGTGTATTTGCTGGGAGAAAAGTGCATTACTCTGCGCTTTCACCGTTCAGCAAACACATGTGTAGAAGCACTGCGCTAGCAGAAACGACCGTTTCTCGACGTTTTCTAACTCAGGGAACAAGTTGCACACTTCTGAGATGCATTTGGGCAACTTTGTCAGAAATGAGTTTTTTGCCTACAGAGACATGCCTATTTGCGCAGTAGTACAGAGTCTGAGTATGTAACTGGGCTTGATGAAATCAGCATTTCTCTTGCTTCCCTGTGCGTAGGGAAGCTCAGTTTTAGTCACAGTAGCTCCCACAAGTGTCTCCTCAGTGTGTTCCCATTTCCTTAGAAACAGTGTATTTGCTGGGAGAAAAGTGCATTACTGTGCGCTTTCACCGTTCAGCAAATACATGTGTAGAAGCACAGCGCTAGCAGAAACGAACGTTTCTCGACGTTTTCTTACTCAGGGAACAAGTTGCACACTTCTGAGATGCATTTGGGCAACTTTGTCAGAAATGAGTTTTTTGCCTACAGAGACATGCCTATTTGCGCAGTAGTACAGAGTCTGAGTATGTAACTGGGCTTGATGAAATCAGCATTTCTCTTGCTTCCCTGTGCGTAGGGAAGCTCAGTTTTAGTCACAGTAGCTCCCACAAGTGTCTCCTCAGTGTGTTCCCATTTCCTTAGAAACAGTGTATTTGCTGGGAGAAAAGCACATTACTGTGTGCTTTCACCGTACAGCAAATACATGTGTAGAAGCACAGCGCTAGCAGAAACGAACGTTTCTCGACGTTTTCTAACTCAGGGAACAAGTTGCACACTTCTGAGATGCATTTGGGCAACTTTGTCAGAAATGAGTTTTTTGCCTAAGGAGACATGCCTATTTGCGCAGTCGTACAGATTCTGAGTATGTAACTGGGCTTGAGGAAATCAGCATTTCTCTTGCTTCCCTGTGCGTAGGGAAGCTCAGTTTTAGTCACAGTAGCTCCCACAAGTGTCTACACAGTGTGTTCCCATTTCCTTAGAAACAGTGTATTTGCTGGGAGAAAAGTGCATTACTCTGCGCTTTCACCATTCAGCAAATACATGTGTAGAAGCACAGCACTAGCAGAAACGACCGTTTCTCGACGTTTTCTAACTCAGGGAACAAGTTGCACACTTCTGAGATGCATTTGGGCAACTTTGTCAGAAATGAGTTTTTTGCCTACAGAGACATGCCTATTAGCACAGTAGTACAGATTCTGAGTATGTAACTGGGCTTGATGAAATCAGCATTTCTCTTGCTTCCCTGTGCGTAGGGAAGCTCAGTTTTAGTCACAGTAGCTCCCACAAGTGTCTCCTCAGTGTGTTCCCATTTCCTTAGAAACAGTGTATTTGCTGGGAGAAAAGTGCATTACTGTGCGCTTTCACCGTTCAGCAAATACATGTGTAGAAGCACAGCGCTAGCAGAAACGAACGTTTCTCGACGTTTTCGAACTCAGGGAACAAGTTGCACACTTCTGAGATGCATTTGTGCAACTTTGTCAGAAATGAGTTTTTTGCCTACAGAGACATGCCTATTTGCGCAGTAGTACAGAGTCTGAGTATGTAACTGGGCTTGATGAAATCAGCATTTCTCTTGCTTCCCTCTGCGTAGGGAAGCTCAGTTTTAGTCACAGTAGCTCCCTCAAGTGTCTACACAGTGTGTTCCAATTTCCTTAGAAACAGTGTATTTGCTGGGAGAAAAGTGCATTACTCTGCGCTTTCACCATTCAGCAAATACATGTGTAGAAGCACAGCACTAGCAGAAACGACCGTTTCTCGACATTTTCTAACTCAGGGAACAAGTTGCACACTTCTGAGATGCATTTGGGGAACTTTGTCAGAAATGAGTTTTTTGCCTACAGAGACATGCCTATTAGCACAGTAGTATAGATTCTGAGTATGTAACTGGGCTTGATGAAATTAGCATTTCTCTTGCTTCCCTATGCGTAGGGAAGCTCAGTTTTAGTCACAGTAGCTCCCACAAGTGTCTCCTCAGTGTGTTCCCATTTCCTTAGAAACAGTGTATTTGCTGGGAGAAAAGTGCATTACTGTGCGCTTTCACCGTTCAGCAAATACATGTGTAGAAGCACAGCGCTAGCAGAAACGAACGTTTCTCGACGTTTTCGAACTCAGGGAACAAGTTGCACACTTCTGAGATGCATTTGGGCAACTTTGTCAGAAATGAGTTTTTTGCCTACAGAGACATGCCTATTTGCGCAGTAGTACAGAGTCTGAGTATGTAACTGGGCTTGATGAAATCAGCATTTCTCTTGCTTCCCTGTGCGTAGGGAAGCTCAGTTTTAGTCACAGTAGCTCCCACAAGTGTCTCCTCAGTGTGTTCCCAGTTCCTTAGAAACAGTGTATTTGCTGGGAGAAAAGTGCATTACTGTGCGCTTTCACCGTTCAGCAAATACATGTGTAGAAGCACAGCACTAGCAGAAACGAACGTTTCTCGACGTTTTCTAACTCAGGGAACAAGTTGCACACTTCTGAGATGCATTTGGGCAACTTTGTCAGAAATGAGTTTTTTGCCTACAGAGACATGCCTATTTGCGCAGTAGTACAGAGTCTGAGTATGTAACTGGGCTTCATGAAATCAGCATTTCTCTTGCTTCCCTGTGCGTAGGGAAGCTCAGTTTTAGTCACAGTAGCTCCCACAAGTGTCTCCTCAGTGTGTTCCCATTTCCTTAGAAACAGTGTATTTGCTGGGAGAAAAGTGCATTACTGTGCGCTTTCACCGTTCAGCAAATACATGTGTAGAAGCACAGCGCTAGCAGAAACGAACGTTTCTCGACGTTTTCGAACTCAGGGAACAAGTTGCACACTTCTGAGATGCATATCGGCAACTTTGTCAGACATGAGTTTTTTGCCTACAGAGACATGCCTATTTGCGCAGTAGTACAGATTCTAGGTATGTAACTGGACTGGATGAAATCAGCATTTCTATTGCTTCCCTGTGCGTAGGGAAGCTCAGTTTTAGTCACAGTAGCTCCCACAAGTGTCTCCTCAGTGTGTTCCCATTTCCTTAGAAACAGTGTATTTGCTGGGAGAAAAGTGCATTACTGTGCGCTTTCACCGTTCAGCAAATACATGTGTAGAAGCACAGCGCTAGCAGAAACGAACGTTTCTCGACGTTTTCGAACTCAGGGAACAAGTTGCACACTTCTGAGATGCATTTGGGCAACTTTGTCAGAAATGAGTTTTTTGCCTACAGAGACATGCCTATTTGCGCAGTAGTACAGAGTCTGAGTATGTAACTGGGCTTGATGAAATCAGCATTTCTCTTGCTTCCCTGTGCGTAGGGAAGCTCAGTTTTAGTCACAGTAGCTCCCACAAGTGTCTCCTCAGTGTGTTCCCAGTTCCTTAGAAACAGTGTATTTGCTGGGAGAAAAGTGCATTACTGTGCGCTTTCACCGTTCAGCAAATACATGTGTAGAAGCACAGCACTAGCAGAAACGAACGTTTCTCGACGTTTTCTAACTCAGGGAACAAGTTGCACACTTCTGAGATGCATTTGGGCAACTTTGTCAGAAATGAGTTTTTTGCCTACAGAGACATGCCTATTTGCGCAGTAGTACAGAGTCTGAGTATGTAACTGGGCTTCATGAAATCAGCATTTCTCTTGCTTCCCTGTGCGTAGGGAAGCTCAGTTTTAGTCACAGTAGCTCCCACAAGTGTCTCCTCAGTGTGTTCCCATTTCCTTAGAAACAGTGTATTTGCTGGGAGAAAAGTGCATTACTGTGCGCTTTCACCGTTCAGCAAATACATGTGTAGAAGCACAGCGCTAGCAGAAACGAACGTTTCTCGACGTTTTCGAACTCAGGGAACAAGTTGCACACTTCTGAGATGCATTTGGGCAACTTTGTCAGAAATGAGTTTTTTGCCTACAGAGACATGCCTATTTGCGCAGTAGTACAGATTCTAGGTATGTAACTGGACTGGATGAAATCAGCATTTCTATTGCTTCCCTGTGCGTAGGGAAGCTCAGTTTTAGTCACAGTAGCTCCCACAAGTGTCTCCTCAGTGTGTTCCCATTTCCTTAGAAACAGTGTATTTGCTGGGAGAAAAGTGCATTACTGTGCGCTTTCACCGTTCAGCAAATACATGTGTAGAAGCACAGCGCTAGCAGAAACGAACGTTTCTCGACGTTTTCGAACTCAGGGAACAAGTTGCACACTTCTGAGATGCATTTGGGCAACTTTGTCAGAAATGAGTTTTTTTGCCTACAGAGACATGCCTATTTGCGCAGTAGTACAGATTCTGAGTATGTAACTGGGCTTGATGAAATCAGCATTTCTCTTGCTTCCCTGTGCGTAGGGAAGCTCAGTTTTAGTCACAGTAGCTCCCACAAGTGTCTCCTCAGTGTGTTCCCATTTCCTTAGAAACAGTGTATTTGCTGGGAGAAAAGTGCATTACTGTGTGCTTTCACCGTTCAGCAAATACATGTGTAGAAGCACAGCGCTAGCAGAAACGAACGTTTCTCGACGTTTTCGAACTCAGGGAACAAGTTGCACACTTCTGAGATGCATTTGGGCAACTTTGTCAGAAATGAGTTTTTTACCTACAGAGACATGCCTATTTGCGCAGTCGTACAGATTCTGAGTATGTAACTGGGCTTGAGGAAATCAGCATTTCTCTTGCTTCCCTGTGCGTAGGGAAGCTCAGTTTTAGTCACAGTAGCTCCCACAAGTGTCTACACAGTGTGTTCCCATTTCTTTAGAAACAGTGTATTTGCTGGGAGAAAAGTGCATTACTCTGCGCTTTCACCGTTCAGCAAACACATGTGTAGAAGCACAGCACTAGCAGAAACGACCGTTTCTCGACGTTTTCTAACTCAGGGAACAAGTTGCACACTTCTGAGATGCATTTGGGCAACTTTGTCAGAAATGAGTTTTTTGCCTACAGAGACATGCCTATTTGCGCAGTAGTACAGATTCTGAGTATGTAACTGGGCTTGATGAAATCAGCATTTCTCTTGCTTCCCTGTGCGTAGGGAAGCTCAGTTTTAGTCACAGTAGCTCCCACAAGTGTCTCCTCAGTGTGTTCCCATTTCCTTAGAAACAGTGTATTTGCTGGGAGAAAAGTGCATTACTGTGTGCTTTCACCGTTCAGCAAATACATGTATAGAAGCACAGCGCTAGCAGAAACGACCATTTCTCGACGTTTTCTAACTCAGGGAACAAGTTGCACACTTCTGAGATGCATTTGGGCAACTTTGTCAGAAATGAGTTTTTGCCTACAGAGACATGAGTATTTGCGCAGTAGTACAGAGTCTGAGTATGTAACTGGGCTTGATGAAATCAGCATTTCTCTTGCTTCCCTGTGCGTAGGGAGGCTCAGTTTTAGTCACAGTAGCTCCCACAAGTGTCTCCTCAGTGTGTTCCCATTTCCTTAGAAACAGTGTATTTGCTGCGAGAAAAGTGCATTACTGTGCGCTTTCACCGTTCAGCAAATACATGTGTAGAAGCACAGCGCTAGCAGAAACGACCGTTTCTCGACGTTTTCTAACTCAGGGAACAAGTTGCACACTTCTGAGATGCATTTGGGCAACTTTGTCAGAAATGAGTTTTTTGCCTACAGAGACATGCCTATTTGCGCAGTAGTACAGATTCTAGGTATGTAACTGGACTGGATGAAATCAGCATTTCTCTTGCTTCCCTGTGCGTAGGGAAGCTCAGTTTTAGTCACAGTAGCTCCCACAAGTGTCTCCTCAGTGTGTTCCCATTTCCTTAGAAACAGTGTATTTGCTGGGAGAAAAGTGCATTACTGTGTGCTTTCACCGTACAGCAAATACATGTGTAGAAGCACAGCGCTAGCAGAAATGAACGTTTCTCGACGTTTTCTAACTCAGGGAACAAGTTGCACACTTCTGAGATGCATTTGGGGAACTTTGTCAGAAATGAGTTTTTTGCCTACAGAGACATGCCTATTAGCGCAGTAGTAAAGATTCTGAGTATGTAACTGGGCTTGATGAAATCAGCATTTCTCTTGCTTCCCTGTGCGTAGGGAAGCTCAGTTTTAGTCACAGTAGCTCCCACAAGTGTCTCCTCAGTGTGTTCCCATTTCCTTAGAAACAGTGTATTTGCTGGGAGAAAAGTGCATTACTGTGCGCTTTCACCGTTCAGCAAATACATGTGTAGAAGCACAGCGCTAGCAGAAACGAACGTTTCACGACCTTTTCGAACTCAGGGAACAAGTTGCACACTTCTGAGATGCATTTGGGCAACTTTGTCAGAAATGAGTTTTTTGCCTACAGAGACATGCCTATTTGCGCAGTAGAACAGATTCTGAGTATGTAACTGGGCTTGATGAAATCAGCATTTCTCTTGCTTCCCTGTGCGTAGGGAAGCTCAGTTTTAGTCACAGTAGCTCCCACAAGTGTCTCCTCAGTGTGTTCCCATTTCCTTAGAAACAGTGTATTTGCTGGGAGAAAAGTGCATTACTGTGCGCTTTCACCGTTCAGCAAATACATGTGTAGAAGCACAGCGCTAGCAGAAACGAACGTTTCTCGACGTTTTCTAACTCAGGGAACAAGTTGCACACTTCTGAGATGCATTTGGGCAACTTTGTCAGAAATGAGTTTTTTGCCTACAGAGACATGCCTATTTGCGCAGTAGTACAGATTCTAGGTATGTAACTGGACTGGATGAAATCAGCATTTCTCTTGCTTCCCTGTGCGTAGGGAAGCTCAGTTTTAGTCACAGTAGCTCCCACAAGTGTCTCCTCAGTGTGTTCCCATTTCCTTAGAAACAGTGTATTTGCTGGGAGAAAAGTGCATTACTGTGCGCTTTCACCGTTCAGCAAATACATGTGTAGAAGCACAGCACTAGCAGAAACGACCGTTTCTCGACGTTTTCTAACTCAGGGAACAAGTTGCACACTTCTGAGATGCATTTGGGCAACTTTGTCAGAAATGAGTTTTTTGCCTACAGAGACATGCCTATTTGCGCAGTAGTACAGATTCTGAGTATGTAACTGGGCTGGATGGAATCAGCATTTCTCTTGCTTCCCTGTGCGTAGGGAAGCTCAGTTTTAGTCACAGTAGCTCCCTCAAGTGTCTACACAGTGTGTTCCCATTTCCTTAGAAGCAGTGTATTTGCTGGGAGAAAAGTGCATTACTCTGCGCTTTCACCGTTCAGCAAATACATGTGTAGAAGCACAGCACTAGCAGAAACGACCGTTTCTCGACGTTTTCTAACTCAGGGAACAAGTTGCACACTTCTGAGATGCATTTGGGCAACTTTGTCAGAAATGAGTTTTTTGCCTACAGAGACATGCCTATTTGCGCAGTAGTACAGAGTCTGAGTATGTAACTGGGCTTGATGAAATCAGCATTTCTCTTGCTTCCCTGTACGTAGGGAAGCTCAGTTTTAGTCACAGTAGCTCCCACAAGTGTCTCCTCAGTGTGTTCCCATTTCCTTAGAAACAGTGTATTTGCTGGGAGAAAAGTGCATTACTGTGTGCTTTCACCGTACAGCAAATACATGTGTAGAAGCACAGCGCTAGCAGAAACGAACGTTTCTCGACGTTTTCTAACTCAGGGAACAAGTTGCACACTTCTGAGATGCATTTAGGCAACTTTGTCAGAAATGAGTTTTTTGCCTACAGAGACATGCCTATTAGCGCAGTAGTAAAGATTCTGAGTATGTAACTGGGCTTGATGAAATCAGCATTTCTCTTGCTTCCCTGTGCGTAGGGAAGCTCAGTTTTCGTCACAGTAGCTCCCACAAGTGTCTCCTCAGTGTGTTCCCATTTCCTTAGAAACAGTGTATTTGCTGGGAGAAAAGTGCATTACTGTGCGCTTTCACCGTTCAGCAAATACATGTGTAGAAGCACAGCGCTAGCAGAAACGAACGTTTCTCGACCTTTTCGAACTCAGGGAACAAGTTGCACACTTCTGAGATGCATTTGGGCAACTTTGTCAGAAATGAGTTTTTTGCCTACAGAGACATGCCTATTTGCGCAGTAGTACAGATTCTAGGTATGTAACTGGACTGGATGAAATCAGCATTTCTCTTGCTTCCCTGTGCGTAGGGAAGCTCAGTTTTAGTCACAGTAGCTCCCACAAGTGTCTCCTCAGTGTGTTCCCATTTCCTTAGAAACAGTGTATTTGCTGGGAGAAAAGTGCATTACTGTGCGCTTTCACCGTTCAGCAAATACATGTGTAGAAGCACAGCGCTAGCAGAAACGAACGTTTCTCGACGTTTTCGAACTCAGGGAACAAGTTGCACACTTCTGAGATGCATTTGGGCAACTTTGTCAGAAATGAGTTTTTTGCCTACAGAGACATGCCTATTTGCGCAGTCGTACAGATTCTGAGTATGTAACTGGGCTTGAGGAAATCAGCATTTCTCTTGCTTCCCTGTGCGTAGGGAAGCTCAGTTTTAGTCACAGTAGCTCCCACAAGTGTCTCCTCAGTGTGTTCCCATTTCCTTAGAAACAGTGTATTTGCTGGGAGAAAAGTGCATTACTGTGCGCTTTCACCGTTCAGCAAATACATGTGTAGAAGCACAGCGCTAGCAGAAACGAACGTTTCTCGACCTTTTCGAACTCAGGGAACAAGTTGCACACTTCTGAGATGCATTTGGGCAACTTTGTCAGAAATGAGTTTTTTGCCTACAGAGACATGCCTATTTGCGCAGTAGTATAGATTCTAGGTATGTAACTGGGCTGGATGAAATCAGCATTTCTCTTGCTTCGCTGTGCGTAGGGAAGCTCAGTTTTAGTCACAGTAGCTCCCACAAGTGTCCTCTCAGTGTGTTCCCATTTCCTTAGAAACAGTGTATTTGCTGGGAGAAAAGTGCATTACTGTGCGCTTTCACCGTTCAGCAAATACATGTGTAGAAGCACAGCGCTGGCAGAAACAACCGTTTCTCGACGTTTTCTAACTCAGGGAACAAGTTGCACACTTCTGAGATGCATTTGGGCAACTTTGTCAGAAATGAGTTTTTTGCCTACAGAGACATGCCTATTTGCGCAGTCGTACACATTCTGAGTATGTAACTGGGCTTGAGGAAATCAGCATTTCTCTTGCTTCCCTGTGCGTAGGGAAGCTCAGTTTTAGTCACAGTAGCTCCCTCAAGTGTCTACACAGTGTGTTCCCATTTCCTTAGAAACAGTGTATTTGCTGGGAGAAAAGTGCATTACTCTGCGCTTTCACCGTTCAGCAAATACATTTGTAGAAGCACAGCACTAGCAGAAACGACCGTTTCTCGACGTTTTCTAACTCAGGGAACAAGTTGCACACTTCTGAGATGCATTTGGGCAACTTTGTCAGAAATGAGTTTTTTGCCTACAGAGACATGACTATTTGCGCAGTAGTACAGAGTCTGAGTATGTAACTGGGCTTGATGAAATCAGCATTTCTCTTGCTTCCCTGTGCGTAGGGAGGCTCAGTTTTAGTCACAGTAGCTCCCACAAGTGTCTCCTCATTGTGTTCCCATTTCCTTAGAAACAGTGTATTTGCTGGGAGAAAAGTGCATTACTGTGTGCTTTCACCGTACAGCAAATACATGTGTAGAAGCACAGCGCTAGCAGAAACGAACGTTTCTCGACGTTTTCTAACTCAGGGAACAAGTTGCACACTTCTGAGATGCATTTGGGCAACTTTGTCAGAAATGAGTTTTTTGCCTACAGAGACATGCCTATTAGCGCAGTAGTACAGATTCAGTGTATGTAACTGGGCTTGATGAAATCAGCATTTCTCTTGCTTCGCTGTGCGTAGGGAAGCTCAGTTTTAGTCACAGTAGCTCCCACAAGTGTCTACACAGTGTGTTCCCATTTCCTTAGAAACAGTGTATTTGCTGGGAGAAAAGTGCATTACTCTGCGCTTTCACCGTTCAGCAAATACTTGTGTAGAAGCACAGCGCTAGCAGAAACAACCGTTTCTCGACGTTTTCTAACTCAGGGAACAAGTTGCACACTTCTGAGATGCATTTGGGCAACTTTGTCAGAAATGAGTTTTTTGCCTACAGAGACATGCCTATTTGCGCAGTAGTACAGATTCTAGGTATGTAACTGGACTGGATGAAATCAGCATTTCTCTTGCTTCCCTGTGCGTAGGGAAGCTCAGTTTTAGTCACAGTAGCTCCCACAAGTGTCTCCTCAGTGTGTTCCCATTTCCTTAGAAACAGTGTATTTGCTGGGAGAAAAGTGCATTACTGTGCGCTTTCACCGTTCAGCAAATACATGTGTAGAAGCACAGCGCTAGCAGAAACGAACGTTTCTCGACCTTATCGAACTCAGGGAACAAGTTGCACACTTCTGAGATGCATTTGGGCAACTTTGTCAGAAATGAGTTTTTTGCCTACAGAGACATGCCTATTTGCGCAGTAGTACAGATTCTAGGTATGTAACTGGACTGGATGAAATCAGCATTTCTCTTGCTTCCCTGTGCGTAGGGAAGCTCAGTTTTAGTCACAGTAGCTCCCACAAGTGTCTCCTCATTGTGTTCCCATTTCCTTAGAAACAGTGTATTTGCTGGGAGAAAAGTGCATTACTGTGCGCTTTCACCGTTCAGCAAATACATGTGTAGAAGCACAGCGCTAGCAGAAACGAACGTTTCTCGACCTTTTCGAACTCAGGGAACAAGTTGCACACTTCTGAGATGCATTTGGGCAACTTTGTCAGAAATGAGTTTTTTGCCTACAGAGACATGACTATTTGCGCAGTAGTACAGATTCTAGGTATGTAACTGGACTGGATGAAATCAGCATTTCTCTTGCTTCGCTGTGCGTAGGGAAGCTCAGTTTTAGTCACAGTAGCTCCCACAAGTGTCTCCTCAGTGTGTTCCCATTTCCTTAGAAACAGTATATTTGCTGGGAGAAAAGTGCATTACTGTGCGCTTTCACCGTTCAGCAAATACATGTGTAGAAGCACAGCGCTAGCAGAAACGAACGTTTCTCGACCTTTTCGAACTCAGGGAACAAGTTGCACACTTCTGAGATGCATTTGGGCAACTTTGTCAGAAATGAGTTTTTTGCCTACAGAGACATGCCTATTTGCGCAGTAGTACAGATTCTAGGTATGTAACTGGACTGGATGAAATCAGCATTTCTCTTGCTTCCCTGTGCGTAGGGAAGCTCAGTTTTAGTCACAGTAGCTCCCACAAGTGTCTCCTCAGTGTGTTCCCATTTCCTTAGAAACAGTGTATTTGCTGGGAGAAAAGTGCATTACTGTGCGCTTTCACCGTTCAGCAAATACATGTGTAGAAGCACAGCGCTAGCAGAAACGAACGTTTCTCGACCTTTTCGAACTCAGGGAACAAGTTGCACACTTCTGAGATGCATTTGGGCAACTTTGTCAGAAATGAGTTTTTTGCCTACAGAGACATGCCTATTTGCGCAGTAGTACAGATTCTAGGTATGTAACTGGACTGGATGAAATCAGCATTTCTCTTGCTTCCCTGTGCGTAGGGAAGCTCAGTTTTAGTCACAGTAGCTCCCACAAGTGTCTCCTCAGTGTGTTCCCATTTCCTTAGAAACAGTGTATTTGCTGGGAGAAAAGTGCATTACTGTGCGCTTTCACCGTTCAGCAAATACATGTGTAGAAGCACAGCGCTAGCAGAAACGAACGTTTCTCGACGTTTTCGAACTCAGGGAACAAGTTGCACACTTCTGAGATGCATTTGGGCAACTTTGTCAGAAATGAGTTTTTTGCCTACAGAGACATGCCTATTTGCGCAGTAGTACAGATTCTAGGTATGTAACTGGACTGGATGAAATCAGCATTTCTCTTGCTTCCCTGTGCGTAGGGAAGCTCAGTTTTAGTCACAGTAGCTCCCACAAGTGTCTCCTCAGTGTGTTCCCATTTCCTTAGAAACAGTGTATTTGCTGGGAGAAAAGTGCATTACTGTGCGCTTTCACCGTTCAGCAAATACATGTGTAGAAGCACAGCGCTAGCAGAAACGAACGTTTCTCGACGTTTTCTAACTCAGGGAACAAGTTGCACACTTCTGAGATGCATTTGGGCAACTCTGTCAGAAATGAGTTTTTTGCCTACAGAGACATGCCTATTTGCGCAGTAGTAAAGATTCTGAGTATGTAACTGGGCTGGATGAAATCAGCATTTCTCTTGCTTCGCTGTGCGTAGGGAAGCTCAGTTTTAGTCACAGTAGCTCCCACAAGTGTCCTCTCAGTGTGTTCCCATTTCCTTAGAAGCAGTGTATTTGCTGGGAGAAAAGTGCATTACTGTGCGCTTTCACCGTTCAGCAAATACATGTGTAGAAGCACAGCGCTAGCTGAAACAACCGTTTCTCGACGTTTTCTAACTCAGGGAACAAGTTGCACACTTCTGAGATGCATTTGGGCAACTTTGTCAGAAATGAGTTTTTTGCCTAAAGAGACATGCCTATTTGCGCAGTAGTACAGATTCTGAGTATGTAACTGGGCTTGATGAAATCAGCATTTCTCTTGATTCCCTGTGCGTAGGGAATCTCAGTTTTAGTCACAGTAGCTCCCACAAGTGTCTCCTCAGTGTGTTCCCATTTCCTTAGAAACAGTGTATTTGCTGGGAGAAAAGTGCATTACTGTGCGCTTTCACCGTTCAGCAAATACATGTGTAGAAGCACAGCGCTGGCAGAAACAACCGTTTCTCGACGTTTTCTAACTCAGGGAACAAGTTGCACACTTCTGAGATGCATTTGGGCAACTTTGTCAGAAATGAGTTTTTTGCCTACAGAGACATGCCTATTTGCGCAGTCGTACAGATTCTGAGTATGTAACTGGGCTTGAGGAAATCAGCATTTCTCTTGCTTCCCTGTGCGTAGGGAAGCTCAGTTTTAGTCACAGTAGCTCCCTCAAGTGTCTACACAGTGTGTTCCCATTTCCTTAGAAACAGTGTATTTGCTGGGAGAAAAGTGCATTACTCTGCGCTTTCACCGTTCAGCAAATACATTTGTAGAAGCACAGCACTAGCAGAAACGACCGTTTCTCGACGTTTTCTAACTCAGGGAACAAGTTGCACACTTCTGAGATGCATTTGGGCAACTTTGTCAGAAATGAGTTTTTTGCCTACAGAGACATGACTATTTGCGCAGTAGTACAGAGTCTGAGTATGTAACTGGGCTTGATGAAATCAGCATTTCTCTTGCTTCCCTGTGCGTAGGGAGGCTCAGTTTTAGTCACAGTAGCTCCCACAAGTGTCTCCTCATTGTGTTCCCATTTCCTTAGAAACAGTGTATTTGCTGGGAGAAAAGTGCATTACTGTGTGCTTTCACCGTACAGCAAATACATGTGTAGAAGCACAGCGCTAGCAGAAACGAACGTTTCTCGACGTTTTCTAACTCAGGGAACAAGTTGCACACTTCTGAGATGCATTTGGGCAACTTTGTCAGAAATGAGTTTTTTGCCTACAGAGACATGCCTATTAGCGCAGTAGTACAGATTCAGTGTATGTAACTGGGCTTGATGAAATCAGCATTTCTCTTGCTTCGCTGTGCGTAGGGAAGCTCAGTTTTAGTCACAGTAGCTCCCACAAGTGTCTACACAGTGTGTTCCCATTTCCTTAGAAACAGTGTATTTGCTGGGAGAAAAGTGCATTACTCTGCGCTTTCACCGTTCAGCAAATACTTGTGTAGAAGCACAGCGCTAGCAGAAACAACCGTTTCTCGACGTTTTCTAACTCAGGGAACAAGTTGCACACTTCTGAGATGCATTTGGGCAACTTTGTCAGAAATGAGTTTTTTGCCTACAGAGACATGCCTATTTGCGCAGTAGTACAGATTCTAGGTATGTAACTGGACTGGATGAAATCAGCATTTCTCTTGCTTCCCTGTGCGTAGGGAAGCTCAGTTTTAGTCACAGTAGCTCCCACAAGTGTCTCCTCAGTGTGTTCCCATTTCCTTAGAAACAGTGTATTTGCTGGGAGAAAAGTGCATTACTGTGCGCTTTCACCGTTCAGCAAATACATGTGTAGAAGCACAGCGCTAGCAGAAACGAACGTTTCTCGACCTTATCGAACTCAGGGAACAAGTTGCACACTTCTGAGATGCATTTGGGCAACTTTGTCAGAAATGAGTTTTTTGCCTACAGAGACATGCCTATTTGCGCAGTAGTACAGATTCTAGGTATGTAACTGGACTGGATGAAATCAGCATTTCTCTTGCTTCCCTGTGCGTAGGGAAGCTCAGTTTTAGTCACAGTAGCTCCCACAAGTGTCTCCTCATTGTGTTCCCATTTCCTTAGAAACAGTGTATTTGCTGGGAGAAAAGTGCATTACTGTGCGCTTTCACCGTTCAGCAAATACATGTGTAGAAGCACAGCGCTAGCAGAAACGAACGTTTCTCGACCTTTTCGAACTCAGGGAACAAGTTGCACACTTCTGAGATGCATTTGGGCAACTTTGTCAGAAATGAGTTTTTTGCCTACAGAGACATGACTATTTGCGCAGTAGTACAGATTCTAGGTATGTAACTGGACTGGATGAAATCAGCATTTCTCTTGCTTCGCTGTGCGTAGGGAAGCTCAGTTTTAGTCACAGTAGCTCCCACAAGTGTCTCCTCAGTGTGTTCCCATTTCCTTAGAAACAGTATATTTGCTGGGAGAAAAGTGCATTACTGTGCGCTTTCACCGTTCAGCAAATACATGTGTAGAAGCACAGCGCTAGCAGAAACGAACGTTTCTCGACCTTTTCGAACTCAGGGAACAAGTTGCACACTTCTGAGATGCATTTGGGCAACTTTGTCAGAAATGAGTTTTTTGCCTACAGAGACATGCCTATTTGCGCAGTAGTACAGATTCTAGGTATGTAACTGGACTGGATGAAATCAGCATTTCTCTTGCTTCCCTGTGCGTAGGGAAGCTCAGTTTTAGTCACAGTAGCTCCCACAAGTGTCTCCTCAGTGTGTTCCCATTTCCTTAGAAACAGTGTATTTGCTGGGAGAAAAGTGCATTACTGTGCGCTTTCACCGTTCAGCAAATACATGTGTAGAAGCACAGCGCTAGCAGAAACGAACGTTTCTCGACCTTTTCGAACTCAGGGAACAAGTTGCACACTTCTGAGATGCATTTGGGCAACTTTGTCAGAAATGAGTTTTTTGCCTACAGAGACATGCCTATTTGCGCAGTAGTACAGATTCTAGGTATGTAACTGGACTGGATGAAATCAGCATTTCTCTTGCTTCCCTGTGCGTAGGGAAGCTCAGTTTTAGTCACAGTAGCTCCCACAAGTGTCTCCTCAGTGTGTTCCCATTTCCTTAGAAACAGTGTATTTGCTGGGAGAAAAGTGCATTACTGTGCGCTTTCACCGTTCAGCAAATACATGTGTAGAAGCACAGCGCTAGCAGAAACGAACGTTTCTCGACCTTATCGAACTCAGGGAACAAGTTGCACACTTCTGAGATGCATTTGGGCAACTTTGTCAGAAATGAGTTTTTTGCCTACAGAGACATGCCTATTTGCGCAGTAGTACAGATTCTAGGTATGTAACTGGACTGGATGAAATCAGCATTTCTCTTGCTTCCCTGTGCGTAGGGAAGCTCAGTTTTAGTCACAGTAGCTCCCACAAGTGTCTCCTCAGTGTGTTCCCATTTCCTTAGAAACAGTATATTTGCTGGGAGAAAAGTGCATTACTGTGCGCTTTCACCGTTCAGCAAATACATGTGTAGAAGCACAGCGCTAGCAGAAACGAACGTTTCTCGACCTTTTCGAACTCAGGGAACAAGTTGCACACTTCTGAGATGCATTTGGGCAACTTTGTCAGAAATGAGTTTTTTGCCTACAGAGACATGCCTATTTGCGCAGTAGTACAGATTCTAGGTATGTAACTGGACTGGATGAAATCAGCATTTCTCTTGCTTCCCTGTGCGTAGGGAAGCTCAGTTTTAGTCACAGTAGCTCCCACAAGTGTCTCCTCAGTGTGTTCCCATTTCCTTAGAAACAGTGTATTTGCTGGGAGAAAAGTGCATTACTGTGCGCTTTCACCGTTCAGCAAATACATGTGTAGAAGCACAGCGCTAGCAGAAACGAACGTTTCTCGACGTTTTCGAACTCAGGGAACAAGTTGCACACTTCTGAGATGCATTTGGGCAACTTTGTCAGAAATGAGTTTTTTGCCTACAGAGACATGCCTATTTGCGCAGTAGTACAGATTCTAGGTATGTAACTGGACTGGATGAAATCAGCATTTCTCTTGCTTCCCTGTGCGTAGGGAAGCTCAGTTTTAGTCACAGTAGCTCCCACAAGTGTCTCCTCAGTGTGTTCCCATTTCCTTAGAAACAGTATATTTGCTGGGAGAAAAGTGCATTACTGTGCGCTTTCACCGTTCAGCAAATACATGTGTAGAAGCACAGCGCTAGCAGAAACGAACGTTTCTCGACCTTTTCGAACTCAGGGAACAAGTTGCACACTTCTGAGATGCATTTGGGCAACTTTGTCAGAAATGAGTTTTTTGCCTACAGAGACATGCCTATTTGCGCAGTAGTACAGATTCTAGGTATGTAACTGGACTGGATGAAATCAGCATTTCTCTTGCTTCCCTGTGCGTAGGGAAGCTCAGTTTTAGTCACAGTAGCTCCCACAAGTGTCTCCTCAGTGTGTTCCCATTTCCTTAGAAACAGTGTATTTGCTGGGAGAAAAGTGCATTACTGTGCGCTTTCACCGTTCAGCAAATACATGTGTAGAAGCACAGCGCTAGCAGAAACGAACGTTTCTCGACCTTTTCGAACTCAGGGAACAAGTTGCACACTTCTGAGATGCATTTGGGCAACTTTGTCAGAAATGAGTTTTTTGCCTACAGAGACATGCCTATTTGCGCAGTAGTACAGATTCTAGGTATGTAACTGGACTGGATGAAATCAGCATTTCTCTTGCTTCCCTGTGCGTAGGGAAGCTCAGTTTTAGTCACAGTAGCTCCCTCAAGTGTCTACACAGTGTGTTCCCATTTCCTTAGAAACAGTGTATTTGCTGGGAGAAAAGTGCATTACTCTGCGCTTTCACCGTTCAGCAAATACATTTGTAGAAGCACAGCACTAGCAGAAACGACCGTTTCTCGACGTTTTCTAACTCAGGGAACAAGTTGCACACTTCTGAGATGCATTTGGGCAACTTTGTCAGAAATGAGTTTTTTGCCTACAGAGACATGACTATTTTCGCAGTAGTACAGAGTCTGAGTATGTAACTGGGCTTGATGAAATCAGCATTTCTCTTGCTTCCCTGTGCGTAGGGAGGCTCAGTTTTAGTCACAGTAGCTCCCACAAGTGTCTCCTCATTGTGTTCCCATTTCCATAGAAACAGTGTATTTGCTGGGAGAAAAGTGCATTACTGTGTGCTTTCACCGTACAGCAAATACATGTGTAGAAGCACAGCGCTAGCAGAAACGAACGTTTCTCGACGTTTTCTAACTCAGGGAACAAGTTGCACACTTCTGAGATGCATTTGGGCAACTTTGTCAGAAATGAGTTTTTTGCCTACAGAGACATGCCTATTAGCGCAGTAGTACAGATTCAGTGTATGTAACTGGGCTTGATGAAATCAGCATTTCTCTTGCTTCGCTGTGCGTAGGGAAGCTCAGTTTTAGTCACAGTAGCTCCCACAAGTGTCTACACAGTGTGTTCCCATTTCCTTAGAAACAGTGTATTTGCTGGGAGAAAAGTGCATTACTGTGCGCTTTCACCGTTCAGCAAATACTTGTGTAGAAGCACAGCGCTAGCAGAAACAACCGTTTCTCGACGTTTTCTAACTCAGGGAACAAGTTGCACACTTCTGAGATGCATTTGGGCAACTTTGTCAGAAATGAGTTTTTTGCCTACAGAGACATGCCTATTTGCGCAGTAGTACAGATTCTAGGTATGTAACTGGACTGGATGAAATCAGCATTTCTCTTGCTTCCCTGTGCGTAGGGAAGCTCAGTTTTAGTCACAGTAGCTCCCACAAGTGTCTCCTCAGTGTGTTCCCATTTCCTTAGAAACAGTGTATTTGCTGGGAGAAAAGTGCATTACTGTGCGCTTTCACCGTTCAGCAAATACATGTGTAGAAGCACAGCGCTAGCAGAAACGAACGTTTCTCGACCTTTTCGAACTCAGGGAACAAGTTGCACACTTCTGAGATGCATTTGGGCAACTTTGTCAGAAATGAGTTTTTTGCCTACAGAGACATGCCTATTTGCGCAGTAGTACAGATTCTAGGTATGTAACTGGACTGGATGAAATCAGCATTTCTCTTGCTTCCCTGTGCGTAGGGAAGCTCAGTTTTAGTCACAGTAGCTCCCACAAGTGTCTCCTCAGTATGTTCCCATTTCCTTAGAAACAGTGTATTTGCTGGGAGAAAAGTGCATTACTGTGCGCTTTCACCGTTCAGCAAATACATGTGTAGAAGCACAGCGCTAGCAGAAACGAACGTTTCTCGACGTTTTCTAACTCAGGGAACAAGTTGCACACTTCTGAGATGCATTTGGGCAACTTTGTCAGAAATGAGTTTTTTGCCTACAGAAACATGCCTATTTGCGCAGTCGTACAGATTCTGAGTATGTAACTGGGCTGGATGAAATCAGCATTTCTCTTGCTTCCCTGTGCGTAGGGAAGCTCAGTTTTAGTCACAGTAGCTCCCACAAGTGTCTCCTCAGTGTGTTCCCATTTCCTTAGAAACAGTATATTTGCTGGGAGAAAAGTGCATTACTGTGCGCTTTCACCGTTCAGCAAATACATGTGTAGAAGCACAGCGCTAGCAGAAACGAACGTTTCTCGACGTTTTCGAACTCAGGGAACAAGTTGCACACTTCTGAGATGCATTTGGGCAACTTTGTCAGAAATGAGTTTTTTGCCTACAGAGACATGCCTATTTGCGCAGTAGTACAGATTCTAGGTATGTAACTGGACTGGATGAAATCAGCATTTCTCTTGCTTCCCTGTGCGTAGGGAAGCTCAGTTTTAGTCACAGTAGCTCCCACAAGTGTCTCCTCAGTGTGTTCCCATTTCCTTAGAAACAGTATATTTGCTGGGAGAAAAGTGCATTACTGTGTGCTTTCACCGTTCAGCAAATACATGTGTAGAAGCACAGCGCTAGCAGAAACGACCGTTTCTCGACGTTTTCTAACTCAGGGAACAAGTTGCACACTTCTGAGATGCATTTGGGCAACTTTGTCAGAAATGAGTTTTTTGCCTACAGAAACATGCCTATTGGCGCAGTCGTACAGATTCTGAGTATGTAACTGGGCTTGATGAAATCAGCATTTCTCTTGCTTCCCTGTGCGTAGGGAAGCTCAGTTTTAGTCACAGTAGCTCCCACAAGTGTCTCCTCAGTGTGTTCCCATTTCCTTAGAAACAGTGTATTTGCTGGGAGAAAAGTGCATTACTGTGCGCTTTCACCGTTCAGCAAATACATGTGTAGAAGCACAGCGCTAGCAGAAACGAACGTTTCTCGACCTTTTCGAACTCAGGGAACAAGTTGCACACTTCTGAGATGCATTTGGGCAACTTTGTCAGAAATGAGTTTTTTGCCTACAGAGACATGCCTATTTGCGCAGTAGTACAGATTCTAGGTATGTAACTGGACTGGATGAAATCAGCATTTCTCTTGCTTCCCTGTGCGTAGGGAAGCTCAGTTTTAGTCACAGTAGCTCCCACAAGTGTCTCCTCAGTGTGTTCCCATTTCCTTAGAAACAGTGTATTTGCTGGGAGAAAAGTGCATTACTGTGCGCTTTCACCGTTCAGCAAATACATGTGTAGAAGCACAGCGCTAGCAGAAACGAACGTTTCTCGACGTTTTCGAACTCAGGGAACAAGTTGCACACTTCTGAGATGCATTTGGGCAACTTTGTCAGAAATGAGTTTTTTGCCTACAGAGACATGCCTATTTGCGCAGTCGTTCAGATTCTGAGTATGTAACTGGGCTTGAGGAAATCAGCATTTCTCTTGCTTCCCTGTGCGTAGGGAAGCTCAGTTTTAGTCACAGTAGCTCCCACAAGTGTCTACACAGTGTGTTCCCATTTCCTTAGAGACAGTGTATTTGCTGGGAGAAAAGTGCATTACTCTGCGCTTTCACCGTTCAGCAAATACATGTGTAGAAGCACAGCACTAGCAGAAACGACCGTTTCTCGAAGTTTTCTAACTCAGGGAACAAGTTGCACACTTCTGAGATGCATTTGGGCAACTTTGTCAGAAATGAGTTTTTTGCCTACAGAGACATGCCTATTTGCGCAGTCGTACAGATTCTGAGTATGTAACTGGGCTTGATGAAATCAGCATTTCTCTTGCTTCCCTGTGCGTAGGGAAGCTCAGTTTTAGTCACAGTAGCTCCCACAAGTGTCTCCTCAGTGTGTTCCCATTTCCTTAGAAACAGTGTATTTGCTGGGAGAAAAGTGCATTACTGTGCGCTTTCACCGTTCAGCAAATACATGTGTAGAAGCACAGCGCTAGCAGAAACGAACGTTTCTCGACGTTTTCTAACTCAGGGAACAAGTTGCACACTTCTGAGATGTATTTCGGCAACTTTGTCAGAAATGAGTTTTTTGCCTACTGAGACATGCCTATTTTCGCAGTAGTACGGAGTCTGAGTATGTAACTGGGCTTGATGAAATCAGCATTTCTCTTGCTTCCCTGTGCGTAGGGAAGCTCAGTTTTAGTCACAGTAGCTCCCACAAGTGTCTCCTCAGTGTGTTCCCATTTCCTTAGAAACAGTGTATTTGCTGGGAGAAAAGTGCATTACTGTGTGCTTTCACCGTTCAGCAAATACATGTGTAGAAGCACAGCGCTAGCAGAAACGAACGTTTCTCGACGTTTTCTAACTCAGGGAACAAGTTGCACACTTCTGAGATGCATTTGGGCAACTTTGTCAGAAATGAGTTTTTTGCCTACAGAAACATGCCTATTTGCGCAGTCGTACAGATTCTGAGTATGTAACTGGGCTTGATGAAATCAGCATTTCTCTTGCTTCCCTGTGCGTAGGGAAGCTCAGTTTTAGTCACAGTAGCTCCCACAAGTGTCTCCTCAGTGTGTTCCCATTTCCTTAGAAACAGTGTATTTGCTGGGAGAAAAGTGCATTACTGTGCGCTTTCACCGTTCAGCAAATACATGTGTAGAAGCACAGCGCTAGCAGAAACGAACGTTTCTCGACCTTTTCGAACTCAGGGAACAAGTTGCACACTTCTGAGATGCATTTGGGCAACTTTGTCAGAAATGAGTTTTTTGCCTACAGAGACATGCCTATTTTCGCAGTAGTACGGAGTCTGAGTATGTAACTGGGCTTGATGAAATCAGCATTTCTCTTGCTTCCCTGTGCGTAGGGAAGCTCAGTTTTAGTCACAGTAGCTCCCACAAGTGTCTCCTCAGTGTGTTCCCATTTCCTTAGAAACAGTGTATTTGCTGGGAGAAAAGTGCATTACTGTGTGCTTTCACCGTTCAGCAAATACATGTGTAGAAGCACAGCGCTAGCAGAAACGACCGTTTCTCGACGTTTTCTAACTCAGGGAACAAGTTGCACACTTCTGAGATGCATTTGGGCAACTTTGTCAGAAATGAGTTTTTTGCCTACAGAAACATGCCTATTGGCGCAGTCGTACAGATTCTGAGTATGTAACTGGGCTTGATGAAATCAGCATTTCTCTTGCTTCCCTGTGCGTAGGGAAGCTCAGTTTTAGTCACAGTAGCTCCCACAAGTGTCTCCTCAGTGTGTTCCCATTTCCTTAGAAACAGTGTATTTGCTGGGAGAAAAGTGCATTACTGTGCGCTTTCACCGTTCAGCAAATACATGTGTAGAAGCACAGCGCTAGCAGAAACGAACGTTTCTCGACCTTTTCGAACTCAGGGAACAAGTTGCACACTTCTGAGATGCATTTGGGCAACTTTGTCAGAAATGAGTTTTTTGCCTACAGAGACATGCCTATTTGCGCAGTAGTACAGATTCTAGGTATGTAACTGGACTGGATGAAATCAGCATTTCTCTTGCTTCCCTGTGCGTAGGGAAGCTCAGTTTTAGTCACAGTAGCTCCCACAAGTGTCTCCTCAGTGTGTTCCCATTTCCTTAGAAACAGTGTATTTGCTGGGAGAAAAGTGCATTACTGTGCGCTTTCACCGTTCAGCAAATACATGTGTAGAAGCACAGCGCTAGCAGAAACGAACGTTTCTCGACCTTATCGAACTCAGGGAACAAGTTGCACACTTCTGAGATGCATTTGGGCAACTTTGTCAGAAATGAGTTTTTTGCCTACAGAGACATGCCTATTTGCGCAGTAGTACAGATTCTAGGTATGTAACTGGACTGGATGAAATCAGCATTTCTCTTGCTTCCCTGTGCGTAGGGAAGCTCAGTTTTAGTCACAGTAGCTCCCACAAGTGTCTCCTCAGTGTGTTCCCATTTCCTTAGAAACAGTATATTTGCTGGGAGAAAAGTGCATTACTGTGCGCTTTCACCGTTCAGCAAATACATGTGTAGAAGCACAGCGCTAGCAGAAACGAACGTTTCTCGACCTTTTCGAACTCAGGGAACAAGTTGCACACTTCTGAGATGCATTTGGGCAACTTTGTCAGAAATGAGTTTTTTGCCTACAGAGACATGCCTATTTGCGCAGTAGTACAGATTCTAGGTATGTAACTGGACTGGATGAAATCAGCATTTCTCTTGCTTCCCTGTGCGTAGGGAAGCTCAGTTTTAGTCACAGTAGCTCCCACAAGTGTCTCCTCAGTGTGTTCCCATTTCCTTAGAAACAGTGTATTTGCTGGGAGAAAAGTGCATTACTGTGCGCTTTCACCGTTCAGCAAATACATGTGTAGAAGCACAGCGCTAGCAGAAACGAACGTTTCTCGACCTTTTCGAACTCAGGGAACAAGTTGCACACTTCTGAGATGCATTTGGGCAACTTTGTCAGAAATGAGTTTTTTGCCTACAGAGACATGCCTATTTGCGCAGTAGTACAGATTCTAGGTATGTAACTGGACTGGATGAAATCAGCATTTCTCTTGCTTCCCTGTGCGTAGGGAAGCTCAGTTTTAGTCACAGTAGCTCCCACAAGTGTCTCCTCAGTGTGTTCCCATTTCCTTAGAAACAGTGTATTTGCTGGGAGAAAAGTGCATTACTGTGCGCTTTCACCGTTCAGCAAATACATGTGTAGAAGCACAGCGCTAGCAGAAACGAACGTTTCTCGACGTTTTCGAACTCAGGGAACAAGTTGCACACTTCTGAGATGCATTTGGGCAACTTTGTCAGAAATGAGTTTTTTGCCTACAGAGACATGCCTATTTGCGCAGTCGTACAGATTCTGAGTATGTAACTGGGCTTGAGGAAATCAGCATTTCTCTTGCTTCCCTGTGCGTAGGGAAGCTCAGTTTTAGTCACAGTAGCTCCCTCAAGTGTCTACACAGTGTGTTCCCATTTCCTTAGAAACAGTGTATTTGCTGGGAGAAAAGTGCATTACTCTGCGCTTTCACCGTTCAGCAAATACATTTGTAGAAGCACAGCACTAGCAGAAACGACCGTTTCTCGACGTTTTCTAACTCAGGGAACAAGTTGCACACTTCTGAGATGCATTTGGGCAACTTTGTCAGAAATGAGTTTTTTGCCTACAGAGACAAGCCTATTAGCGCAGTAGTACAGATTCAGTGTATGTAACTGGGCTTGATGAAATCAGCATTTCTCTTGCTTCCCTGTGCGTAGGGAAGCTCAGTTTTAGTCACAGTAGCTCCCACAAGTGTCTACACAGTGTGTTCCCATTTCCTTAGAAACAGTGTATTTGCTGGGAGAAAAGTGCATTACTCTGCGCTTTCACCGTTCAGCAAATACTTGTGTAGAAGCACAGCGCTAGCAGAAACAACCGTTTCTCGACGTTTTCTAACTCAGGGAACAAGTTGCACACTTCTGAGATGCATTTGGGCAACTTTGTCAGAAATGAGTTTTTTGCCTACAGAGACATGCCTATTTGCGCAGTAGTACAGATTCTAGGTATGTAACTGGACTGGATGAAATCAGCATTTCTCTTGCTTCCCTGTGCGTAGGGAAGCTCAGTTTTAGTCACAGTATCTCCCACAAGTGTCTCCTCAGTGTGTTCCCATTTCCTTAGAAACAGTGTATTTGCTGGGAGAAAAGTGCATTACTGTGCGCTTTCACCGTTCAGCAAATACATGTGTAGAAGCACAGCGCTAGCAGAAACGAACGTTTCTCGACCTTTTCGAACTCAGGGAACAAGTTGCACACTTCTGAGATGCATTTGGGCAACTTTGTCAGAAATGAGTTTTTTGCCTACAGAGACATGCCTATTTGCGCAGTAGTACAGATTCTAGGTATGTAACTGGACTGGATGAAATCAGCATTTCTCTTGCTTCCCTGTGCGTAGGGAAGCTCAGTTTTAGTCACAGTAGCTCCCACAAGTGTCTCCTCAGTGTGTTCCCATTTCCTTAGAAACAGTGTATTTGCTGGGAGAAAAGTGCATTACTGTGCGCTTTCACCGTTCAGCAAATACATGTGTAGAAGCACAGCGCTAGCAGAAACGAACGTTTCTCGACCTTTTCGAACTCAGGGAACAAGTTGCACACTTCTGAGATGCATTTGGGCAACTTTGTCAGAAATGAGTTTTTTGCCTACAGAGACATGCCTATTTGCGCAGTAGTACAGATTCTAGGTATGTAACTGGACTGGATGAAATCAGCATTTCTCTTGCTTCCCTGTGCGTAGGGAAGCTCAGTTTTAGTCACAGTAGCTCCCACAAGTGTCTCCTCAGTGTGTTCCCATTTCCTTAGAAACAGTATATTTGCTGGGAGAAAAGTGCTTTACTGTGCGCTTTCACCGTTCAGCAAATACATGTGTAGAAGCACAGCGCTAGCAGAAACGAACGTTTCTCGACCTTTTCGAACTCAGGGAACAAGTTGCACACTTCTGAGATGCATTTGGGCAACTTTGTCAGAAATGAGTTTTTTGCCTACAGAGACATGCCTATTTGCGCAGTAGTACAGATTCTAGGTATGTAACTGGACTGGATGAAATCAGCATTTCTCTTGCTTCCCTGTGCGTAGGGAAGCTCAGTTTTAGTCACAGTAGCTCCCACAAGTGTCTCCTCAGTGTGTTCCCATTTCCTTAGAAACAGTGTATTTGCTGGGAGAAAAGTGCATTACTGTGCGCTTTCACCGTTCAGCAAATACATGTGTAGAAGCACAGCGCTAGCAGAAACGAACGTTTCTCGACCTTTTCGAACTCAGGGAACAAGTTGCACACTTCTGAGATGCATTTGGGCAACTTTGTCAGAAATGAGTTTTTTGCCTACAGAGACATGCCTATTTGCGCAGTAGTACAGATTCTAGGTATGTAACTGGACTGGATGAAATCAGCATTTCTCTTGCTTCCCTGTGCGTAGGGAAGCTCAGTTTTAGTCACAGTAGCTCCCACAAGTGTCTCCTCAGTGTGTTCCCATTTCCTTAGAAACAGTGTATTTGCTGGGAGAAAAGTGCATTACTGTGCGCTTTCACCGTTCAGCAAATACATGTGTAGAAGCACAGCGCTAGCAGAAACGAACGTTTCTCGACGTTTTCTAACTCAGGGAACAAGTTGCACACTTCTGAGATGCATTTGGGCAACTTTGTCAGAAATGAGTTTTTTGCCTACAGAGACATGCCTATTTGCGCAGTCGTACAGATTCTGAGTATGTAACTGGGCTTGAGGAAATCAGCATTTCTCTTGCTTCCCTGTGCGTAGGGAAGCTCAGTTTTAGTCACAGTAGCTCCCACAAGTGTCTACACAGTGTGTTCCCATTTCCTTAGAGACAGTGTATTTGCTGGGAGAAAAGTGCATTACTCTGCGCTTTCACCGTTCAGCAAATACATGTGTAGAAGTACAGCACTAGCAGAAACGACCGTTTCTCGAAGTTTTCTAACTCAGGGAACAAGTTGCACACTTCTGAGATGCATTTGGGCAACTTTGTCAGAAATGAGTTTTTTGCCTACAGAGACATGCCTATTTGCGCAGTAGTACAGATTCTGAGTATGTAACTGGGCTGGATGAAATCAGCATTTCTCTTGCTTCCCTGTGCGTAGGGAAGCTCAGTTTTAGTCACAGTAGCTCCCACAAGTGTCTCCTCAGTGTGTTCCCATTTCCTTAGAAACAGTGTATTTGCTGGGAGAAAAGTGCATTACTGTGCGCTTTCACCGTTCAGCAAATACATGTGTAGAAGCACAGCGCTAGCAGAAACGAACGTTTCTCGACGTTTTCTAACTCAGGGAACAAGTTGCACACTTCTGAGATGTATTTCGGCAACTTTGTCAGAAATGAGTTTTTTGCCTACAGAGACATGCCTATTTTCGCAGTAGTACGGAGTCTGAGTATGTAACTGGGCTTGATGAAATCAGCATTTCTCTTGCTTCCCTGTGCGTAGGGAAGCTCAGTTTTAGTCACAGTAGCTCCCACAAGTGTCTCCTCAGTGTGTTCCCATTTCCTTAGAAACAGTGTATTTGCTGGGAGAAAAGTGCATTACTGTGTGCTTTCACCGTTCAGCAAATACATGTGTAGAAGCACAGCGCTAGCAGAAACGAACGTTTCTCGACGTTTTCTAACTCAGGGAACAAGTTGCACACTTCTGAGATGCATTTGGGCAACTTTGTCAGAAATGAGTTTTTTGCCTACAGAAACATGCCTATTTGCGCAGTCGTACAGATTCTGAGTATGTAACTGGGCTTGATGAAATCAGCATTTCTCTTGCTTCCCTGTGCGTAGGGAAGCTCAGTTTTAGTCACAGTAGCTCCCACAAGTGTCTCCTCAGTGTGTTCCCATTTCCTTAGAAACAGTGTATTTGCTGGGAGAAAAGTGCATTACTGTGCGCTTTCACCGTTCAGCAAATACATGTGTAGAAGCACAGCGCTAGCAGAAACGAACGTTTCTCGACGTTTTCTAACTCAGGGAACAAGTTGCACACTTCTGAGATGCATTTGGGCAACTTTGTCAGAAATGAGTTTTTTGCCTACAGAGACATGCCTATTTGCACAGTAGTATAGATTCTAGGTATGTAACTGGGCTGGATGAAATCAGCATTTCTCTTGCTTCGCTGTGCGTAGGGAAGCTCAGTTTTAGTCACAGTAGCTCCCACAAGTGTCTCCTCAGTGTGTTCCCATTTCCTTAGAAACAGTGTATTTGCTGGGAGAAAAGTGCATTACTGTGTGCTTTCACCGTTCAGCAAATACATGTGTAGAAGCACAGCGCTAGCAGAAACAACCGTTTCTCGACGTTTTCTAACTCAGGGAACAAGCTGCACACTTCTGAGATGCATTTGGGCAACTTTGTCAGAAATGAGTTTTTTGCCTACAGAAACATGCCTATTTGCGCAGTCGTACAGATTCTGAGTATGTAACTGGGCTTGATGAAATCAGCATTTCTCTTGCTTCCCTGTGCGTAGGGAAGCTCAGTTTTAGTCACAGTAGCTCCCACAAGTGTCTCCTCAGTGTGTTCCCATTTCCTTAGAAACAGTGTATTTGCTGGGAGAAAAGTGCATTACTGTGCGCTTTCACCGTTCAGCAAATACATGTGTAGAAGCACAGCGCTAGCAGAAACGAACGTTTCTCGACGTTTTCTAACTCAGGGAACAAGTTGCACACTTCTGAGATGCATTTGGGCAACTTTGTCAGAAATGAGTTTTTTGCCTACAGAGACATGCCTATTTGCACAGTAGTATAGATTCTAGGTATGTAACTGGGCTGGATGAAATCAGCATTTCTCTTGCTTCGCTGTGCGTAGGGAAGCTCAGTTTTAGTCACAGTAGCTCCCACAAGTGTCTCCTCAGTGTGTTCCCATTTCCTTAGAAACAGTGTATTTGCTGGGAGAAAAGTGCATTACTGTGCGCTTTCACCGTTCAGCAAATACATGTGTAGAAGCACAGCGCTAGCAGAAACAACCGTTTCTCGACGTTTTCTAACTCAGGGAACAAGTTGCACACTTCTGAGATGCATTTGGGCAACTTTGTCAGAAATGAGTTTTTTGCCTACAGAGACATGCCTATTTGCGCAGTCGTACAGATTCTGAGTATGTAACTGGGCTTGAGGAAATCAGCATTTCTCTTGCTTCCCTGTGCGTAGGGAAGCTCAGTTTTAGTCACAGTAGCTCCCTCAAGTGTCTACACAGTGTGTTCCCATTTCCTTAGAAACAGTGTATTTGCTGGGAGAAAAGTGCATTACTGTGCGCTTTCACCGTTCAGCAAATACATGTGTAGAAGCACAGCGCTAGCAGAAACGAACGTTTCTCGACCTTTTCGAACTCAGGGAACAAGTTGCACACTTCTGAGATGCATTTGGGCAACTTTGTCAGAAATGAGTTTTTTGCCTACAGAGACATGCCTATTTGCGCAGTAGTACAGATTCTAGGTATGTAACTGGACTGGATGAAATCAGCATTTCTCTTGCTTCCCTGTGCGTAGGGAAGCTCAGTTTTAGTCACAGTAGCTCCCACAAGTGTCTCCTCAGTGTGTTCCCATTTCCTTAGAAACAGTGTATTTGCTGGGAGAAAAGTGCATTACTGTGCGCTTTCACCGTTCAGCAAATACATGTGTAGAAGCACAGCGCTAGCAGAAACGAACGTTTCTCGACCTTTTCGAACTCAGGGAACAAGTTGCACACTTCTGAGATGCATTTGGGCAACTTTGTCAGAAATGAGTTTTTTGCCTACAGAGACATGCCTATTTGCGCAGTAGTACAGATTCTAGGTATGTAACTGGACTGGATGAAATCAGCATTTCTCTTGCTTCCCTGTGCGTAGGGAAGCTCAGTTTTAGTCACAGTAGCTCCCACAAGTGTCTCCTCAGTGTGTTCCCATTTCCTTAGAAACAGTATATTTGCTGGGAGAAAAGTGCATTACTGTGCGCTTTCACCGTTCAGCAAATACATGTGTAGAAGCACAGCGCTAGCAGAAACGAACGTTTCTCGACCTTTTCGAACTCAGGGAACAAGTTGCACACTTCTGAGATGCATTTGGGCAACTTTGTCAGAAATGAGTTTTTTGCCTACAGAGACATGCCTATTTGCGCAGTAGTACAGATTCTAGGTATGTAACTGGACTGGATGAAATCAGCATTTCTCTTGCTTCCCTGTGCGTAGGGAAGCTCAGTTTTAGTCACAGTAGCTCCCACAAGTGTCTCCTCAGTGTGTTCCCATTTCCTTAGAAACAGTGTATTTGCTGGGAGAAAAGTGCATTACTGTGCGCTTTCACCGTTCAGCAAATACATGTGTAGAAGCACAGCGCTAGCAGAAACGAACGTTTCTCGACCTTTTCGAACTCAGGGAACAAGTTGCACACTTCTGAGATGCATTTGGGCAACTTTGTCAGAAATGAGTTTTTTGCCTACAGAGACATGCCTATTTGCGCAGTAGTACAGATTCTAGGTATGTAACTGGACTGGATGAAATCAGCATTTCTCTTGCTTCCCTGTGCGTAGGGAAGCTCAGTTTTAGTCACAGTAGCTCCCACAAGTGTCTCCTCAGTGTGTTCCCATTTCCTTAGAAACAGTGTATTTGCTGGGAGAAAAGTGCATTACTGTGCGCTTTCACCGTTCAGCAAATACATGTGTAGAAGCACAGCGCTAGCAGAAACGAACGTTTCTCGACGTTTTCTAACTCAGGGAACAAGTTGCACACTTCTGAGATGCATTTGGGCAACTTTGTCAGAAATGAGTTTTTTGCCTACAGAGACATGCCTATTTGCGCAGTCGTACAGATTCTGAGTATGTAACTGGGCTTGAGGAAATCAGCATTTCTCTTGCTTCCCTGTGCGTAGGGAAGCTCAGTTTTAGTCACAGTAGCTCCCACAAGTGTCTACACAGTGTGTTCCCATTTCCTTAGAGACAGTGTATTTGCTGGGAGAAAAGTGCATTACTCTGCGCTTTCACCGTTCAGCAAATACATGTGTAGAAGCACAGCACTAGCAGAAACGACCGTTTCTCGAAGTTTTCTAACTCAGGGAACAAGTTGCACACTTCTGAGATGCATTTGGGCAACTTTGTCAGAAATGAGTTTTTTGCCTACAGAGACATGCCTATTTGCGCAGTAGTACAGATTCTGAGTATGTAACTGGGCTGGATGAAATCAGCATTTCTCTTGCTTCCCTGTGCGTAGGGAAGCTCAGTTTTAGTCACAGTAGCTCCCACAAGTGTCTCCTCAGTGTGTTCCCATTTCCTTAGAAACAGTGTATTTGCTGGGAGAAAAGTGCATTACTGTGCGCTTTCACCGTTCAGCAAATACATGTGTAGAAGCACAGCGCTAGCAGAAACGAACGTTTCTCGACGTTTTCTAACTCAGGGAACAAGTTGCACACTTCTGAGATGTATTTCGGCAACTTTGTCAGAAATGAGTTTTTTGCCTACAGAGACATGCCTATTTTCGCAGTAGTACGGAGTCTGAGTATGTAACTGGGCTTGATGAAATCAGCATTTCTCTTGCTTCCCTGTGCGTAGGGAAGCTCAGTTTTAGTCACAGTAGCTCCCACAAGTGTCTCCTCAGTGTGTTCCCATTTCCTTAGAAACAGTGTATTTGCTGGGAGAAAAGTGCATTACTGTGTGCTTTCACCGTTCAGCAAATACATGTGTAGAAGCACAGCGCTAGCAGAAACGAACGTTTCTCGACGTTTTCTAACTCAGGGAACAAGTTGCACACTTCTGAGATGCATTTGGGCAACTTTGTCAGAAATGAGTTTTTTGCCTACAGAAACATGCCTATTTGCGCAGTCGTACAGATTCTGAGTATGTAACTGGGCTTGATGAAATCAGCATTTCTCTTGCTTCCCTGTGCGTAGGGAAGCTCAGTTTTAGTCACAGTAGCTCCCACAAGTGTCTCCTCAGTGTGTTCCCATTTCCTTAGAAACAGTGTATTTGCTGGGAGAAAAGTGCATTACTGTGCGCTTTCACCGTTCAGCAAATACATGTGTAGAAGCACAGCGCTAGCAGAAACGAACGTTTCTCGACGTTTTCTAACTCAGGGAACAAGTTGCACACTTCTGAGATGCATTTGGGCAACTTTGTCAGAAATGAGTTTTTTGCCTACAGAGACATGCCTATTTGCACAGTAGTATAGATTCTAGGTATGTAACTGGGCTGGATGAAATCAGCATTTCTCTTGCTTCGCTGTGCGTAGGGAAGCTCAGTTTTAGTCACAGTAGCTCCCACAAGTGTCTCCTCAGTGTGTTCCCATTTCCTTAGAAACAGTGTATTTGCTGGGAGAAAAGTGCATTACTGTGTGCTTTCACCGTTCAGCAAATACATGTGTAGAAGCACAGCGCTAGCAGAAACGACCGTTTCTCGACGTTTTCTAACTCAGGGAACAAGTTGCACACTTCTGAGATGCATTTGGGCAACTTTGTCAGAAATGAGTTTTTTGCCTACAGAAACATGCCTATTTGCGCAGTCGTACAGATTCTGAGTATGTAACTGGGCTTGATGAAATCAGCATTTCTCTTGCTTCCCTGTGCGTAGGGAAGCTCAGTTTTAGTCACAGTAGCTCCCACAAGTGTCTCCTCAGTGTGTTCCCATTTCCTTAGAAACAGTGTATTTGCTGGGAGAAAAGTGCATTACTGTGCGCTTTCACCGTTCAGCAAATACATGTGTAGAAGCACAGCGCTAGCAGAAACGAACGTTTCTCGACGTTTTCTAACTCAGGGAACAAGTTGCACACTTCTGAGATGCATTTGGGCAACTTTGTCAGAAATGAGTTTTTTGCCTACAGAGACATGCCTATTTGCACAGTAGTATAGATTCTAGGTATGTAACTGGGCTGGATGAAATCAGCATTTCTCTTGCTTCGCTGTGCGTAGGGAAGCTCAGTTTTAGTCACAGTAGCTCCCACAAGTGTCTCCTCAGTGTGTTCCCATTTCCTTAGAAACAGTGTATTTGCTGGGAGAAAAGTGCATTACTGTGCGCTTTCACCGTTCAGCAAATACATGTGTAGAAGCACAGCGCTAGCAGAAACAACCGTTTCTCGACGTTTTCTAACTCAGGGAACAAGTTGCACACTTCTGAGATGCATTTGGGCAACTTTGTCAGAAATGAGTTTTTTGCCTACAGAGACATGCCTATTTGCGCAGTCGTACAGATTCTGAGTATGTAACTGGGCTTGAGGAAATCAGCATTTCTCTTGCTTCCCTGTGCGTAGGGAAGCTCAGTTTTAGTCACAGTAGCTCCCTCAAGTGTCTACACAGTGTGTTCCCATTTCCTTAGAAACAGTGTATTTGCTGGGAGAAAAGTGCATTACTCTGCGCTTTCACCGTTCAGCAAATACATGTGTAGAAGCACAGCACTAGCAGAAACGACCGTTTCTCGACGTTTTCTAACTCAGGGAACAAGTTGCACACTTCTGAGATGCATTTGGGCAACTTTGTCAGAAATGAGTTTTTTGCCTACAGAGACATGCCTATTTGCGCAGTAGTACAGATTCTGAGTATGTAACTGGGCTTGATGAAATCAGCATTTCTCTTGCTTCCCTGTGCGTAGGGAGGCTCAGGTTTAGTCACAGTAGCTCCCACAAGTGTCTCCTCATTGTGTTCCCATTTCCTTAGAAACAGTGTATTTGCTGGGAGAAAAGTGCATTACTGTGTGCTTTCACCGTTCAGCAAATACATGTGTAGAAGCACAGCGCTAGCAGAAACGACCGTTTCTCGACGTTTTCTAACTCAGGGAACAAGTTGCACACTTCTGAGATGCATTTGGGCAACTTTGTCAGAAATGAGTTTTTTGCCTACAGAAACATGCCTATTTGCGCAGTCGTACAGATTCTGAGTATGTAACTGGGCTTGAAGAAATCAGCATTTCTCTTGCTTCCCTGTGCGTAGGGAAGCTCAGTTTTAGTCACAGTAGCTCCCACAAGTGTCTCCTCAGTGTGTTCCCATTTCCTTAGAAACAGTGTATTTGCTGGGAGAAAAGTGCATTACTGTGCGCTTTCACCGTTCAGCAAATACATGTGTAGAAGCAGAGCGCTAGCAGAAACGAACGTTTCTCGACGTTTTCTAACTCAGGGAACAAGTTGCACACTTCTGAGATGCATTTGGGCAACTTTGTCAGAAATGAGTTTTTTGCCTACAGAGACATGCCTATTTGCGCAGTAGTATAGATTCTAGGTATGTAACTGGGCTGGATGAAATCAGCATTTCTCTTGCTTCGCTGTGCGTAGGGAAGCTCAGTTTTAGTCACAGTAGCTCCCACAAGTGTCTCCTCAGTGTGTTCCCATTTCCTTAGAAACAGTGTATTTGCTGGGAGAAAAGTGCATTACTGTGCGCTTTCACCGTTCAGCAAATACATGTGTAGAAGCACAGCGCTAGCAGAAACAACCGTTTCTCGACGTTTTCTAACTCAGGGAACAAGTTGCACACTTCTGAGATGCATTTGGGCAACTTTGTCAGAAATGAGTTTTTTGCCTACAGAGACATGCCTATTTGCGCAGTCGTACAGATTCTGAGTATGTAACTGGACTGGATGAAATCAGCATTTCTCTTGCTTCCCTGTGCGTAGGGAAGCTCAGTTTTAGTCACAGTAGCTCCCACAAGTGTCTCCTCAGTGTGTTCCCATTTCCTTAGAAACAGTATATTTGCTGGGAGAAAAGTGCATTACTGTGCGCTTTCACCGTTCAGCAAATACATGTGTAGAAGCACAGCGCTAGCAGAAACGAACGTTTCTCGACCTTTTCGAACTCAGGGAACAAGTTGCACACTTCTGAGATGCATTTGGGCAACTTTGTCAGAAATGAGTTTTTTGCCTACAGAGACATGCCTATTTGCGCAGTAGTACAGATTCTAGGTATGTAACTGGACTGGATGAAATCAGCATTTCTCTTGCTTCCCTGTGCGTAGGGAAGCTCAGTTTTAGTCACAGTAGCTCCCACAAGTGTCTCCTCAGTGTGTTCCCATTTCCTTAGAAACAGTGTATTTGCTGGGAGAAAAGTGCATTACTGTGCGCTTTCACCGTTCAGCAAATACATGTGTAGAAGCACAGCGCTAGCAGAAACGAACGTTTCTCGACCTTTTCGAACTCAGGGAACAAGTTGCACACTTCTGAGATGCATTTGGGCAACTTTGTCAGAAATGAGTTTTTTGCCTACAGAGACATGCCTATTTGCGCAGTAGTACAGATTCTAGGTATGTAACTGGACTAGATGAAATCAGCATTTCTCTTGCTTCCCTGTGCGTAGGGAAGCTCAGTTTTAGTCACAGTAGCTCCCACAAGTGTCTCCTCAGTGTGTTCCCATTTCCTTAGAAACAGTGTATTTGCTGGGAGAAAAGTGCATTACTGTGCGCTTTCACCGTTCAGCAAATACATGTGTAGAAGCACAGCGCTAGCAGAAACGAACGTTTCTCGACGTTTTCGAACTCAGGGAACAAGTTGCACACTTCTGAGATGCATTTGGGCAACTTTGTCAGAAATGAGTTTTTTGCCTACAGAGACATGCCTATTTGCGCAGTCGTACAGATTCTGATTATGTAACTGGGCTTGAGGAAATCAGCATTTCTCTTGCTTCCCTGTGCGTAGGGAAGCTCAGTTTTAGTCACAGTAGCTCCCACAAGTGTCTACACAGTGTGTTCCCATTTCCTTAGAGACAGTGTATTTGCTGGGAGAAAAGTGCATTACTCTGCGCTTTCACCGTTCAGCAAATACATGTGTAGAAGCACAGCACTAGCAGAAACGACCATTTCTCGACGTTTTCTAACTCAGGGAACAAGTTGCACACTTCTGAGATGCATTTGGGCAACTTTGTCAGAAATGAGTTTTTTGCCTACAGAGACATGCCTATTTGCGCAGTAGTACAGAGTCTGAGTATGTAACTGGGCTTGATGAAATCAGCATTTCTCTTGCTTCCCTGTGCGTAGGGAAGCTCAGTTTTAGTCACAGTATCTCCCACAAGTGTCTCCTCAGTGTGTTCGCATTTCCTTAGAAACAGTGTATTTGCTGGGAGAAAAGTGCATTACTGTGTGCTTTCACCGTACAGCAAATACATGTGTAGAAGCACAGCGCTAGCAGAAACGAACGTTTCTCGACGTTTTCTAACTCAGGGAACAAGTTGCACACTTCTGAGATGCATTTGGGCAACTTTGTCAGAAATGAGTTTTTTGCCTACAGAGACATGCCTATTTGCGCAGTAGTATAGATTCTAGGTATGTAACTGGGCTGGATGAAATCAGCATTTCTCTTGCTTCCCAGTGCGTAGGGAAGCTCAGTTTTAGTCACAGTAGCTCCCACAAGTGTCTCCTCAGTGTCTTCCCATTTCCTTAGAAACAGTGTATTTGCTGGGAGAAAAGTGCATTACTGTGCGCTTTCACCGTTCAGCAAATACATGTGTAGAAGCACAGCGCTAGCAGAAACAATCATTTCTCGACGTTTTCTAACTCAGGGAACAAGTTGCACACTTCTGAGATGCATTTGGGCAACTTTGTCAGAAATGATTTTTTTGCCGAAGGAGACATGCCTATTTGCGCAGTCGTACAGATTCTGAGTATGTAACTGGGCTTGAGGAAATCAGCATTTCTCTTGCTTCCCTGTGCGTAGGGAAGCTCAGTTTTAGTCACAGTAGCTCCCTCAAGTGTCTACACAGTGTGTTCCCATTTCCATAGAAACAGTGTATTTGCTGGGAGAAAAGTGCATTACTCTGCGCTTTCACCGTTCAGCAAATACATGTGTAGAAGCACAGCGCTAGCAGAAACGACCGTTTCTCGACGTTTTCTAACTCAGGGAACAAGTTGCACACTTCTGAGATGCATTTGGGCAACTTTGTCAGAAATGAGTTTTTTGCCTACAGAGACATGACTATTTGCGCAGTAGTACAGAGTCTGAGTATGTAACTGGGCTTGATGAAATCAGCATTTCTCTTGCTTCCCTGTGCGTAGGGAGGCTCAGTTTTAGTCACAGTAGCTCCCACAAGTGTCTCCTCATTGTGTTCCCATTTCCTTAGAAACAGTGTATTTGCTGGGAGAAAAGTGCATTACTGTGTGCTTTCACCGTACAGCAAATAAATGTGTAGAAGCACAGCGCTAGCAGAAACGAACGTTTCTCGACGTTTTCTAACTCAGGGAACAAGTTGCACACTTCTGAGATGCATTTGGGCAACTTTGTCAGAAATGAGTTTTTTGCCTACAGAGACATGCCTATTTGCGCAGTAGTACAGAGTCTGAGTATGTAACTGGGCTTGATGAAATCAGCATTTCTCTTGCTTCCCTGTGCGTAGGGAAGCTCAGTTTTAGTCACAGTAGCTCCCACAAGTGTCTCCTCAGTGTGTTCCCATATCCTTAGAAACAGTGTATTTGCTGGGAGAAAAGTGCATTACTGTGCGCTTTCACCATTCAGCAAATACATGTGTAGAAGCACAGCGCTAGCAGAAACGAACGTTTCTCGACCTTTTCGAACTCAGGGAACAAGTTGCACACTTCTGAGATGCATTTGGGCAACTTTGTCAGAAATGAGTTTTTTGCCTACAGAGACATGCCTATTAGCGCAGTAGTACAGATTCTGAGTATGTAACTGGGCTTGATGAAATCAGCATTTCTCTTGCTTCCCTGTGCGTAGGGAAGCTCAGTTTTAGTCACAGTAGCTCCCACAAGTGTCTCCTCAGTGTGTTCCCATTTCCTTAGAAACAGTGTATTTGCTGGGAGAAAAGTGCTTTACTGTGTGCTTTCACCGTACATCAAATACATGTGTAGAAGCACAGCGCTAGCAGAAACGAACGTTTCTCGACGTTTTCTAACTCAGGGAACAAGTTGCACACTTCTGAGATGCATTTGGGCAACTTTGTCAGAAATGAGTTTTTTGCCTACAGAGACATGCCTATTAGCGCAGTAGTACAGATTCTGAGTATGTAACTGGGCTTGATGAAATCAGCATTTCTCTTGCTTCCCTGTGCGTAGGGAAGCTCAGTTTTAGTCACAGTAGCTCCCACAAGTGTCTCCTCAGTGTGTTCCCATTTCCTTAGAAACAGTGTATTTGCTGGGAGAAAAATGCATTACTGTGCGCTTTCACCGTTCAGCAAATACATGTGTAGAAGCACAGCGCTAGCAGAAACGAACGTTTCTCGACGTTTTCTAACTCAGGGAACAAGTTGCACACTTCTGAGATGCATTTGGGCAACTTTGTCAGAAATGAGTTTTTTGCCTACAGAGACATGCCTATTTGCGCAGTCGTACAGATTCTGAGTATGTAACTGGGCTTGAGGAAATCAGCATTTCTCTTGCTTCCCTGTGCGTAGGGAAGCTCAGTTTTAGTCACAGTAGCTCCCACAAGTGTCTACACAGTGTGTTCCCATTTCCTTAGAAACAGTGTATTTGCTGGGAGAAAAGTGCATTACTCTGCGCTTTCACCGTTCAGCAAATACATGTGTAGAAGCACAGCACTAGCAGAAACGACCGTTTCTCGACGTTTTCTAACTCAGGGAACAAGTTGCACACTTCTGAGATGCATTTGGGCAACTTTGTCAGAAATGAGTTTTTTGCCTACAGAGACATGCCTATTTGCGCAGTAGTACAGAGTCTGAATATGTAACTGGGCTTGATGAAATCAGCATTTCTCTTGCTTCCCTGTGCGTAGGGAAGCTCAGTTTTAGTCACAGTAGCTCCCACAAGTGTCTCCTCAGTGTGTTCCCATTTCCTTAGAAACAGTGTATTTGCTGGGAGAAAAGTGCATTACTGTGCGCTTTCACCGTTCAGCAAATACATGTGTAGAAGCACAGCGCTAGCAGAAACGAACGTTTCTCGACGTTTTCTAACTCAGGGAACAAGTTGCACACTTCTGAGATGCATTTGGGCAACTTTGTCAGAAATGAGTTTTTTGCCTACAGAGACATGCCTATTTGCGCAGTCGTACAGACTCTGAGTATGTAACTGGGCTTGAGGAAATCAGCATTTCTCTTGCTTCCCTGTGCGTAGGGAAGCTCAGTTTTAGTCACAGTAGCTCCCACAAGTGTCTACACAGTGTGTTCCCATTTCCTTAGAAACAGTGTATTTGCTGGGAGAAAAGTGCATTACTCTGCGCTTTCACCGTTCAGCAAATACATGTGTAGAAGCACAGCACTAGCAGAAACGACCGTTTCTCGACGTTTTCTAACTCAGGGAACAAGTTGCACACTTCTGAGATGCATTTGGGCAACTTTGTCAGAAATGAGTTTTTTGCCTACAGAGACATGCCTATTTGCGCAGTAGTACAGAGTCTGAGTATGTAACTGGGCTTGATGAAATCAGCATTTCTCTTGCTTCCCTGTGCGTAGGGAAGCTCAGTTTTAGTCACAGTAGCTCCCACAAGTGTCTCCTCAGTGTGTTCCCATTTCCTTAGAAACAGTGTATTTGCTGGGAGAAAAGTGCATTACTGTGCGCTTTCACCGTTCAGCAAATACATGTGTAGAAGCACAGCGCTAGCAGAAACGAACGTTTCTCGACGTTTTCTAACTCAGGGAACAAGTTGCACACTTCTGAGATGCATTTGGGCAACTTTGTCAGAAATGAGTTTTTTGCCTACAGAGACATGCCTATTTGCGCAGTAGTACAGAGTCTGAGTATGTAACTGGGCTTGAGGAAATCAGCATTTCTCTTGCTTCCCTGTGCGTAGGGAAGCTCAGTTTTAGTCACAGTAGCTCCCACAAGTGTCTCCTCAGTGTGTTCCCATTTCCTTAGAAACAGTGTATTTGCTGGGAGAAAAGTGCTTTACTGTGTGCTTTCACCGTACAGCAAATACATGTGTAGAAGCACAGCGCTAGCAGAAACGAACATTTCTCGACGTTTTCTAACTCAGGGAACAAGTTGCACACTTCTGAGATGCATTTGGGCAACTTTGTCAGAAATGAGTTTTTTGCCTACAGAGACATGCCTATTAGCGCAGTAGTACAGATTCTGAGTATGTAACTGGGCTTGATGAAATCAGCATTTCTCTTGCTTCCCTGTGCGTAGGGAAGCTCAGTTTTAGTCACAGTAGCTCCCACAAGTGTCTCCTCAGTGTGTTCCCATTTCCTTAGAAACAGTGTATTTGCTGGGAGAAAAGTGCATTACTGTGTGCTTTCACCGTACAGCAAATACATGTGTAGAAGCACAGCGCTAGCAGAAACGAACGTTTCTTGACGTTTTCTAACTCAGGGAACAAGTTGCACACTTCTGAGATGCATTTGGGCAACTTTGTCAGAAATGAGTTTTTTGCCTACAGAGACATGCCTATTAGCGCAGTAGAACAGATTCTGAGTATGTAACTGGGCTTGATGAAATCAGCATTTCTCTTGCTTCCCTGTGCGTAGGGAAGCTCAGTTTTAGTCACAGTAGCTCCCACAAGTGTCTCCTCAGTGTGTTCCCATTTCCTTAGAAACAGTGTATTTGCTGGGAGAAAAGTGCATTACTCTGCGCTTTCACCGTTCAGCAAATACATGTGTAGAAGCACAGCACTAGCAGAAACGACCGTTTCTCGACGTTTTCTAACTCAGGGAACAAGTTGCACACTTCTGAGATGCATTTGGGCAACTTTGTCAGAAATGAGTTTTTTGCCTACAGAGACATGCCTATTTGCGCAGTAGTATAGATTCTAGGTATGTAACTGGGCTGGATGAAATCAGCATTTCTCTTGCTTCGCTGTGCGTAGGGAAGCTCAGTTTTAGTCACAGTAGCTCCCACAAGTGTCTCCTCAGTGTGTTCCCATTTCCTTAGAAACAGTGTATTTGCTGGGAGAAAAGTGCATTACTGTGCGCTTTCACCGTTCAGCAAATACATGTGTAGAAGCACAGCGCTAGCAGAAACAACCGTTTCTCGACGTTTTCTAACTCAGGGAACAAGTTGCACACTTCTGAGATGCATTTGGGCAACTTTGTCAGAAATGAGTTTTTTGCCTACAGAGACATGCCTATTTGCGCAGTAGTACAGAGTCTGAGTATGTAACTGGGCTTGATGAAATCAGCATTTCTCTTGCTTCCCTGTGCGTAGGGAAGCTCAGTTTTAGTCACAGTAGCTCCCACAAGTGTCTCCTCAGTGTGTTCCCATTTCCTTAGAAACAGTGTATTTGCTGGGAGAAAAGTGCATTACTGTGCGCTTTCACCGTTCAGCAAATACATGTGTAGAAGCACAGCGCTAGCAGAAACGAACGTTTCTCGACGTTTTCTAACTCAGGGAACAAGTTGCACACTTCTGAGATGCATTTGGGCAACTTTGTCAGAAATGAGTTTTTTGCCTACAGAGACATGCCTATTTGCGCAGTAGTATAGATTCTAGGTATGTAACTGGGCTGGATGAAATCAGCATTTCTCTTGCTTCGCTGTGCGTAGGGAAGCTCAGTTTTAGTCACAGTAGCTCCCACAAGTGTCTCCTCAGTGTGTTCCCATTTCCTTAGAAACAGTGTATTTGCTGGGAGAAAAGTGCATTACTGTGCGCTTTCACCGTTCAGCAAATACATGTGTAGAAGCACAGCGCTAGCAGAAACAACCGTTTCTCGACGTTTTCTAACTCAGGGAACAAGTTGCACACTTCTGAGATGCATTTGGGCAACTTTGTCAGAAATGAGTTTTTTGCCTACAGAGACATGCCTATTTGCGCAGTAGTACAGATTCTGAGTATGTAACTGGGCTTGATGAAATCAGCATTTCTCTTGCTTCCCTGTGCGTAGGGAAGCTCAGTTTTATTCACAGTAGCTCCCACAAGTGTCTCCTCAGTGTGTTCCCATTTCCTTAGAAACAGTGTATTTGCTGGGAGAAAAGTGTATTACTGTGCGCTTTCACCGTTCAGCAAATACATGTGTAGAAGCACAGCGCTAGCAGAAACGAACGTTTCTCGACGTTTTCTAACTCAGGGAACAAGTTGCACACTTCTGAGATGCATTTGGGGAACTTTGTCAGAAATGAGTTTTTTGCCTACAGAGACATGCCTATCAGCGCAGTAGTACAGATTTTGAGTATGTAACTGGGCTTGATGAAATCAGCATTTCTCTTGCTTCCCTGTGCGTAGGGAAGCTCAGTTTTAGTCACAGTAGCTCCCACAAGTGTCTCCTCAGTGTGTTCCCATTTCCTTAGAAACAGTGTATTTGCTGGGAGAAAAGTGCATTACTGTGCGCTTTCACCGTTCAGCAAATACATGTGTAGAAGCAGAGCGCTAGCAGAAACGAACGTTTCTCGACGTTTTCTAACTCAGGGAACAAGTTGCACACTTCTGAGATGCATTTGGGCAACTTTGTCAGAAATGAGTTTTTTGCCTACAGAGACATGCCTATTTGCGCAGTAGTATAGATTCTAGGTATGTAACTGGGCTGGATGAAATCAGCATTTCTCTTGCTTCGCTGTGCGTAGGGAAGCTCAGTTTTAGTCACAGTAGCTCCCAGAAGTGTCTCCTCAGTGTGTTCCCATTTCCTTAGAAACAGTGTATTTGCTGGGAGAAAAGTGCATTACTGTGCGCTTTCACCGTTCAGCAAATACATGTGTAGAAGCACAGCGCTAGCAGAAACAACCGTTTCTCGACGTTTTCTAACTCAGGGAACAAGTTGCACACTTCTGAGATGCATTTGGGCAACTTTGTCAGAAATGAGTTTTTTGCCTACAGAGACATGCCTATTTGCGCAGTCGTACAGATTCTGAGTATGTAACTGGGCTTGAGGAAATCAGCATTTCTCTTGCTTCCCTGTGCGTAGGGAAGCTCAGTTTTAGTCACAGTAGCTCCCACAAGTGTCTCCTCAGTGTGTTCGCATTTCCTTAGAAACAGTGTATTTGCTGGGAGAAAAGTGCATTACTCTGCGCTTTCACCGTTCAGCAAATACATGTGTAGAAGCACAGCGCTAGCAGAAAAGACCGTTTCTCGACGTTTTCTAACTCAGGGAACAAGTTGCACACTTCTGAGATGCATTTGGGCAACTTTGTCAGAAATGAGTTTTTTGCCTACAGAGACATGCCTATTTGCGCAGTAGTACAGATTCTGAGTATGTAACTGGGCTTGATGAAATCAGCATTTCTCTTGCTTCCCTGTGCGTAGGGAAGCTCAGTTTTAGTCACAGTAGCTCCCACAAGTGTCTCCTCAGTGTGTTCCCAGTTCCTTAGAAACAGTTTATTTGCTGGGAGAAAAGTGCATTACTGTGCACTTTCACCGTTCAGCAAATACATGTGTAGAAGCACAGCGCTAGGAGAAACGAACGTTTCTCGACGTTTTCTAACTCAGGGAACAGGTTGCACACTTCTGAGATGCATTTGGGCAACTTTGTCAGAAATGAGTTTTTTGCCTACAGAGAAATGCCTATTTGCGCAGTAGTACAGATTCTAGGTATGTAACTGGGCTGGATGAAATCAGCATTTCTCTTGCTTCCCTGTGCGTAGGGAAGCTCAGTTTTAGTCACAGTAGCTCCCACAAGTGTCTCCTCAGTGTGTTCCCATTTCCTTAGAAACAGTGTATTTGCTGGGAGAAAAGTGCATTACTGTGCGCTTTCACCGTTCAGCAAATACATGTGTAGAAGCACAGCGCTAGCAGAAACAACCGTTTCTCGACGTTTTCTAACTCAGGGAACATGTTGCACACTTCTGAGATGCATTTGGGCAACTTTGTCAGAAATGAGTTTTTTGCCTAAGGAGACATGCCTATTTGCGCAGTCGTACAGATTCTGAGTATGTAACTGGGCTTGAGGAAATCAGCATTTCTCTTGCTTCCCTGTGCGTAGGGAAGCTCAGTTTTAGTCACAGTAGCTCCCACAAGTGTCTCCACAGTGTGTTCCCATTTCCTTAGAAACAGTGTATTTGCTGGGAGAAAAGTGCATTACTCTGCGCTTTCACCGTTCAGCAAATACATGTGTAGAAGCACAGCACTAGCAGAAACGACCGTTTCTCGACGTTTTCTAACTCAGGGAACAAGTTGCACACTTCTGAGATGCATTTGGGCAACTTTGTCAGAAATGAGTTTTTTGCCTACAGAGACATGCCTATTTGCGCAGTAGTACAGATTCTGAGTATGTAACTGGGCTTGATGAAATCAGCATTTCTCTTGCTTCCCTGTGAATAGGGAAGCTCAGTTTTAGTCACAGTAGCTCCCACAAGTGTCTCCTCAGTGTGTTCCCATTTCCTTAGAAACAGTGTATTTGCTGGTAGAAAAGTGCATTACTGTGCGCTTTCACCGTTCAGCAAATACATGTGTAGAAGCACAGCGCTAGCAGAAACGAACGTTTCTCGACGTTTTCTAACTCAGGGAACAAGTTGCACACTTCTGAGATGCATTTGGGCAACTTTGTCAGAAATGAGTTTTTTGCCTACAGAGACATGCCTATTTGCGCAGTAGTACAGATTCTGAGTATGTAACTGGGCTTGATGAAATCAGCATTTCTCTTGCTTCCCTGTGCGTAGGGAAGCTCAGTTTTAGTCACAGTAGCTCCCACAAGTGTCTCCTCAGTGTGTTCCCATTTCCTTAGAAACAGTGTATTTGCTGGGAGAAAAGTGCATTACTGTGCGCTTTCACCGTTCAGCAAATACATGTGTAGAAGCACAGCGCTAGCAGATACGACCGTTTCTCGACGTTTTCTAACTCAGGGAACAAGTTGCACACTTCTGAGATGCATTTGGGCAACTTTGTCAGAAATGAGTTTTTTGCCTACAGAGACATGCCTATTTGCGCAGTAGTACAGATTCTGAGTATGTAACTGGGCTTGATGAAATCAGCATTTCTCTTGCTTCCCTGTGCGTAGGGAAGCTCAGTTTTAGTCACAGTAGCTCCCACAAGTGTCTCCTCAGTGTGTTCCCATTTCCTTAGAAACAGTGTATTTGCTGGGAGAAAAGTGCATTACTGTGCGCTTTCACCGTTCAGCAAATACATGTGTAGAAGCACAGCGCTAGCAGAAACAACGTTTCTCGACGTTTTCTAACCAGGGAACAAGTTGCAAACTTCTGAGATGCATTTGGGCAACTTTGTCAGAAATGACTTTTTTGCCTACAGAGACATGCCTATTTGCGCAGTAGTACAGATTCTGAGTATGTAACTGGGCTTGATGAAATCAGCATTTCTCTTGCTTCCCTGTGCGTAGGGAAGCTCAGTTTTAGTCACAGTAGCTCCCACAAGTGTCTCCTCAGTGTGTTCCCATTTCCTTAGAAACAGTGTATTTGCTGGGAGAAAAGTGCATTACTGTGCCCTTTCACCGTTCAGCAAATACATGTGTAGAAGCACAGCGCTAGCAGAAACGACCGTTTCTCGACGTTTTCTAACTCAGGGAACAAGTTGCACACTTCTGAGATGCATTTGGGCAACTTTGTCAGAAATGAGTTTTTGCCTACAGAGACATGCCTATTTGCGCAGTAGTACAGATTCTGAGTATGTAACTGGGCTTGATGAAATCAGCATTTCTCTTGCTTCCCTGTGCGTAGGGAAGCTCAGTTTTAGTCACAGGAGCTCCCACAAGTGTCTCCTCAGTGTGTTCCCATTTCCTTAGAAACAGTGTATTTGCTGGGAGAAAAGTGCATTACTGTGTGCTTTCACCGTTCAGCAAATACATGTGTAGAAGCACAGCGCTAGCAGAAACGAATGTTTCTCGACGTTTTCTAACTCAGGGAACAAGTTGCACACTTCTGAGATACATTTGGGCAACTTTGTCAGAAATGAGTTTTTTGCCTACAGAGAAATGCCTATTTGCGCAGTAGTACAGATTCTAGGTATGTAACTGGGCTGGATGAAATCAGCATTTCTCTTGCTTCCCTGTGCGTAGGGAAGCTCAGTTTTAGTCACAGTAGCTCCCACAAGTGTCTCCTCAGTGTGTTCCCATTTCCTTAGAAACAGTGTATTTGCTGGGAGAAAATTTCATTACTGTGCGCTTTCACCGTTCAGCAAATACATGTGTAGAAGCACAGAGCTAGCAGAAACGAAGGTTTCTCGACGTTTTCTAACTCAGGGAACAAGTTGCACACTTCTGAGATGCATTTGGGCAACTTTGTCAGAAATGAGTTTTTTGCCTAAGGAGACATGCCTATTTGCGCAGTCGTACAGATTCTGAGTATGTAACTGGGTTTGAGGAAATCAGCATTTCTCTTGCTTCCCTGTGCGTAGGGACGCTCAGTTTTAGTCACAGTAGCTCCCACAAGTGTCTCCACAGTGTGTTCCCATTTCCTTAGAAACAGTGTATTTGCTGGGAGAAAAGTGCATTACTCTGCACTTTCACCGTTCAGCAAATACATGTGTAGAAGCACAGCACTAGCAGAAACGACCGTTTCTCGACGTTTTCTAACTCAGGGAACAAGTTGCACACTTCTGAGATGCATTTGGGCAACTTTGTCAGAAATGAGTTTTTTGCCTACAGAGACATGCCTATTTGCGCAGTAGTACAGATTCTGAGTATGTAACTGGGCTTGATGAAATCAGCATTTCTCTTGCTTCCCTGTGCGTAGGGAAGCTCAGTTTTAGTCACAGTAGCTCCCACAAGTGTCTCCTCAGTGTGTTCCCATTTCCTTAGAAACAGTGTATTTGCTGGGAGAAAAGTGCATTACTCTGCGCTTTCACCGTTCAGCAAATACATGTGTAGAAGCACAGCACTAGCAGAAACGACCGTTTCTCGACGTTTTCTAACTCAGGGAACAAGTTGCACACTTCTGAGATGCATTTGGGCAACTTTGTCAGAAATGAGTTTTTTGCCTAAAGAGACATGCCTATTTGCGCAGTAGTACAGATTCTGAGTATGTAACTGGGCTTGATGAAATCAGCATTTCTCTTGCTTCCCTGTGCGTAGGGAAGCTCAGTTTTAGTCACAGTAGCTCCCACAAGTGTCTCCTCAGTGTGTTCCCATTTCCTTAGAAACAGTGTATTTGCTGGGAGAAAAGTGCATTACTGTGTGCTTTCACCGTTCAGCAAATACATGTGTAGAAGCACAGCGCTAGCAGAAACGAACGTTTCTCGACGTTTTCTAACTCAGGGAACAAGTTGCACACTTATGAGATGCATTTGGGCAACTTTGTCAGAAATGAGTTTTTTGCCTACAGAGACATGCCTATTTGCGCAGTAGTATAGATTCTAGGTATGTAACTGGGCTGGATGAAATCAGCATTTCTCTTGCTTCCCTGTGCGTAGGGAAGCTCAGTTTTAGTCACAGTAGCTCCCACAAGTGTCTCCTCAGTGTGTTCCCATTTCCTTAGAAACAGTGTATTTGCTGGGAGAAAAGTGCATTACTGTGCGCTTTCACCGTTCAGGAAATACATGTGTAGAAGCACAGCGCTAGCAGAAACAACCGTTTCTCGACGTTTTCTAACTCAGGGAACAAGTTGCACACTTCTGAGATGCATTTGGGCAACTTTGTCAGAAATGAGTTTTTTGCCTAAGGAGACATGCCTATTTGCGCAGTCGTACAGATTCTGAGTATGTAACTGGGCTTGAGGAAATCAGCATTTCTCTTGCTTCCCTGTGCGTAGGGAAGCTCAGTTTTAGTCACAGTAGCTCCCAAAAGTGTCTACACAGTGTGTTCCCATTTCCTTAGAAACAGTGTATTTGCTGGGAGAAAAGTGCATTACTGTGCCCTTTCACCGTTCAGCAAATACATGTGTAGAAGCACAGCGCTAGCAGAAACGACCGTTTCTCGACGTTTTCTAACTCAGGGAACAAGTTGCACACTTCTGAGATGCATTTGGGCAACTTTGTCAGAAATGAGTTTTTTGCCTACAGAGACATGCCTATTTGCGCAGTAGTACAGATTCTGAGTATGTAACTGGGCTTGATGAAATCAGCATTTCTCTTGCTTCCCTGTGCGTAGGGAAGCTCAGTTTTAATCACAGTAGCTCCCACAAGTGTCTCCTCAGTGTGTTCCCAGTTCCTTAGAAACAGTTTATTTGCTGGGAGAAAAGTGCATTACTGGGCACTTTCACCGTTCAGCAAATACATGTGTAGAAGCCCAGCGCTAGCAGAAACGAACGTTTCTCGAAGTTTTCTAACTCAGGGAACAAGTTGCACACTTCTGAGATGCATTTGGGCAACTTTGTCAGAAATGAGTTTTTTGCCTACAGAGACATGCCTATTTGCGCAGTAGTACAGAGTCTGAGTATGTAGCTGGGCTTGAGGAAATCAGCATTTCTCTTGCTTCCCTGTGCGTAGGGAAGCTCAGTTTTAGTCACAGTAGCTCCCACAAGTGTCTCCTCAGTGTGTTCCCATTTCCTTAGAAACAGTGTATTTGCTGGGAGAAAAGTGCATTACTGTGCGCTTTCACCGTTCAGCAAATACATGTGTAGAAGCACAGCGCTAGCAGAAACGAACGTTTCTCGACGTTTTCTAACTCAGGGAACAAGTTGCACACTTCTGAGATGCATTTGGGCAACTTTGTCAGAAATGAGTTTTTTGCCTACAGAGACATGCCTATTTGCGCAGTAGTACAGATTCTGAGTATGTAACTGGGCTTGATGAAATCAGCATTTCTCTTGCTTCCCTGTGCGTAGGGAAGCTCAGTTTTAGTCACAGTAGCTCCCACAAGTGTCTCCTCAGTGTGTTCCCATTTCCTTAGAAACAGTGTATTTGCTGGGAGAAAAGTGCATTACTGTGCGCTTTCACCGTTCAGCAAATACATGTGTAGAAGCACAGCGCTAGCAGAAACGAACGTTTCTCGATGTTTTCGAACTCAGGGAACAAGTTGCACACTTCTGAGATGCATTTGGGCAACTTTGTCAGAAATGAGTTTTTTGCCTAAAGAGACATGCCTATTTGCGCAGTCGTACAGATTCTGAGTATGTAACTGGGCTTGATGAAATCAGCATTTCTCTTGCTTCCCTGTGCGTAGGGAAGCTCAGTTTTAGTCACAGTAGCTCCCACAAGTGTCTCCTCTGTGTGTTCCCATTTCCTTAGAAACAGTGTATTTGCTGGGAGAAAAGTGCATTACTGTGCGCTTTCACCGTTCAGCAAATACATGTGTAGAAGCACAGCGCTAGCAGAAACGAACGTTTCTCGACGTTTTCTAACTCAGGGAACAAGTTGCACACTTCTGAGATGCATTTGGGCAACTTTGTCAGAAATGAGTTTTTTTCCTACAGAGACATGCCTATTAGCGCAGTAGTACAGATTCTGAGTATGTAACTGGGCTTGATGAAATCAGCATTTCTCTTGCTTCCCTGTGCGTAGGGAAGCTCAGTTTTAGTCACTGTAGCTCCCAGAAGTGTCTCAGTGTGTTCCCATTTCCTTAGAAACAGTTTATTTGCTGGGAGAAAAGTGCATTACTGTGCGCTTTCACCGTTCAGCAAATACATGTGTAGAAGCACAGCGCTAGCAGAAACGAACGTTTCTCGACGTTTTCTAACTCAGGGAACAAGTTGCACACTTCTGAGATGCATTTGGGCAACTTTGTCAGAAATGAGTTTTTTGCCTACAGAGACATGCCTATTTGCGCAGTAGTACAGATTCTGAGTATGTAACTGGGCTTGATGAAATCAGCATTTCTCTTGCTTCCCTGTGCGTAGGGAAGCTCAGTTTTAGTCACAGTAGCTCCCACAAGTGTCTCCTCAGTGTGTTCCCATTTCCTTAGAAACAGTGTATTTGCTGGGAGAAAAGTGCATTACTGTGCGCTTTCACCGTTCAGCAAATACATGTGTAGAAGCACAGCGCTAGCAGAAACGAACGTTTCTCGACGTTTTCGAACTCAGGGAACAAGTTGCACACTTCTGAGATGCATTTGGGCAACTTTGTCAGAAATGAGTTTTTTGCCTACAGAGACATGCCTATTTGCGCAGTAGTACAGATTCTGAGTATGTAACTGGGCTAGATGAAATCAGCATTTCTCTTGCTTCCCTGTGTGTAGGGAAGCTCAGTTTTAGTCACAGTAGCTCCCACAAGTGTCTCCTCAGTGTGTTCCCATTTCCTTAGAAACAGTGTATTTGCTGGGAGAAAAGTGCATTACTGTGCGCTTTCACCGTTCAGCAAATACATGTGTAGAAGCACAGCGCTAGCAGAAACGACCGTTTCTCGATGTTCTCTAACTCAGGGAACAAGTTGCACACTTCTGAGATGCATTTGGGCAACTTTGTCAGAAATGAGTTTTTTGCCTAAAGAGCCATGCCTATTTGCGCAGTAGTACAGATTCTGAGTATGTAACTGGGCTTGATGAAATCAGCATTTCTCTTGCTTCCCTGTGCGTAGGGATGCTCTGTTTTAGTCACAGTAGCTCCGACAAGTGTCTCCTCAGTGTGTTCCCATTTCCTTAGAAACAGTGTATTTGCTGGGAGAAAAGTGCATTACTGTGCGCTTTCACCGTTCAGCAAATACATGTGTAGAAGCACAGCGCTAGCAGAAACCAACGTTTGTCGATGTTTTCTAACTCAGGGAACCAGTTGCACACTTCTGAGATGCATTTGGGCAACTTTGTCAGAAATGAGTTTTTTGCCTACAGAGACATGCCTATTTGCGCAGTAGTACAGATTCTGAGTATGTAACCGGGCTGGATGAAATCAGCATTTCTCTTGCTTCCCTGTGCGTAGGGAAGCTCAGTTTTAGTCACAGTAGCTCCCACAAGTGTCTCCTCAGTGTGTTCCCATTTCCTTAGAAACAGTGTATTTGCTGGGAGAAAAGTGCATTACTGTGCGCTTTCACCGTTCAGCAAATACATGTGTAGAAGCACAGCACTAGCACATACGACCGTTTCTCGACGTTTTCTAACTCAGGGAACAAGTTGCACACTTCTGAGATGCATTTGGGCAACTTTGTCAGAAATGAGTTTTTTGCCTACAGAGATATGCCTATTTGCGCAGTAGTACAGATTCTGAGTATGTAACTGGGCTTGATGAAATCAGCATTTGTCTTGCTTCCCTGTGCTTATGGGAAGCTCAGTTTTAGTCACAGTAGCTCCCACAAGTGTCTCCTCAGTGTGTTCCCATTTCCTTAGAAACAGTGTATTTGCTGGGAGAAAAGTGCATTACTGTGCGCTTTCACCATTCAGCCAATACATGTGTAGAAGCACAGCGCTAGCAGAAACGAACGTTTCTCGATGTTTTCTAACTCAGGGAACAAGTTGCACACTTCTGAGATGCATTTGGGCAACTTTGTCAGAAATGAGTTTTTTGCCTAAAGAGACATGCCTATTTGCGCAGTAGTACAGATTCTGAGTATGTAACTGGGCTTGATGAAATCAGCATTTCTCTTGCTTCTCTGTGCGTAGGGAAGCTCAGTTTTAGTCACTGTAGCTCCCACAAGTGTCTCCTCAGTGTGTTCCCAATTCCTTAGGAACAGTGTATTTGCTGGTAGAAAAGTGCATTACTGTGCGCTTTCACTGTTCAGCAAATACATGTGTAGAAGCACAGCGCTAGCAGAAACGACCGTTTCTCAACGTTTTCTAACTCAGGGAACAAGTTGCACACTTCTGAGATGCATTTGGGAAACTTTGTCAGAAATGAGTTTTTTGCCTAAAGAGACATGCCTATTTGCGCAGTAGTACAGATTCTGAGTATGTAACTGGGCTTGATGAAATCAGCATTTCTCTTGATTCCCTGTGCGTAGGGAAGCTCAGTTTTAGTCACAGTAGCTCCCACAAGTGTCTCCTCAGTGTGTTCCCATTTCCTTAGAAACAGTGTATTTGCTGGGAGAAAAGTGCACATTACTGTGCGCTTTCACCGTTCAGCAAATACATGTGTAGAAGCACAGCGCTAGCAGAAACGAACGTTTCTCGACGTTTTCTAACTCAGGGAACAAGTTGCACACTTCTGAGATGCATTTGGGCAACTTTGTCAGAAATGAGTTTTTTGCCTAAAGAGACATGCCTATTTGCGCAGTAGTACAGATTCTGAGTATGTAACTAGGCTTGATGAAATCAGCATTTCTCTTGCTTCCCTGTGCGTATCGGAAGCTCAGTTTTAGTCACAGTAGCTCCCACAAGTGTCTCCTCAGTGTGTTCCCATTTCCTTAGAAACAGTGTATTTGCTGGGAGAAAAGTGCATTACTGTGCGCTTTCACCGTTCAGCAAATACATGTGTAGAAACACATCGCTAGCAGAAACGAACGTTTCTCGATGTTTTCTAACTCAGGGAACCAGTTGCACACTTCTGAGATGCATTTGGGCAACTTTGTCAGAAATGAGTTTTTTGCCTACAGAGACATGCCTATTTGCGCAGTAGTACAGATTCTGAGTTTGTAACTGGGCTGGATGAAATCAGCATTTCTCTTGCTTCCCTGTGCGTAGGGAAGCTCAGTTTTAGTCACAGTAGCTCCCACAAGTGTCTCCTCAGTGTGTTCCCATTTCCTTAGAAACAGTGTATTTGCTGGGAGAAAAGTGCATTACTGTGCGCTTTCACCGTTCAGCAAATACATGTGTAGAAGCACAGCGCTAGCAGAAACGAACGTTTCTCGACGTTGTCTAACTCAGGGAACAAGTTGCACACTTCTGAGATGCATTTGGGCAACTTTGTCAGAAATGAGTTTTTTGCCTACAGAGCCATGCCTATTTGCGCAGTAGTACAGATTCTGAGTATGTAACTGGGCTTGATGAAATCAGCATTTCTCTTGCTTCCCTGGTCATAGGGAAGCTCAGTTTTAGTCACAGTAGCTCCCACAAGTGTCTCCTCAGTGTGTTCCCATTTCCTTAGAAACAATGTATTTGCTGGGAGAAAAGTGCTTTATTGTGCGCTTTCACCGTTCAGCAAATACATGTGTAGAAGCACAGCGCTAGCCGAAACGACGGTTTCTCGACGTTTTCTAACTCAGGGAACAAGTTGCACACTTCTTAGATGCATTTGGGCAACTTTGTCAGAAATGAGTTTTTTGCCTAAAGAGACATGCCTATTTGCGCAGTAGTACAGATTCTGAGTATGTAACTGGGCTTGATGAAATCAGCATTTCTCTTGCTTCCCTGTGCGTAGGGAAGCTCAGTTTTAGTCACAGTAGCTCGCACAAGTGTCTCCTCAGTGTGTTTCCATTTCCTTAGAAACAGTGTATTTGCTGGGAGAAAAGTGCATTACTGTGCGCTTTCACCGTTCAGCAAATACATGTGTAGAAGCACAGCGCTACCAGAAACGAACGTTTCTCGACGTTTTCTAACTCAGGGAACAAGTTGCACACTTCTGAGATGCATTTGGGCAACTTTGTCAGAAATGAGTTTTTTGCCTAAAGAGACATGCCTATTTGCGCAGTAGTACAGATTCTGAGTATGTAACTGGGCTTGATGAAATCAGCATTTCTCTTGCTTCCCTGTGCGGAGGGAAACTCAGTTTTAGTCACAGTAGCTCCCACAAGTGTCTCCTCAGTGTGTTCCCATTTCCTTAGAAACAATGTATTCGCTGGGAGAAAAGTGCATTACTGTGCGCTTTCACCGTTCAGCAAATACATGTGTAGAAGCACAGCGCTAGCAGAAACGAACGTTTCTCGACGTTTTCTAACTCAGGGAACAAGTTGCACACTTATGAGATGCATTTGGGCAACTTTGTCAGAAATGAGTTTTTTGCCTAAAGAGACATGCCTATTTGCGCAGTAGTACAGATTCTGAGTATGTAACTGGGCTTGATGAAATCAGCATTTCTCTTGCTTCCCTGTGCGTAGGGAAGCTCAGTTTTAGTCACAGTAGCTCCCACAAGTGTCTCCTCAGTGTGTTCCCATTTCCTTAGAAACAGTGTATTTGCTGGTAGAAAAGTGCATTACTGTGCGCTTTCACCGTTCAGCAACTACATGTGTAGAAGCACAGCGCTAGCAGAAACGAACGTTTCTCGACGTTTTCTAACTCAGGGAACAAGTTGCACACTTCTGAGATGCATTTGGGCAACTTTGTCAGAAATGAGTTTTTTGCCTACAGAGACATGCCTATTTGCGCAGTAGTACAGAGTCTGAGTATGTAACTGGGCTTGATGAAATCAGCATTTCTCTTGCTTCCCTGTGCGTAGGGAAGCTCAGTTTTAGTCACAGTAGCTCCCACAAGTGTCTCCTCAGTGTGTTCCCATTTCCTTAGAAACAGTGTATTTGCTGGGAGAAAAGTGCTTTACTGTGTGCTTTCACCGTACATCAAATACATGTGTAGAAGCACAGCGCTAGCAGAAACGAACGTTTCTCGACGTTTTCTAACTCAGGGAACAAGTTGCACACTTCTGAGATGCATTTGGGCAACTTTGTCAGAAATGAGTTTTTTGCCTACAGAGACATGCCTATTTGCGCAGTACTACAGATTCTGAGTATGTAACTGGGCTTGATGAAATCAGCATTTCTCTTGCTTCCCTGTGCGTAGGGAAGCTCAGTTTTAGTCACAGTAGCTCCCACAAGTGTCTCCTCAGTGTGTTCCCAGTTCCTTAGAAACAGTGTATTTGCTGGGAGAAAAGTGCATTACTGTGCACTTTCACAGTTCAGCAAGTACATGTGTAGAAGCACAGCGCTAGCAGAAACGAACGTTTCTCGACGTTTTCTAACTCAGGGAACAAGTTGCATACTTCTGAGATGCATTTGGGCAACTTTGTCAGAAATGAGTTTTTTGCCTATAGAGACATGCCTATTTGCGCAGTAGTATAGATTCTGAGTATGTAACTGGGCTTGATGAAATCAGCATTTCTCTTGCTTCCCTGTGCGTAAGGAAGCTCAGTTTTAGTCACAGTAGCTCCCACAAGTGTCTCCTCAGTGTGTTCCCATTTCCTTAGAAACAGTGTATTTGCTGGGAGAAAAGTGCATTACTGTGCACTTTCACCGTTCAGCAAGTACATGTGTAGAAGCACAGCGCTAGCAGAAAAGACCGTGTTTCGACGTTTTCTAACTCAGAGAACAAGGTGCACACTTCTGAGATGCATTTGGGCAACTTTATCAGAAATGAGTTTTTTGCCTAAAGAGATATGCCTATTTGCGCAGTAGTACAGATTCTGAGTATGTAACTGGGCTTGATGAAATCAGCATTTGTCTTGCTTCCCTGTGTGTAGGGAAGCTCAGTTTTAGTCACTGTAGCTCCCACAAGTGTCTTCTCAGTGTGTTCCCAATTCCTTAGGAACAGTGTATTTGCTGGGAGAAAAGTGCATTACTGTGCGCTTTCACCTTTCAGCAAATACATGTGTAGAAGCACAGCGCTAGCAGAAACGACCGTTTCTCAACGTTTTCTAACTCAGGGAACAAGTTGCACACTTCTGAGATGCATTTGGGGAACTTTGTCAGAAATGAGTTTTTTGCCTACAGAGACATGCCTATTTGCGCAGTAGTACAGATTCTGAGTTTGTAACTGGGCTGGATGAAATCAGCATTTCTCTTGCTTCCCTGTGCGTAGGGAAGCTCAGTTTTAGTCACAGTAGCTCCCACAAGTGTCTCCTCAGTGTGTTCCCATTTCCTTAGAAACAGTGTATTTGCTGGGAGAAAAGTGCATTACTGTGCGCTTTCACCGTTCGGCAAATACATGTGTAGAAGCACAGCGCTAGCAGAAACGAACGTTTCTCGACGTTGTCTAACTCAGGGAACAAGTGGCACACTTCTGAGATGCATTTGGGCAACTTTGTCAGAAATGAGTTTTTTGCCTAAAGAGCCATGCCTATTTGCGCAGTAGTACTGATTCTGAGTATGTAACTGGGCTTGATGAAATCAGCATTTCTCTTGCTTCCCTGTGCGTAGGGAAGCTCAGTTTTAGTCACAGTAGCTCCCACAAGTGTCTCCTCAGTGTGTTCCCATTTCCTTAGAAACAGTGTATTTGCTGGGAGAAAAGTGCATTACTGTGCGCTTTCACCGTTCAGCAAATACATGTGTCGAAGAAAAGAGCTAGCAGAAACGAACGTTTCTCGACGTTTTCTAACTCAGGGAACAAGTTGCACACTTCTGAGATGAATTTGGTCAACTTTGTCAGAAATGAGTTTTTTGCCTAAAGAGACATGCCTATTTGCGCAGTAGTACTGATTCTGAGTATGTAACTGGGCTTGATGAAATCAGCATTTCTCTTGCTTCCCTGTGCGTAGGGAAGCTCAGTTTTAGTCACAGTAGCTCCCACAAGTGTCTCCTCAGTGTGTTCCCATTTCCTTAGAAACAGTGTACTTGCTGGGAGAAAAGTGCATTACTGTGCGCTTTCACCGTTCAGCAAATACATGTGTAGAAGCACAGCGCTAGCAGAAACGAATGTTTCTCGACGTTTTCTAACTCCATGAACAAGTTGCACACTTCTGAGATGCATTTGGGCAACTTTGTCAGAAATGAGTTTTTTGCCTACAGAGACATGCCTATTTGCGCAGTAGTACAGATTCTGAGTATGTAACTGGGCTTGATGAAATCAGCATTTCTCTTGCTTCCCTGTGCGTAGGGAAGCTCAGTTTTAGTCACAGTAGCTCCCACAAGTGTCTCCTCAGTGTGTTCCCATATCCTTAGAAACAGTGTTTTTGCTGGGAGAAAAGTGCATTACTGTGCGCTTTCACCATTCAGCATATACATGTGTAGAAGCACAGCGCTAGCAGAAACGAACGTTTCTCGACGTTTTCTAACTCAGGGAACAAGTTGCACACTTCTGAGATGCATTTGGGCAACTTTGTCAGAAATGAGTTTTTTGCCTAAAGAGACATGCCTATTTGCGCAGTAGTACAGATTCTGAGTATGTAACTGGGCTTGATGAAATCAGCATTTCTCTTGCTTCCCTGTGCGGAGGGAAACTCAGTTTTAGTCACAGTAGCTCCCACAAGTGTCTCCTCAGTGTGTTCCCATTTCCTTAGAAACAATGTATTCGCTGGGAGAAAAGTGCATTACTGTGCGCTTTCACCGTTCAGCAAATACATGTGTAGAAGCACAGCGCTAGCAGAAACGAACGTTTCTCGACGTTTTCTAACTCAGGGAACAAGTTGCACAATTATGAGATGCATTTGGGCAACTTTGTCAGAAATGAGTTTTTTGCCTAAAGAGACATGCCTATTTGCGCAGTAGTACAGATTCTGAGTATGTAACTGGGATTGATGAAATCAGCATTTCTCTTGCTTCCCTGTGCGTAGGGAAGCTCAGTTTTAGTCACAGTAGCTCCCACAAGTGTCTCCTCAGTGTGTTCACATTTCCTTAGAAACAGTGTATTTGCTGGGAGAAAAGTGCATTACTGTGCGCTTTCACCGTTCAGCAAATACATGTGTAGAAGCACAGCGCTAGTAGAAAAGACCGTTTCTCGACGTTTTCTAACTCAGGGAACAAGTTGCACACTTATGAGGTGCATTTGGGCAACTTTGTCAGAAATGAGTTTTTTGCCTAAAGAGACATGCCTATTTGCGCAGTAGTACAGATTCTGAGTATGTAACTGGTCTTGATGAAATCAGCATTTCTCTTGCTTCCCTGTGCGTAGGGAAGTTAAGTTTTAGTCACAGTAGCTCCCACAAGTGTCTCCTCAGTGTGTTCCCATTTCCTTACAAACAGTGTATTTGCTGAGAGAAAAGTGCATTACTGTGCGCTTTCACCGTTCTGCAAATACATGTGTAGAAGCACAGCGCTAGTAGAAAAGACCGTTCTCGACGTTTTCTAACTCAGGGAACAAGTTGCACACTTATGAGGTGCATTTGGGCAACTTAATCGCATATGAGTTTTTTGCCTAAAGAGACATGCCTATTTGCGCAGTAGTACAGATTCTGAATATGTAACTGGGCTTGATGAAATCAGCATTTCTCTTGCTTCCCTGTGCGTAGGGAAGTTAAGTTTTAGTCACAGTAGCTCCCACAAGTGTCTCCTCAGTGTGTTCCCATTTCCTTACAAACAGGGTATTTGCTGAGAGAAAAGTGCATTACTGTGCGCTTTCACCGTTCAGCAAATCCATGTGTAGATGCACAGCGCTAGCAGAAACGACCGTTTCTCGACGTTTTCTAACTCAGGGAACAAGTTGCACACTTCTGAGATGCATTTGGGTAACTTTGTTACAAATGAGTTTTTTGCCTACAGAGACATGCCAATTTTCCCAGTAGTACAGATTCTGAGTATGTAACTGGGCTTGATGAAATCAGCGTTTCTCTTGCTTCCCTGGTCGTAGGGAACCTCAGTTTTAGTCACAGTAGCTCCCACAAGTGTCTCCTCAGTGTGTTCCCATTTCCTTAGAAACAGAGTATTTGCTGGGAGAAAAGTGCATTACTGTGCACTTTTACCGTTCAGCAAGTACATGTGTAGTAGCACAGCGCTAGCAGAAAAGACCGTGTTTCGACGTTTTCTAACTCAGAGAACAAGTTGCACACTTCTGAGATGCATTTGGGCAACTTTATCAGAAATGAGTTTTTTTCCTAAAGAGATATGCCTATTTGCGCAGTAGTACAGATTCTGAGTATGTAACTGGGCTTGATGAAATCAGCATTTGTCTTGCTTCCCTGTGCGTAGGGAAGCTCAGTTTTAGTCACTGTAGCTCCCACAAGTGTCTCCTCAGTGTGTTCCCAATTCCTTAGGAACAGTGTATTTGCTGGGAGAAAAGTGCATTACTGTGCGCTTTCACCGTTCAGCAAATACATGTGTAGAAGCACAGCGCTAGCAGAAACGACCGTTTCTCAACGTTGTCTAACTCAGGGAACAAGTTGCACACTTCTGAGATGCATTTGGGCAACTTTGTCAGAAATGAGTTTTTTGCCTAAAGAGACATGCCTATTTGCGCAGTAGTACAGATTCTGAGTATGTAACTGGGCTTGATGAAATCAGCATTTCTCTGGATTCCCTGTGCGTAGGGATGCTCAGTTTTAGTCATAGTAGCTCCCACAAGTGTCTCCTCAGTGTGTTCCCATTTCCTTAGAAACAGTGTATTTGCTGGGAGAAAAGCGCATTACTGTGCACTTTCACCGTTCAGCAAGTACATGTGTAGAAGCACAGCGCTAGCAGAAACGAACGTTTCTCGACGTTTTCTAACTCAGGGAACAAGTTGCACACTTCTGAGATGCATTTAGGCAACTTTGTCAGAAATGAGTTTTTTCTACAGAGACATGCCTTTTTGCGCAGTAGTACAGATTCTGAGTATGTAACTGGGCTTGATGAAATCAGCATTTCTCTTGCTTCCCTGTGCGTAGGGAAGCTCAGTTTTAGTCACAGTAGCTCCCACAAGTGTCTCCTCAGTGTGTTCCCATTTCCTTAGAAACAGTGTATTTGCTGGGAGAAAAGTGCATTACTGTGCACTTTCACCGTTCAGCAAGTACATGTGTAGAAGCACAGCGCTAGCAGAAAAGACCATGTCTTGACGTTTTCTAACTCAGAGAACAAGTTGCACACTTCTGAGATGCATTTGGGCAACTTTATCAGAAATAATTTTTTTGCCTAAAGAGACATGCCTATTTGCGCAGTAGTACAGATTCTGAATATGTAACTGGGCTTGATGAAATCAGCATTTCTCGTCCTTCCCTGTGCGTAGGGAAGCTCAGTTTTAGTCACAGTAGCTCCCACAAGTGTCTCCTCAGTGTGTTCCCATTTCCTTAGAAACAGTGTATTTGCTGGGAGAAAAGTGCATTACTGTGCGCTTTCACCGTTCAGCAAATACATGTGTCGAAGAAAAGAGCTAGCAGAAACGACCGTTTCTCGACGTTTTCTAACTCAGGGAACAAGTTGCACACTTCTGAGATGAATTTGGGCAACTTTGTCAGAAATGAGTTTTTTGCCTAAAGAGACATGCCTATTTGCGCAGTAGTACTGATTCTGAGTATGTAACTGGGCTTGATGAAATCAGCATTTCTCTTGCTTCCCTGTGCGGAGGGAAGCTCAGTTTTAGTCACAGTAGCTCCCACAAGTGTCTCCTCAGTGTGTTCCCATTTCCTTAGAAACAGTGTACTTGCTGGGAGAAAAGTGCATTACTGTGCGCTTTCACCGTTCAGCAAATACATGTGTAGAAGCACAGCGCTAGCAGAAACGAATGTTTCTCAACGTTTTCTAACTCCATGAACAAGTTGCACACTTCTGAGATGCATTTGGGCAACTTTGTCAGAAATGAGTTTTTTGCCTACAGAGACATGCCTATTTGCGCAGTAGTACAGATTCTGAGTATGTAACTGGGCTTGATGAAATCAGCATTTCTCTTGCTTCCCTGTGCGTAGGGAAGCTCAGTTTTAGTCACAGTAGCTCCCACAAGTGTCTCCTCAGTGTGTTCCCATATCCTTAGAAACAGTGTTTTTGCTGGGAGAAAAGTGCATTACTGTGCGCTTTCACCGTTCAGCATATACATGTGTAGAAGCACAGCGCTAGCAGAAACGAACGTTTCTCGACGTTTTCTAACTCAGGGAACAAGTTGCACACTTCTGAGATGCATTTGGGCAACTTTGTCAGAAATGAGTTTTTTGCCTAAAGAGACATGCCTATTTGCGCAGTAGTACAGATTCTGAGTATGTAACTGGGCTTGATGAAATCAGCATTTCTCTTGCTTCCCTGTGCGGAGGGAAACTCAGTTTTAGTCACAGTAGCTCCCACAAGTGTCTCCTCAGTGTGTTCCCATTTCCTTAGAAACAATGTATTCGCTGGGAGAAAAGTGCATTACTGTGCGCTTTCACCGTTCAGCAAATACATGTGTAGAAGCACAGCGCTAGCAGAAACGAACGTTTCTCGACGTTTTCTAACTCAGGGAACAAGTTGCACACTTATGAGATGCATTTGGGCAACTTTGTCAGAAATGAGTTTTTTGCCTAAAGAGACATGCCTATTTGCGCAGTAGTACAGATTCTGAGTATGTAACTGGGATTGATGAAATCAGCATTCCTCTTGCTTCCCTGTGCGTAGGGAAGCTCAGTTTTAGTCACAGTAGCTCCCACAAGTGTCTCCTCAGTGTGTTCACATTTCCTTAGAAACAGTGTATTTGCTGGGAGAAAAGTGCATTACTGTGTGCTTTCACCGTTCAGCAAATACATGTGTAGAAGCACAGCGCTAGTAGAAAAGACCGTTTCTCGACGTTTTCTAACTCAGGGAACAAGTTGCACACTTATGAGGTGCATTTGGGCAACTTTGTCAGAAATGAGTTTTTTGCCTAAAGAGACATGCCTATTTGCGCAGTAGTACAGATTCTGAGTATGTAACTGGTCTTGATGAAATCAGCATTTCTCTTGCTTCCCTGTGCGTAGGGAAGTTAAGTTTTAGTCACAGTAGCTCCCACAAGTGTCTCCTCAGTGTGTTCCCATTTCCTTACAAACAGTGTATTTGCTGAGAGAAAAGTGCATTACTGTGCGCTTTCACCGTTCTGCAAATACATGTGTAGAAGCACAGCGCTAGTAGAAAAGACCGTTCTCGACGTTTTCTAACTCAGGGAACAAGTTGCACACTTATGAGGTGCATTTGGGCAACTTAATCGCATATGAGTTTTTTGCCTAAAGAGACATGCCTATTTGCGCAGTAGTACAGATTCTGAATATGTAACTGGGCTTGATGAAATCAGCATTTCTCTTGCTTCCCTGTGCGTAGGGAAGTTAAGTTTTAGTCACAGTAGCTCCCACAAGTGTCTCCTCAGTGTGTTCCCATTTCCTTACAAACAGGGTATTTGCTGAGAGAAAAGTGCATTACTGTGCGCTTTCACCGTTCAGCAAATACATGTGTAGATGCACAGCGCTAGCAGAAACGACCGTTTCTCGACTTTTTCTAACTCAGGGAACAAGTTGCACACTTCTGAGATGCATTTGGGCAACTTTGTTACAAATGAGTTTTTTGCCTACAGAGACATGCCAATTTTCCCAGTAGTACAGATTCTGAGTATGTAACGTGGCTTGATGAAATCAGCGTTTCTCTTGCTTCCCTGGTCGTAGGGAACCTCAGGTTTAGTCACAGTAGCTCCCACAAGTGTCTCCTCAGTGTGTTCCCATTTCCTTAGAAACAGAGTATTTGCTGGGAGAAAAGTGCATTACTGTGCACTTTTACCGTTCAGCAAGTACATGTGTAGTAGCACAGCGCTAGCAGAAAAGACCGTGTTTCGACGTTTTCTAACTCAGAGAACAAGTTGCACACTTCTGAGATGCATTTGGGCAACTTTATCAGAAATGAGTTTTTTTCCTAAAGAGATATGCCTATTTGCGCAGTAGTACAGATTCTGAGTATGTAACTGGGCTTGATGAAATCAGCATTTGTCTTGCTTCCCTGTGCGTAGGGAAGCTCAGTTTTAGTCACTGTAGCTCCCACAAGTGTCTCCTCAGTGTGTTCCCAATTCCTTAGGAACAGTGTATTTGCTGGGAGAAAAGTGCATTACTGTGTGCTTTCACCGTTCAGCAAATACATGTGTAGAAGCACAGCGCGAGCAGAAACGACCGTTTCTCAACGTTGTCTAACTCAGGGAACAAGTTGCACACTTCTGAGATGCATTTGGGCAACTTTGTCAGAAATGAGTTTTTTGCCTAAAGAGACATGCCTATTTGCGAAGTAGTACAGATTCTGAGTATGTAACTGGGCTTGATGAAATCAGCATTTCTCTGGATTCCCTGTGCGTAGGGATGCTCAGTTTTAGTCATAGTAGCTCCCACAAGTGTCTCCTCAGTGTGTTCCCATTTCCTTAGAAACAGTGTATTTGCTGGGAGAAAAGTGCATTACTGTGCACTTTCACCGTTCAGCAAGTACATGTGTAGAAGCACAGCACTAGCAGAAACGAACGTTTCTCGACGTTTTCTAACTCAGGGAACAAGTTGCACACTTCTGAGATGCATTTGGGCAACTTTGTCAGAAATGAGTTTTTTGCCTAAAGAGACATGCCTATTTGCGCAGTAGTATAGATTCTGAGTATGTAACTGGGCTTGATGAAATCAGCATTTCTCTTGCTTCCCTGTGCGTAGGGAAGCTCAGTTTTAGTCACAGTAGCTCCCACAAGTGTCTCCTCATTGTGTTCCCATTTCCTTAGATACAGTGTATTTGCTGGGAGAAAAGTGCATTACTGTGCACTTTCACCGTTCAGCAAATACATGTGTAGAAGCACAGCGCTAGCAGAAACGACCGTTTCTCAACGTTTTCTAACTCAGGGAACAAGTTGCACACTTCTGAGATGCATTTGGGAAACTTTGTCAGAAATGAGTTTTTTGCCTAAAGAGACATGCCTATTTGCGCAGTAGTACAGATTCTGAGTATGTAACTGGGCTTGATGAAATCAGCATTTCTCTTGATTCCCTGTGCGTAGGGAATCTCAGTTTTGGTCACAGTAGCTCCCACAAGTGTCTCCTCAGTGTGTTCCCATTTCCTTAGAAAGAGTGTATTTGCTGGGAGAAAAGTGCACATTACTGTTCGCTTCACCGTTCAGCAAGTACATGTGTAGAAGCACAGCGCTAGCAGAAACGAACGTTTCTCGACGTTTTCTAACTCAGGGAACAAGTTGCACACTTCTGAGATGCATTTAGGCAACTTTGTCAGAAATGAGTTTTTTCTACAGAGACATGCCTTTTTGCGCAGTAGTACAGATTCTGAGTATGTAACTGGGCTTGATGAAATCAGCATTTCTCTTGCTTCCCTGTGCGTATGGAAGCTCAGTTTTAGTCACAGTAGCTACCACAAGTGTCTCCTCAGTGTGTTCCCATTTCCTTAGAAACAGTGTATTTGCTGGGAGAAAAGTGCATTACTGTGCACTTTCACCGTTCAGCAAGTACATGTGTAGAAGCACAGCGCTAGCAGAAAAGACCATGTCTTGACGTTTTCTAACTCAGAGAACAAGTTGCACACTTCTGAGATGCATTTGGGCAACTTTATCAGAAATAATTTTTTTGCCTAAAGAGACATGCCTATTTGCGCAGTAGTACAGATTCTGAATATGTAACTGGGCTTGATGAAATCAGCATTTCTCTTCCTTCCCTGTGCGTAGGGAAGCTCAGTTTTAGTCACAGTAGCTCCCACAAGTGTCTACTCAGTGTGTTCCCATTTCCTTAGAAACAGTGTATTTGCTGGGAGAAAAGTGCATTACTGTCCGCTTTCACCGTTCAGCAAATACATGTGTAGAAGCACAGCGCTAGCAAAAATGACCGTTTCTCGACGTTTTCTAACTCAGGGAACAAGTTGCACACTTCTGAGATGCATTTGGGCAACTTTGTCAGAAATGAGTTTTTTGCCTACAGAGACATGCCTATTTGCGCAGTAGTACAGATTCTGAGTATGTAACTGGGCTGGATGAAATCAGCATTTCTCTTGCTTCCCTGTGCGTAGGGAAGCTCAGTTTTAGTCACAGTAGCTCCCACAAGTGTCTCCTCAGTGTGTTCCCATTTCCTTAGAAACAGTGTATTTGCTGGGAGAAAAGTGCATTGCTGTGCGCTTTCACCGTTCAGCAAGTACAAGTGTAGAAGCACAGCGCTAGCAGAAACGACCGTTTCTCGACGTTTTCTAACTCAGGGAACAAGTTGCACACTTCTGAGATGCATTTGGGCAACTTTGTCAGAAATGAGTTTTTTGCCCACAGAGACATGCCTATTTGCGCAGTAGTACAGATTCTGAGTATGTAACTGGGCTTGATGAAATCAGCATTTCTCTTGCTTCCCTGTCCGGTGGGAAGCTCAGTTTTAGTCACAGTAGCTCCCAAAAGTGTCTCCTCAGTGTGTTCCCATTTCATTAGAAACAGTGTATTTGCTGGGAAAAAAGTGCACGTTACTGTGCGCTTTCACCGTTCAGCAAGTACATGTTTAGAAGCACAGCGCTAGCAAAACGAATGTTTCTCGACGTTTTCTAACTCAGGGAACAAGTTGCACACTTCTGAGATGCATTTGGGCAACATTGTCAGAAATGAGTTTTTTGCCTAAAGAGACATGCCTATTTGCGGAGTAGTACAGATTCTGAGTATGTAACTGGGCTTGATGAAATCAGCATTTCTCTTGCTTCCCTGTGCGTAGGGAAGCTCAGTTTTAGTCACAGTAGCTCCCACAAGTGTCTCCTCAGTGTGTTCCCATTTCCTTAGAATCAGTGTATTTGCTGGGAGAAAAGTGCATTACTGTGCGCTTTCACAGTTCAGCAAATACATGTGTAGAAGCACAGCGCTAGCAGAAACGAACGTTTCTCGACGTTTTCTACCTCAGTGAACAAGTTGCACACTTCTGAGATGCATTTGGACAACTTTGTCAGAAATTAGTTTTTTGCCTAAAGAGACATGCCTATTGGCGCAGTAGTACAGATTCTGAGTATGTAACTGGGCTTGATGAAATCAGCATTTCTCTTGCTTCCCTGTGCGTAGGGAAGCTCAGTTTTAGTCACAGTAGCTCCCACAAGTGTCTCCTCAGTGTGTTCCCATTTCCTTAGAAACAGTGTATTTGCTGGGAGAAAAGTGCATTACTGTCCGCTTTCACCGTTCAGCAAATACATGTGTAGAAGCACAGCGCTAGCAAAAACGACCGTTTCTCGACGTTTTCTAACTCAGGGAACAAGTTGCACACTTCTGAGATGCATTTGGGCAACTTTGTCAGAAATGAGTTTTTTGCCTACAGAGACATGCCTATTTGCGCAGTAGTACAGATTCTGAGTATGTAACTGGGCTGGATGAAATCAGCATTTCTCTTGCTTCCCTGTGCGTAGGGAAGCTCAGTTTTAGTCACAGTAGCTCCCACAAGTGTCTCCTCAGTGTGTTCCCATTTCCTTAGAAACAGTGTATTTGCTGGGAGAAAAGTGCATTGCTGTGCGCTTTCACCGTTCAGCAAGTACAAGTGTAGAAGCACAGCGCTAGCAGTAACGACCGTTTCTCGACGTTTTCTAACTCAGGAAACAAGTTGCACACTTCTGATATGCATTTGGGCAACTTTGTCAGAAATGAGTTTTTTGCCTAAAGAGACATGCCTATTTGCGCAGTAGTACAGATTCTGAGTATGTAAATGTGCTTGATGAAATCAGCATTTCTCTTGCTTCCCTGTCCGGTGGGAAGCTCAGTTTTAGTCACAGTAGCTCCCAAAAGTGTCTCCTCAGTGTGTTCCCATTTCATTAGAAACAGTGTATTTGCTGGGAAAAAAGTGCACGTTACTGTGCGCTTTCACCGTTCAGCAAGTACATGTTTAGAAGCACAGCGCTAGCAAAACGAATGTTTCTCGACGTTTTCTAACTCAGGGAACAAGTTGCACACTTCTGAGATGCATTTGGGCAACATTGTCAGAAATGAGTTTTTTGCCTAAAGAGACATGCCTATTTGCGGAGTAGTACAGATTCTGAGTATGTATCTGGGCTTGATGAAATCAGCATTTCTCTTGCTTCCCTGTGCGTAGGGAAGCTCAGTTTTAGTCACAGTAGCTCCCACAAGTGTCTCCTCAGTGTGTTCCCATTTCCTTAGAATCAGTGTATTTGCTGGGAGAAAAGTGCATTACTGTGCGCTTTCACAGTTCAGCAAATACATGTGTAGAAGCACAGCGCTAGCAGAAACGAACGTTTCTCGACGTTTTCTACCTCAGTGAACAAGTTGCACACTTCTGAGATGCATTTGGACAACTTTGTCAGAAATTAGTTTTATGCCTAAAGAGACATGCCTATTGGCGCAGTAGTACAGATTCTGAGTATGTAACTGGGCTTGATGAAATCAGCATTTCTCTTGCTTCCCTGTGCGTAGGGAAGCTCAGTTTTAGTCACAGTAGCTCCCACAAGTGTCTCCTCAGTGTGTTCCCATTTCCTTAGAAACAGTGTATTTGCTGGGAGAAAAGTGCATTACTGTGCACTTTCACCGTTCAGCAAGTACATGTGTAGAAGCACAGCGCTAGCAGAAAAGACCATGTCTTGACGTTTTCTAACTCAGAGAACAAGTTGCACACTTCTGAGATGCATTTGGGCAACTTTGTCAGAAATGAGTTTTTTGCCTACAGAGACATGCCTATTTGCGCAGTAGTACAGATTCTGAATATGTAACTGGGCTTGATGAAATCAGCATTTCTCTTGCTTCCCTGTGCGTAGGGAAGCTCAGTTTTAGTCACAGTAGCTCCCACAAGTGTCTCCTCAGTGTGTTCCCATTTCCTTAGAAACAGTGTATTTGCTGGGAGAAAAGTGCATTACTGTGCGCTTTCACCGTTCAGCAAATACATGTGTAGAAGCACAGCGCTAGCAGAAACGAACGTTTCTCGACGTTTTCTAACTCAGGGAACAAGTTGCACACTTCTGAGATGCATTTGGGCAACTTTGTCAGAAATGAGTTTTTTGCCTACAGAGACATGCCTATTTTCGCAGTAGTACAGATTCTGAGTATGTAACTGGGCTTGATGAAATCAGCATTTCTCTTCCTTCCCTGTGCGTAGGGAAGCTCAGTTTTAGTCACAGTAGCTCCCACAAGTGTCTCCTCAGTGTGTTCCCATTTCCTTCAGAAACAGCGTATTTGCTGGGAAAAAAGTGCACGTTACTGTGCGCTTTCACCGTTCAGCAAGTACATGTTTAGAAGCACAGCGCTAACAAAACGAACGTTTCTCGACGTTTTCTAACTCAGGGAACAAGTTGCACACTTCTGAGATGCATTTGGGCAACTTTGTCAGAAATGAGTTTTTTGCCTAAAGAGACATGCCTATTTGCGCAGTAGTACAGATTCTGAGTATGTAACTGGGCTTGATGAAATCAGCATATCTCTTGCTTCCCTGTGCGTAGGGAAGCTCAGTTTTAGTCACAGTAGCTCCCACAAGTGTCTCCTCATTGTGTTCCCATTTCCTTAGATACAGTGTATTTGCTGGGAGAAAAGTGCATTACTGTGCACTTTCACCGTTCAGCAAGTACATGTGTAGAAGCACAGCGCTAGCAGAAAAGACCGTGTTTCGACGTTTTCTAACTCAGAGAACAAGTTGCACACTTCTGAGATGCATTTTGGCAACTTTATCAGAAATGAGTTTTTTGCCTAAAGAGATATGCCTATTTGCGCAGTAGTACAGATTCTGAGTATGTAACTGGGCTTGATGAAATCAGCATTTGTCTTGCTTCCCTGTGCGTAGGGAAGCTCAGTTTTAGTCACTGTAGCTCCCACAAGTGTCTCCTCAGTGTGTTCCCAATTCCTTAGGAACAGTGTATTTGCTGGGAGAAAAGTGCATTACTGTGCGCTTTCACCGTTTAGCAAATACATGTGTAGAAGCACAGCGCTAGCAGAAACGACCGTTTCTCAACGTTTTCTAACTCAGGGAACAAGTTGCACACTTCTGAGATGCATTTGGGAAACTTTGTCAGAAATGAGTTTTTTGCCTAAAGAGACATGCCTATTTGCGCAGTAGTACAGATTCTGAGTATGTAACTGGGCTTGATGAAATCAGCATTTCTCTTGATTCCCTGTGCGTAGGGAATCTCAGTTTTAGTCACAGTAGCTCCCACAAGTGTCTCCTCAGTGTGTTCCCATTTCCTTAGAAACAGTGTATTTGCTGGGAGAAAAGTGCACATTACTGTTCGCTTCACCGTTCAGCAAGTACATGTGTAGAAGTACAGCGCTAGCAGAAACGAACGTTTCTCGACGTTTTCTAACTCAGGGAACTAGTTGCACACTTCTGAGATGCATTTAGGCAACTTTGTCAGAAATGAGTTTTTTCTACAGAGACATGCCTTTTTGCGCAGTAGTACAGATTCTGAGTATGTAACTGGGCTTGATGAAATCAGCATTTCTCTTGCTTCCCTGTGCGTAGGGAAGCTCAGTTTTAGTCACAGTAGCTCCCACAAGTGTCTCCTCAGTGTGTTCCCATTTCCTTAGAAACTGTATTTGCTGGGAGAAAAGTGCATTACTGTGCACTTTCACCGTTCAGCAAGTACATGTGTAGAAGCACAGCGCTAGCAGAAAAGACCATGTCTTGACGTTTTCTAACTCAGAGAACAAGTTGCACACTTCTGAGATGCATTTGGGCAACTTTATCAGAAATAATTTTTTTGCCTAAAGAGACATGCCTATTTGCGCAGTAGTACAGATTCTGAATATGTAACTGGGCTTGATGAAATCAGCATTTCTCTTGCTTCCCTGTGCGTAGGGAAGCTCAGTTTTAGTCACAGTAGCTCCCACAAGTGTCTCCTCAGTGTGTTCCCATTTCTTTAGAAACAGTGTATTTGCTGGGAGAAAAGTGCATTACTGTGCACTTTCACCGTTCAGCAAATACATGTGTAGAAGCACAGCGCTAGCAGAAACGACCGTTTCTCGACGTTTTCTAACTCAGGGAACATGTTGCACACTTCTGAGATGCATTTGGACAACTTTGTCAGAAATGAGTTTTTTGCCTACAGAGACATGCCTATTGGCGCAGTAGTACAGATTCTGAGTATGTAACTCGGCTTGATGAAATCAGCATTTCTCTTGCTTCCCTGTGTGTAGGGAAGCTCAGTTTTAGTCACAATAGCTCCCACGAGTGTCTCCTCAGTGTGTTCCCATTTCCTTAGAAACAGTGTATTTGCTGGGAGAAAAGTGCATTACTGTGCACTTTCACCGTTCAGCAAGTACATGTGTAGAAGCACAGCGCTAGCAGAAAAGACCATGTCTTGACGTTTTCTAACTCAGAGAACAAGTTGCACACTTCTGAGATGCATTTGGGCAACTTTGTCAGAAATGAGTTTTTTGCCTAAAGAGACATGCCTATTTGCGCAGTAGTACAGATTCTGAATATGTAACTGGGCTTGATGAAATCAGCATTTCTCTTGCTTCCCTGTGCGTAGGGAATCTCAGTTTTAGTCACAGTAGCTCCCACAAGTGTCTCCTCAGTGTGGTCCCATTTCCTTAGAAACAGTGTATTTGCTGGGAGAAAAGTGCATTACTGTCCGCTTTCGCCGTTCAGCAAATACATGTGTAGAAGCACAGCACTAGTAGAAAAGACCGTTTCTCGACGATTTCTAACTCAGGGAACAAGTTGCACACTTATGAGATGCATTTGGGCAACTTTGTCAGAAATGAGTTTTTTGCCTACAGAGACATGCCTATTTTCGCAGTAGTACAGATTCTGAGTATGTAACTGGGCTTGATGAAATCAGCATTTCTCTTCCTTCTCTGTGCGTAGGGAAGCCCAGTTTTAGTCACAGTAGCTCGCAAAAGAGTCTCCTCAGTGTGTTCCCATTTTCTTAGAAACAGTGTATTTGCTGGGAGAAAAGTGCATTACTGTGCGGTTTCACCGTTCAGCAAGTACATGTGTAGAAGCACAGCGCAAGCAGAAACGACCGTTTCTCGACGTCTTCTAACTCAGGGAATAAGTTGCACACTTCTGAGATGAATTTGGGCAACTTTGTCAGAAATGAGTTTTTTGCCTAAAGAAACATGCCTATTTGCACAGTAACAGATTCTGCGTATGTAACTGGGCCTGATGAAATCAGCATTTCTCTTGCTTTTCTATGCATTGGGAAGCTCAGTTTTAGTCACAGTAGCTCCCACAAGTGTCTCCTCAGTGTGTTCCCATTTCCTTAGAAACAGTGTATTTGTTGGGAGAAAAGTGCACATTACTGTGTGCTTCACCGTTCAGCAAATACATGTGTAGAAGCACAGCGCTAGCAGAAACGAACGTTTCTCGACGTTTTCTAACTCAGGGACCAAGTTGCACACTTCTGAGATGCATTTGGGCAACTTTGTCAGAAATGAGTTTTTTGCCTAAAGAGACATGCCTATTTGCGCAGTAGTACAGATTCTGAGTATGTAACTGGGCTTGATGAAATCAGCATTTCTCTTGCTTCCCTGTGCGTAGGGAAGCTCAGTTTTAGTCACAGTAGCTCCCACAAGTGTCTCCTCAGTGTGTTCCCATTTCCTTAGAAACAGTGTATTTGCTGGGAGAAAAGTGCATTACTGTGCACTTTCACCGTTCAGCAAGTACATGTGTAGAAGAACAGCGCTAGCAGAAAAGACCATGTCTTGACGTTTTCTAACTCAGAGAACAAGTTGCACACTTCTGAGATGCATTTGGGCAACTTTGTCAGAAATGAGTTTTTTGCCTAAAGAGACATGCCTATTTGCGCAGTAGTACAGATTCTGAATATGTAACTGGGCTTGATGAAATCAGCATTTCTCTTGCTTCCCTGTGCGTAGGGAAGCTCAGTTTTAGTCACAGTAGCTCCCACAAGTGTCTCCTCAGTGTGGTCCCATTTCCTTAGAAACAGTGTATTTACTGGGAGAAAAGTGAATTACTGTCCGCATTCACCGTTCAGCAAATACATGTGTAGAAGCACAGCGCTAGCAAAAACGACCGTTTCTCGACGTTTTCTAACTCAGGGGACAAGTTGCACACTTCTGAGATGCATTTGGTCAACTTTGTCAGAAATGAGTTTTTTGCCTAAAGAGACATGCCTATTTGCGCAGTAGTACAGATTCTGAGTATGTAACTGGGCTTGATGAAATCAGCATTTCTCTTGCTTCCCTGTGCGTAGGGAAGCTCAGTTTTAGTCACAGTAGCTCCCACAAGTGTCTCCTCAGTGTGTTCCCATTTCCTTAGAAACAGTGTATTTGCTGGGAGAAAAGTGCATTACTGTGCACTTTCACCGTTCAGCAAGTACATGTGTAGAAGAACAGCGCTAGCAGAAAAGACCATGTCTTGACGTTTTCTAACTCAGAGAACAAGTTGCACACTTCTGAGATGCATTTGGGCAACTTTGTCAGAAATGAGTTTTTTGCCTAAAGAGACATGCCTATTTGCGCAGTAGTACAGATTCTGAATATGTAACTGGGCTTGATGAAATCAGCATTTCTCTTGCTTCCCTGTGCGTAGGGAAGCTCAGTTTTAGTCACAGTAGCTCCCACAAGTGTCTCCTCAGTGTGGTCCCATTTCCTTAGAAACAGTGTATTTACTGGGAGAAAAGTGAATTACTGTCCGCATTCACCGTTCAGCAAATACATGTGTAGAAGCACAGCGCTAGCAAAAACGACCGTTTCTCGACGTTTTCTAACTCAGGGGACAAGTTGCACACTTCTGAGATGCATTTGGTCAACTTTGTCAGAAATGAGTTTTTTGCCTACAGAGACATGCCTATTTTCGCAGTAGTACAGATTCTGAGTATGTAACTGGGCTTGATGAAATCAGTATTTCTCTTGCTTCCCTGTGCGTAGGGAAGCTCAGTTTTAGTCACAGTAGCCCCCACAAGTTTCTCCTCAGTGTGTTCCCATTTCCTTAGAAACAGTGTATTTGCTGGGAGAAAAGTGCATTACTGTGCGCTTTCACCGTTCAGTAAATACATGTGTAGAAGCACAGCGCTAGCAGAAACGAAAGTTTCTCGACGTTTTCTAACTCAGGGAACAAGTTGGACACTTCTCAGATGCATTTGGGCAACTTTGTCAGAAATGAGTTTTTTGCCTAAAGAGACATGCCTATTTGCGCAGTAGTACAGATTCTGAATATGTAACTGGGCTTGATGAAATCAGCATTTCTCTTGCTTCCCTGTGCGTAGGGAAGCTCAGTTTTAGTCACAGTAGCTCCCACAAGTGTCTCCTCAGTGTGTTCCCATTTCCTTAGAAACAGTGTATTTGCTGGGAGAAAAGTGCATTACTGTGCGCTTTCACCGTTCAGCAAATACATGTGTAGAAGCACAGCGCTAGCAGAAACGAACGTTTCTCGACGTTTTCTAACTCAGGGAACAAGTTGCACACTTCTGAGATGCATTTGGGCAACTTTGTCAGAAATGAGTTTTTTGCCTACAGAGACATGCCTATTTGCGCAGTAGTACAGATTCTGAGTATGTAACTGGGCTTGATGAAATCAGCATTTCTCTTGCTTCCCTGTGTGTAGGGAAGCTCAGTTTTAGTCACAGTAGCTCCCACAAGTGTCTCCTCAGTGTGTTCCCATTTCCTTAGAAACAGTGTATTTGCTGGGAGAAAAGTACATTTCTGTGCGCTTTCACCGTTCAGCAAGTACATGTGTAGAAGCACAGCGCTAGCAGAAACGACCGTTTCTCGACATTTTCTAACTCAGGGAACAAGTTGCACACTTCTGAGATGCATTTGGGCAACTTTGTCAGAAATGAGTTTTTTGCCTAAAGAGACATGCCTATTTGCGCAGTAGTACAGATTCTGAGTATGTAACTGGGCTTGATGAAATCAGCATTCCTCTTGCTTCCCTGTGCGTAGGGAAGCTCAATTTTAGTCACAGTAGCTCCCACAAGTGTCTCCTCAGTGTGTTCCCATTTCCTTAGAAACAGTGTATTTGCTGGGAGAAAAGTGCATTACTGTGCGCTTTCACCGTTCAGCAAATACATGTGTAGAAGCACAGCGCTAGCAAAAACGAACGTTTCTCGATGTTTTCTAACTCAGGGAACAAGTTGCACACTTCTGAGATGCATTTGGGCAACTTTGTCAGAAATGAATCTTTTGCCTACAGAGACATGCCTATTTGCGCAGTAGTACAGATTCTGAGTATGTAACTGGGCTTGATGAAATCAGCATTCCTCTTTCTTCCCTGTGCGTAGGGAAGCTCAGTTTTAGTCACAGTAGCTCCCACAAGTGTCTCCTCAGTGTGTTCCCATTTCCTTAGAAACAGTGTATTTGCTGGGAGAAAAGTGCATTACTGTGCGCTTTCACCGTTCAGCAAGTACCTGTGTAGAAGCACAGCGCTAGCAGAAAAGACCGTGTCTCAACGTTTTCTAACTCAGAGAACAAGTTGCACACTTCTGAGATGCATTTGGGCAACTTAATCGCAAATGAGTTTTTTGCCTAAAGAGACATGCCTATTTGCGCAGTAGTACAGATTCTGAATATGTAACTGGGCTTGAAGAAATCAGCATTTCTCTTGCTTCCCTGGTCGTAGGGAACCTCAGTTTTAGTCACAGTAGCTCCCACAAGTGTCTCCTCAGTGTGTTCCCATTTCCTTAGAAACAGTGTATTTGCTGGGAGAAAAGAGCTTTATTGTGCGCTTTCACCGTTCAGCAAATACATGTGTAGAAGCACAGCGCTAGCAGAAACGAACGTTTCTCAATGTTTTCTAACTCCATGAACAAGTTGCACACTTCTGAGATGCATTTGGGCAACTTAATCGCAAATGAGTTTTTTGCCTACAGAGACATGCCTATTTGCGCAGTAGTACTGATTCTGAGTATGTAACTGGGCTTGATGAAATCAGCATTCCTCTTGCTTCCCTGTGTGTAGGGAAGCTCAATTTTAGTCACAGTAGCTCCCACAAGTGTCTCCTCAGTGTGTTCCCATTTCCTTAGAAACAGTGTACTTGCTGGGAGAAAAGTGCATTACTGTGCGCTTTCACCGTTCAGCAAATACATGTGTAGAAGCACAGCGCTAGCAGAAACGAACGTTTCTCGATGTTTTCTAACTCAGGGAACAAGTTGCACACTTCTGAGATGCATTTGGGCAACTTTGTCAGAAATGAGTCTTTTGCCTACAGAGACATGCCTATTTGCGCAGTAGTACAGATTCTGAGTATGTAACTGGGCTTGATGAAATCAGCATTCCTCTTGCTTCCCTGTGCGTAGGGAAGCTCAGTTTCAGTCACAGTAGCTCCCACAAGTGTCTCCTCAGTGTGTTCCCATTTCCTTAGAAACAGTGTATTTGCTGGGAGAAAAGTGCATTACTGTGCGCTTTCACCGTTCAGCAAGTACCTGTGTAGAAGCACAGCGCCAACAGAAGAGACCTTGTCTCAACGTTTTCTAACTCAGAGAACAAGTTGCACACTTCTGAGATGCATTTGGGCAACTTAATCGCAAATGAGTTTTTTGCCTAAAGAGACATGCCTATTTGCGCAGTAGTACAGATTCTGAATATGTAACTGGGCTTGATGAAATCAGCATTTCTCTTGCTTCCCTGGTCGAAGGGAACCTCAGTTTTAGTCACAGTAGCTCCCACAAGTGTCTCCTCAGTGTGTTCCCATTTCCTTAGAAACAGTGTATTTGCTGGGAGAAAAGAGCTTTATTGTGCGCTTTCACCGTTCAGCAAATACATGTGTAGAAGCACAGCGCTAGAAGAAACGAACGTTTCTCAACGTTTTCTAACTCCATGAACAAGTTGCACACTTCTGAGATGCATTTGGGCAACTTTGTCAGAAATGAGTTTTTTGCCTACAGAGACATGCCTATTTGCGCAGTAGTACAGATTCTGAGTATGTAACTGGGCTTGATGAAATAAGCATTTCTCTTGCTTCCCTGTGCGTAGGGAAGCTCAATTTTAGTCACAGTAGCTCCCACAAGTGTCTCCTCAGTGTGTTCCCATTTCCTTAGAAACAGTGTATTTGCTGGGAGAAAAGTGTGTTACTGTGTGCTTTCACCGTTCAGCAAATACATGTGTAGAAGCACAGTGCTAGTAGAAAAGACCGTTTGTCGACGTTTTCTAACTCAGGGAACAAGTTGCACACTTATGAGGTGCATTTGGGCAACTTTGTCAGAAATGAGTTTTTTGCCTAAAGAGACATGCCTATTTGCGCTGTAGTACAGATTCTGAGTATGTAACTGGGCTTGATGAAATCAGCATTTCTCTTGCTTCCCTGTGCGTAGAAAAGCTCAGTTTTAGTCACAGTAGCTCCCACAAGTGTCTCCTCAGTGTGTTCCCATTTCCTTAGAAACAGTGTATATGCTAGGAGAAAAGTGCATTACTGTGCGCTTTCACCGTTCAGCAAATACATGTGTAGAAGCACAGCGCTAGCAGAAACGACCGTTGCTCGACGTTTTCTAACTCAGGGAACAAGTTGCACACTTCTGAGATGCATTTGGGCAACTTTGTCAGAAATGAGTTTTTTGCCTACAGAGACATGCCTATTTGCGCAGTAGTACAATTTCTGAGTATGTAACTGGGCTTGATGAAATCAGCATTCCTCTTGCTTCCCTGTGCGTAGGGAAGCTCAGTTTTAGTCACAGTAGCTCCCACAAGTGTCTCCTCAGTGTGTTCCCATTTCCTTAGAAACAGTGTATTTGCTGAGAGAAAAGTGCATTACTGTGCGCTTTCATCGTTCAGCAAATACATGTGTAGAAGCACAGCGCTAGCAGAAACGACCGTTTCTCGACGTTTTCTAACTCAGGCAACAAGTTGCACACTTCTGAGATGCATTTGGGCAACTTAATCGCAAATGAGTTTTTTGCCTACAGAGACATGCCTATTTTCCCAGTAGAACAGATTCTGAATATGTAACTGGGCTTGATGAAATCAGCATTTCTCTTGCTTCCCTGGTCGTAGGGAACCTCAGTTTTAGTCACAGTAGCTCCCACAAGTGTCTCCTCAGTGTGTTCCCATTTCCTTAGAAACAGTGTATTTGCTGGGAGAAAAGAGCTTTATTGTGCGCTTTCACCGTTCAGCAAATACATGTGTAGAAGCACAGCGCTAGCAGAAACGAACGTTTCTCAACGTTTTCTAACTCCATGAACAAGTTGCACACTTCTGAGATGCATTTGGGCAACTTTGTCAGAAATGAGTTTTTTGCCTACAGAGACATGCCTATTTGCGCAGTAGTACAGATTCTGAGTATGTAACTGGGCTTGATGAAATCAGCATTTCTCTTGCTTCCCTGTGCGTAGGGAAGCTCAGTTTTAGTCACAGTAGCTCCCACAAGTGTCTCCTCAGTGTGTTCCCATTTCCTTAGTAACAGTGTATTTGCTGGGAGAAAAGTGCATTACTGTGCGCATTCACCATTCAGCAAATACATGTGTAGAAGCTCATCGCTAGCAGAAACGAACGTTTCTCGACGTTTTCTAACTCAGGGAACAAGTTGCACACTTCTGAGATGCATTTGGGCAACTTTGTCAGAAATGAGTTTTTTGCCTACAGAGACATGCCTATTTGTGCAGTAGTACAGATTCTGAGTATGTAACTGGGCTTGAGGAAATCAGCATTTCTCTTGCTTCCCTGTGCGTAGGGAAGCTCAGTTTTAGTCACTGTAGCTCCCACAAGTGTCTCCTCAGTGTGTTCCCATTTCCTTAGAAGCAGTGTATTTGCGGGGAGAAAAGTGCATCACTGTGCGCTTTCACCGTTCAGCATATACATGTGTAGAAGCACAGCACTAGCAGAAACAACCGTTTCTCGACGTTTTCTAACTCAGGGAACAAGTTGCACACTTCTGAGATGCATTTGGGCAACTTTGTCAGAAATGAGTTTTTTGCCTACAGAGAGATGCCTATTTGCGCAGTAGTACAGATTCTGAGTATGTAACTGGGCTTGATGAAATCAGCATTTCTCTTGCTTCCCTGTGCGTAGGGAAGCTCAGTTTTAGTCACAGTAGCTCCCACAAGTGTCTCCTCAGTGTGTTCACATTTTCTTACAAACAGTGTATTTGCTGGGAGAAAAGTGCATTACTGTGCGCTTTCACCGTTCAGGAAATACATGTGTAGAAGCACAGCGCTAGCAGAAACGAACGTTTCTCGACGTTTTCTAACTCAGGGAACAAGTAGAACAATTCTGAGATGCATTTGGGCAACTTTGTTAGAAATGAGTTTTTTGCCTAAAGAGACATGCCTATTTGCGCAGTAGTACAGATTCTGAGTATGTAACGGGGCTTGATGAAATCAGCATTTCTCTTGCTTCCCTGTGCGTAGGGAAGCTCAGTTTTAGTCACAGTAGCTCCCACAAGTGTCTCCTCAGTGTGTTCCCATTTCCTTAGAAACAGTGTATTTGCTGGGAGAAAATTGCATTACTGTGCGCTTTCGCCGTTCAGCAAATACATGTGTAGAAGCACAGCGCTAGCAGAAACGAACGTTTCTCGACGTTTTCTAACTCAGGGAACAAGTTGCACACTTCTGAGATGCATTTCAGCAACTTTGTCAGAAATGAGTTTTTTGCCTAAAGAGACATGCCTATTTGCGCAGTAGTACAGATTCTGAGTATGTAACTGGGCTTGAGGAAATCAGCATTTCTCTTGCTTCCCTGTGCGTAGGGAAGCTCAGTTTTAGTCACAGTAGCTCCCACAAGTGTCTCCTCAGTGTGTTCCCATTTCCTTAGAAACAGTGTATTTGCTGGGAGAAAAGTGCATTACTGTGCTCTATCACCGTTCAGCAAATACATGTGTAGAAGCACAGTGCTAGCAGAAACGAACGTTTCTCGACGTTTTCTAACTCAGGGAACAAGTTGCACACTTCGAAGATGCATTTGGGCAACTTTGTCAGAAATGAGTTTTTTGCCTAAAGAGACATGCCTATTTGCACAGTAGTACAGATTCTGAGTATGTAACTGGGCTTGATGAAATCAGCATTTCTCTTGCTTCCCTGTGTATAGGGAAGCTCAGTTTTAGTCACTGTAGCTCCCACAAGTGTCTCCTCAGTGTGTTCCCATTTCCTTAGTAACAGTGTATTTGCTGGGAGAAAAGTGCATTACTGTGCGCATTCACCGTTCAGCAAATACATGTGTAGAAGCACATCGCTAGCAGAAACGAACGTTTCTCGACGTTTTCTAACTCAGGGAACAAGTTGCAACTCTTCTGAGATGCATTTGGGCAACTTTGTCAGAAATGAGTTTTTTGCCTACAGAGACATGCCTATTTGTGCAGTAGTACAGATTCTGAGTATGTAACTGGGCTTGATGAAATCAGCATTTCTCTTGCTTCCCTGTGCGTAGGGAAGCTCAGTTTTAGTCACTGTAGCTCCCACAAGTGTCTCCTCAGTGTGTTCCCATTTCCTTAGAAACAGTGTATTTGCTGGGAGAAAATTGCATTACTGTGCGCTTTCACCGTTCAGCATATACATGTGTAGAAGCACAGCACTAGCATAAACAACCGTTTCTCGACGTTTTCTAACTCAGGGAACAAGTTGCACACTTCTGAGATGCATTTGGGCAACTTTGTCAGAAATGAGTTTTTTGCCTACAGAGAGATGCCTATTTGCGCAGTAGTACAGATTCTGAGTATGTAAATGGGCTTGATGAAATAAGCATTTCTCTTGCTTCCCTGTGCATAAGGAAGCTCAGTTTTAGTCACAGTAGCTCCCACAAGTGTCTCCTCAGTGTGTTCCCATTTCCTTAGAAACAGTGTATTTGCTGGGAGAGAAGTACATTACTGTGCGCTTTCACCGTTCAGCGAATACATGTGTAGAAGCACAGCGCTAGCAGAAACGACCGTTTCTCGACGTTTTCTAACTCAGGGAACAAGTTGCACACTTCTGAGATGCATTTGGGCAACTTTGTCAGAAATGAGTTTTTTGCCTACAGAGAGATGCCTATTTGCGCAGTAGTACAGATTCTGAGTATGTAACTGGGCTTGATGAAATCAGCATTTCTCTTGCTTCCCTGTGCGTAGGGAAGCTCAGTTTTAGTCACAGTAGCTCCCACATGTGTCTCCTCAGTGTGTTCCCATTTCCTTAGAAACAGTGTATTTGCTGGGAGAAAAGTGCATTACTGTGCGCTTTCACCGTTCAGCAAATACATGTGTAGAAGCACAGCGCTAGCAGAAACGAACGTTTCTCGACGTTTTCTAACTCAGGGAACAAGTAGAACAATTCTGAGATGCATTTGGGCAACTTTGTTAGAAATGAGTTTTTTGCCTAAAGAGACATGCCTATTTGCGCAGTAGTACAGATTCTGAGTATGTAACGGGGCTTGATGAAATCAGCATTTCTCTTGCTTCCCTGTGCGTAGGGAAGCTCAGTTTTAGTCACAGTAGCTCCCACAAGTGTCTCCTCAGTGTGTTCCCATTTCCTTAGAAACAGTGTATTTGCTGGGAGAAAATTGCATTACTGTGCGCTTTCGCCGTTCAGCAAATACATGTGTAGAAGCACAGCGCTAGCAGAAACGAACGTTTCTCGACGTTTTCTAACTCAGGGAACAAGTTGCACACTTCTGAGATGCATTTCAGCAACTTTGTCAGAAATGAGTTTTTTGCCTAAAGAGACATGCCTATTTGCGCAGTAGTACAGATTCTGAGTATGTAACTGGGCTTGAGGAAATCAGCATTTCTCTTGCTTCCCTGTGCGTAGGGAAGCTCAGTTTTAGTCACAGTAGCTCCCACAAGTGTCTCCTCAGTGTGTTCCCATTTCCTTAGAAACAGTGTATTTGCTGGGAGAAAAGTGCATTACTGTGCGCTTTCTCCGTTCAGCAAATACGTGTGTAGAAGCACAGCGCTAGCAGAAACGACAGTTTCTCGACGTTTTCTAACTCAGGGAACAAGTTGCACACTTCTGAGATGCATTTGGGCAACTTTGTCAGAAATGAGTTTTTTGCCTAAAGAGACATGCCTATTTGCGCAGTAGTACAGATTCTGAGTATGTAACGGGGCTTGATGAAATCAGCATTTCTCTTGCTTCCCTGTGCGTAGGGAAGCTCAGTTTTAGTCACAGTAGCTCCCACAAGTGTCTCCTCAGTGTGTTCCCAGTTCCTTAGAAACAGTGTATTTGCTGGGAGAAAAGTGCATTACTGTGCGCTTTCACCGTTCAGCAAATACATGTGTAGAAGCACAGCACTAGCAGAAACGAACGTTTCTCGACATTTTCTAACTCAGGGAACAAGTAGCACAATTCTGAGATGCATTTGGGCAACTTTGCTAGAAATAATTTTTTTGCCTAAAGAGACATGCCTATTTGCGCAGTAGTACAGATTCTGAGTATGTAACTTGGCTTGATGAAATCAGCATTTCTCTTGCTTCCCTGTGCGTAGGGAAGCTCAGTTTTAGTCACAGTAGCTCCCACAAGTGTCTCCTCAGTGTGTTCCCATTTCCTTAGAAACAGTGTATTTGCTGGGAGAAAATTTCATTACTGTGCGCTTTCACCGTTCAGCAAATACATGTGTAGAAGCACAGCGCTAGCAGAAACGAACGTTTCTCGACGTTTTCTAACTCAGGGAACAAGTTGCACACTTCTGAGATGCATTTGGGCAACTTTGTCAGAAATGAGTTTTTTGCCTAAAGAGACATGCCTATTTGCGCAGTAGTACAGATTCTGAGTATGTAACTGGGCTTGAGGAAATCAGCATTTCTCTTGCTTCCCTGTGCGTAAGGAAGCTCAGTTTTAGTCACAGTAGCTCCCACAAGTGTCTCCTCAGTGTGTTCCCATTTTCTTACAAACAGTGTATTTGTTGGGAGAAAAGTGCATTACTGTGCGCTTTCACCGTTCAGCAAATACATGTGTAGAAGCACAGCGCTAGCAGAAACGAACGTTTCTCGACGTTTTCTAACTCAGGGAACAAGTAGAACAATTCTGAGATGCATTTGGGCAACTTTGTTAGAAATGAGTTTTTTGCCTAAAGAGACATGCCTATTTGCGCAGTAGTACAGATTCTGAGTATGTAACGGGGCTTGATGAAATCAGCATTTCTCTTGCTTCCCTGTGCGTAGGGAAGCTCAGTTTTAGTCACAGTATCTCCCACAAGTGTCTCCTCAGTGTGTTCCCATTTTCTTACAAACAGTGTATTTGCTGGGAGAAAAGTGCATTACTGTGCGCTTTCACCGTTCAGCAAATACATGTGTAGAAGCACAGCGCTAGCAGAAACGAACGTTTCTCGACGTTTTCTAACTCAGGGAACAAGTAGAACAATTCTGAGATGCATTTGGGCAACTTTGTTAGAAATGAGTTTTTTGCCTAAAGAGACATGCCTATTTGCGCAGTAGTACAGATTCTGAGTATGTAACGGGGCTTGATGAAATCAGCATTTCTCTTGCTTCCCTGTGCGTAGGGAAGCTCAGTTTTAGTCACAGTAGCTCCCACAAGTGTCTCCTCAGTGTGTTCCCATTTCCTTAGAAACAGTGTATTTGCTGGGAGAAAAGTGCATTACTGTGCGCTTTCGCCGTTCAGCAAATACGTGTGTAGAAGCACAGCGCTAGCAGAAACGACCGTTTCTCGACGTTTTCTAACTCAGGGAACAAGTTGCACACTTCTGAGATGCATTTGGGCAACTTTGTCAGAAATGAGTTTTTTGCCTAAAGAGACATGCCTATTTGCGCAGTAGTACAGATTCTGAGTATGTAACTGGGCTTGAGGAAATCAGCATTTCTCTTGCTTCCCTGTGCGTAGGGAAGCTCAGTTTTAGTCACAGTAGCTCCCACAAGTGTCTCCTCAGTGTGTTCCCATTTCCTTAGAAACAGTGTATTTGCTGGGAGAAAAGTGCATTACTGTGCGCTTTCTCCGTTCAGCAAATACGTGTGTAGAAGCACAGCGCTAGCAGAAACGACCGTTTCTCGACGTTTTCTAACTCAGGGAACAAGTTGCACACTTCTGAGATGCATTTGGGCAACTTTGTCAGAAATGAGTTTTTTGCCTAAAGAGACATGCCTATTTGCGCAGTAGTACAGATTCTGAGTATGTAACGGGGCTTGATGAAATCAGCATTTCTCTTGCTTCCCTGTGCGTAGGGAAGCTCAGTTTTAGTCACAGTAGCTCCCACAAGTGTCTCCTCAGTGTGTTCCCAGTTCCTTAGAAACAGTGTATTTGCTGGGAGAAAAGTGCATTACTGTGCGCTTTCACCGTTCAGCAAATACATGTGTAGAAGCACAGCGCTAGCAGAAACGAACGTTTCTCGACATTTTCTAACTCAGGGAACAAGTAGCACAATTCTGAGATGCATTTGGGCAACTTTGCTAGAAATAATTTTTTTGCCTAAAGAGACATGCCTATTTGCGCAGTAGTACAGATTCTGAGTATGTAACTTGGCTTGATGAAATCAGCATTTCTCTTGCTTCCCTGTGCGTAGGGAAGCTCAGTTTTAGTCACAGTAGCTCCCACAAGTGTCTCCTCAGTGTGTTCCCATTTCCTTAGAAACAGTGTATTTGCTGGGAGAAAATTTCATTACTGTGCGCTTTCACCGTTCAGCAAATACATGTGTAGAAGCACAGCGCTAGCAGAAACGAACGTTTCTCGACGTTTTCTAACTCAGGGAACAAGTTGCACACTTCTGAGATGCATTTGGGCAACTTTGTCAGAAAAGAGTTTTTTGCCTAAAGAGACATGCCTATTTGCGCGGTAGTACAGATTCTGAGTATGTAACTGGGCTTGAGGAAATCAGCATTTCTCTTGCTTCCCTGTGCGTAAGGAAGCTCAGTTTTAGTCACAGTAGCTCCCACAAGTGTCTCCTCAGTGTGTTCCCATTTTCTTACAAACAGTGTATTTGTTGGGAGAAAAGTGCATTACTGTGCGCTTTCACCGTTCAGCAAATACATGTGTGGAAGCACAGCGCTAGCAGAAACGAACGTTTCTCGACGTTTTCTAACTCAGGGAACAAGTAGAACAATTCTGAGATGCATTTGGGCAACTTTGTTAGAAATGAGTTTTTTGCCTAAAGAGACATGCCTATTTGCGCAGTAGTACAGATTCTGAGTATGTAACGGGGCTTGATGAAATCAGCATTTCTCTTGCTTCCCTGTGCGTAGGGAAGCTCAGTTTTAGTCACAGTAGCTCCCACAAGTGTCTCCTCAGTGTGTTCCCATTTCCTTAGAAACAGTGTATTTGCTGGGAGAAAATTGCATTACTGTGCGCTTTCGCCGTTCAGCAAATACATGTGTAGAAGCACAGCGCTAGCAGAAACGAACGTTTCTCGACGTTTTCTAACTCAGGGAACAAGTTGCACACTTCTGAGATGCATTTCAGCAACTTTGTCAGAAATGAGTTTTTTGCCTAAAGAGACATGCCTATTTGCGCAGTAGTACAGATTCTGAGTATGTAACTGGGCTTGAGGAAATCAGCATTTCTCTTGCTTCCCTGTGCGTAGGGAAGCTCAGTTTTAGTCACAGTAGCTCCCACAAGTGTCTCCTCAGTGTGTTCCCATTTCCTTAGAAACAGTGTATTTGCTGGGAGAAAAGTGCATTACTCTGCTCTATCACCGTTCAGCAAATACATGTGTAGAAGCACAGTGCTAGCAGAAACGAACGTTTCTCGACGTTTTCTAACTCAGGGAACAAGTTGCACACTTCGAAGATGCATTTGGGCAACTTTGTCAGAAATGAGTTTTTTGCCTAAAGAGACATGCCTATTTGCGCAGTAGTACAGATTCTGAGTATGTAACTGGGCTTGATGAAATCAGCATTTCTCTTGCTTCCCTGTGTATAGGGAAGCTCAGTTTTAGTCACTGTAGCTCCCACAAGTGTCTCCTCAGTGTGTTCCCATTTCCTTAGAAACAGTGTATTTGCTGGGAGAAAAGTGCATTACTGTGCGCTTTCTCCGTTCAGCAAATACGTGTGTAGAAGCACAGCGCTAGCAGAAACGACCGTTTCTCGACATTTTCTAACTCAGGGAACAAGTAGCACAATTCTGAGATGCATTTGGGCAACTTTGTTAGAAATAATTTTTTTGCCTAAAGAGACATGCCTATTTGCGCAGTAGTACAGATTCTGAGTATGTAACTTGGCTTGATGAAATCAGCATTTCTCTTGCTTCCCTGTGCGTAGGGAAGCTCAGTTTTAGTCACAGTAGCTCCCACAAGTGTCTCCTCAGTGTGTTCCCATTTCCTTAGAAACAGTGTATTTGCTGGGAGAAAATTTCATTACTGTGCGCTTTCACCGTTCAGCAAATACATGTGTAGAAGCACAGCGCTAGCAGAAACGAACGTTTCTCGACGTTTTCTAACTCAGGGAACAAGTTGCACACTTCTGAGATGCATTTGGGCAACTTTGTCAGAAAAGAGTTTTTTGCCTAAAGAGACATGCCTATTTGCGCGGTAGTACAGATTCTGAGTATGTAACTGGGCTTGAGGAAATCAGCATTTCTCTTGCTTCCCTGTGCGTAAGGAAGCTCAGTTTTAGTCACAGTAGCTCCCACAAGTGTCTCCTCAGTGTGTTCCCATTTTCTTACAAACAGTGTATTTGTTGGGAGAAAAGTGCATTACTGTGCGCTTTCACCGTTCAGCAAATACATGTGTGGAAGCACAGCGCTAGCAGAAACGAACGTTTCTCG